>NW_027364061.1:0-331838 GCF_046119375.1 Phyllobates terribilis | reverse complement strand
TCATGGCCAGCTATTAATGGGTGGAGGAGGCCGGATTTTTTTTTTTTTTTTTTTTTTTTTTTTTTAAGTTCAGTTTATAGAACATCACATACAATTTGAGTGTAAGCAGCGCACATAGCAGGAAAATTCACCAGAAGTGGGCAAAAAGGGCCATAATACGGTGTATAGCTGGGCTATGGACTATTAAACTGTCTATAGAGGGGCTATTGTCTATTATATTGTATATAGAGGGGCTATGTTCTATCATACTGTGTATGGGAAGCTATAGGTTATAAAACTGTGTAAATAGGGGATATGAGTCATAATACTGCGTATGGGGCGCTATAGAAGCATTATACTGTGTATAGGGGCTTATAAGCCAACATACTCTATAAAGGGCTATGGGCAATCATATTGTGTATAGGTTCTTAAGTTCCATCATACACTATAGAGGGGCTATGAGGCCATAATACTGTGTATAGCTGGGCTACCATACTGCGTATAGCTGCGCTATGTGCTACCATGCTGTGTATGGGGAGCTAGGGGCATTCATGCTGTGAATAGGGCTCAGCATCTCAATTATAGACATGTGTGAGACACTTTAAAATTTTTATACCGGTGATCACCATTCATCTCATCCATGACAGCACTAACACCCAGTGCTGTGTTGGGTAAGAGAGAAATAAATAGGTGAATTATGGCCAGCTATTAATGGCTGGAGGAGGCTGGACTTTTTTTCTATTTTTTTCATCATCACATGTCTACAATAATTCCATCTTTATTGTACTATATATAGATTTACACTCTGTATATAATACATACAAATACCGGTAATTGAATTTCCCCAAGACCATGATAATGCATCACAGTTTTGGGGAAAAAGGTGAGTGTTGGCCGGCTATTTAGGGGTGGAGGAGGCCGGATTTTTTTTTTTTTTTTTTTTTTTTTTTTTTAGTTCAGTTTATAGAACATCACATAAAATTTGAGTGTAAGCAGCACACATAGCAGGAAAATTCACCCAGAAGTGGGCAAAAAGGGCCATAATACGGTGTATAGCTGGGCTATGGACTATTAAACTGTCTATAGAGGGGCTATGGTCTATTATGTTGTATATAGGGGGGCTATGTTCTATCATACTGTGTATGGGAAGCTATAGGTTATAAAACTGTGTAAATAGGGGATATGAGTCATAATACTGCGTATGGGGGGCTATAGAAGCATTATACTGTGTATAGAGGCTTATAAGCCATCATACTCTATAAAGGGCTATGGGCAATCATATTGTGTATAGGTTCTTAAGTTCCATCATAGAGGGGCTATGAGGCCATAATACTGTGTATAGCTGGGCTATGTGCTACCATGCTGTGTATGGGGAGCTAGGGGCATTCATGCTGTGAATAGGGCTCAGCATCTCAATTATAGACATGTGTGAGACACTTTAAAATTTCTTATACCGGTGAACACATTTCATTTCATCCATGACAGCACTAACACCCAGTGCTGTGTTGGGTAAGAGAGAAATAAATAGGTGAATTATGGCCAGCTATTAATGGCTGGAGGAGGCTGGTTTTTTTTTTTACTTTCTTTTTCATCAGCACATGTCTACAATATTTCCATCTTTTTTGTACTATATATAGATTTACACTCTGTATATAATACATAAAAATACCGGTAATTGAATTTCCCCAAGACCATGATAATGCATCATAGTTTTGGGGAAAAAGGTGAGTGTTGGCCGGCTATTTAGGCGTGGAGGAGGCCGGATTTTTTTTTTTTTTTTTTAATAGTTTAATTTATAGAACATCACATACGTTTTGAGTGTAAGCAGTGCACATAGCAGGAAAATTCACCCAGAAGTGGGGAAAAAGGGCCATAATATGGTGTATGGCTGGGCTATGGAGTATTAAACTGTCTATAGAGGGGCTATTGTCTATTATATTATATATAGGGGGCTATGTTCTATCATACTGTGTAAATAGGGGATGTATGGCATCATACTGTGTATGGGGGGGTTATAGAAGCATTATACTGAGTATAGAGGTGTAGCGTCGGCGTCCCTGCCTCCTGCTAGGCAGGGACGCTGTTCCCCTCACCTCTCCGCTCCGTGCCCGGCGTCTTCCTCCCGCTCTGCTGGCAGCACACGCTGCTTCCCGGTCACGGTGCTTAGGGCGCGCGCGTGCTTCCCCTCTCTTAAAGGGGCCGCGCGCGCCGTCCTAAGGAGTCCCCGGCCAATGGCCGGAGGACTTCACCATATATAAGGCACCTCCTCCAAAATGGATGTGCCCGAGCAATGTTGTAGCACAGTTCATCACTCTGCTTCAGCCCTCAGGTCCGTTTCCAGTTACCTGCCAGTTACCTGCCAGTTTCCTGCCAGTTTCCTGTCTGATACCTGCCTGACTCTTGTCTACCTGCTGCTTATCCTGCGGTCCGACAGTCTGCCTACCAGCCTTGCCAGTCTGTCTATGGATCCGTCTGCCCGCTCACCTGGGAGCGCACATCTGCTACCTGCCTGCTAGCCTACCTGGAGGCTTCGCCGTCACGTGCTGTGACCACCTGCCTGTTCAGAGACTCTTGCCCGCTCATCTGGGAGCGCTCACCTGCTACCTGCCTGCTAGCCTACCTGGAGGCTTCGCCGTCACGTGCTGTGACCACCTGCCTGTCCAGAGACTCTTGCCCGCTCATCTGGGAGCGCTCACCTGCTACCTGTCTGCTAGCCTACCTGGAGGCTCCGCCGTCACGTGCTGTGACCACCTGCCTGTCCAGAGACTCTTGCCCGCTCACCTGGGAGCGCTCACCTGCTACCTGTCTGCTAGCCTACCTGGAGGCTCCGCTGTCACGTGCTGTGACCACCTGCCTGTCCAGAGACTCTTGCCCGCTCACCTGGGAGCGCTCACCTGCTATCTGCCTGCTTGCCTACCTGGAGGCTCCGCCGTCACGTGCTGTGACCACCTGCCTGTCCAGAGACTCTTGCTCGCTCACCTGGGAGCGTCCACCTGCTACCAGCCTGCTAGCCTACCTGGAGGCTCTGCCGTCACTTGCCGTGACCACCCGCCTGTCAAGAGACTGTCCCGGTCACTTGCTGTGATCCCCTGCCCGTTTACCCAGAGACTGTCCCGGTCACTTGCCGTGACCTCCTGCCCTATTACCCAGAGACTGTCTCGGTCCCTTGCTGTGACCACCTGCCCGTTTACCCAGAGACTGTCCCTGTCACTTGCTGTGACTACTTGCCCGTCTTCCCTGGGCGCCACCCGCTTCCTTACAAGGACCGCCCCCTTGTATAGTAGCTCAGAGGTTCCGCCTCCCAGACCCGTTACAAGAGGCTTGTAGGCCATCATACTCTATAAAGGGCTATGGTCAATCATATTGTGTATAGGTTCTTAAGTTTCATCATACACTATAGAGGGGCTATGAGGCCATAATACTGTGTATAGCTGGGCTATGCGCTACCATGCTGTGTATGGGGAGCTAGGGGCATTCATGCTGTGAATAGGGCTCAGCATCTCAATTACAGACATGTGTGAGACACTTTAAAATTTCTTATACCGGTGAACACATTTCATCTCATCCATGACAGCACTAACACCCAGTGCTGTGTTGGGTAAGAGAGAAATAAATAGGTGAGTCATGGCCAGCTATTAATGGGTGGAGGAGGCTGGACTTTTTTTACTTTTTTTTTCATCAGTACATGTCTGCAATATTTCCATCTTTTTTGTACTATATATAGTTTTACACTCTGTATATAATACATAAAAATACCGGTAATTGAATTTCCCCAAGACCATGAGAATGCATCATAGCTTTGGGGAAAAAGGTGAGTGTTGGCCGGCTATTTAGGGGTGGAGGACGCCGGATTTTTTTTTTTTCAGTTCAGTTTATAGAACATCACATACAATTTGAGTGTAAGCAGTTCACATAGCAAGAAAATTCACCCAGAAGTGAGCAAAAAGGGTCATAATATGGTGTATAGCTGGGCTATGGACTATTAAACTGTCTATAGAGGGGCTATTGTCTATTATATTGTATATAGGGGGGCTATGTTCTATCATACTGTGTATGGGAAGCTATAGGTTATAAAACTGTGTAAATAGGGGATATGAGTCATAATACTGCGTATGGGGGGCTATAGAAACATTATACTGTGTATAAGGGCTTATAAGCCATCATACTCTATAAACGGCTATGGGCAATCATATTGTGTATAGGTTCTTAACTAGTGTTGAGCCACCCCCGTAGTGTTCGGGTTCGGTTCGGTTCGTCGAACACCGGGATGTTCGAGGAACTGTTCGTCGAACTGTTCGTCGAACACCTTAGAACACCGTCGAACACCGTTAAAACCAATGGCAGGCAAACAAAAACACATAGAAACACATAGAAAACACCTTCAAAGGTGTCCAAAAGCTGACAAACTGCTCAGAAGACGCTTTCTTTAAAAAAGCCGGCCGGCAATTCAGCAGCGGCATACACCGGTACCCGACAATTTAGACAAGAAGGAATAGAGCCTCACACATAGATTAGATAGATAGAAACATGTCAGTCACATATATATGAAGTACAGTGACAGTGTTGCTTACTGTACTTGTCATTTAGTGTAAAGGATTTATTAAAAAATATAATAGTGTTTTCATGCACTGTCTCTTTAAAAAAGCCGGCCGGC
The DNA here is from genome assembly GCF_046119375.1 of Phyllobates terribilis. Taxonomy (NCBI): domain Eukaryota; kingdom Metazoa; phylum Chordata; class Amphibia; order Anura; family Dendrobatidae; genus Phyllobates; species Phyllobates terribilis. Next base: position 327,205 of record NW_027364061.1, on the reverse strand, counting down.
AATTCAGCATCTGTACCCGACAATTTATAACAGACAGAATAGAGCTTCACACATAGATTAGATAGATAGAAACATGTCAGTAACATATATATGAAGTACAGTGACAATGTTGCTTACTGTACTTGTCATTTAGTGTAAAGGATTTATTAAAAAAAATAATAGTGTTTTCATGCACCGTCTCTTTAAAAAAGCCGGCCGGCAATTCAGCATCTGTACCCGACAATTTATAACAGACAGAATAGAGCTTCACACATAGATTAGATAGATAGAAACATGTCAGTCACATATATATGAAGTACAGTGACAGTGTTGGTTACTGTACTTGTCATTTAGTATTAAAATAAAGGATTTATTATTAAAAAAAATTGGCGTGGGGTTCCCCTTAATTTTATTCTCTAGCGGAGGTTAAGCAGACAGCTGGGGCAGATGTTTGAAGCCTGGGAAGGGGGTAATACCCACGGAGCTTCCCAGGCTACTAATATGAGCCCCCAGCTGAATACATAGCCTTTACTAGCTATTAAAATGGGGGACCCCCCCAAAAAAAATGACGTGGGGTCCCCCCTAATTTAATAACTAGCAAAGGCTAGGCAGACAGCTGGGGGCTGATATTAATAGCCCAGGAAGGGAGCCATGAATATTGGCCCCCTCCCAGGCTAGAAACACCAGCCGTCAGCCGCCCCAGAAATGGCGCATTCATAGGATGCGCCAATTCTGGCACTTAGCCTCGCTCTTCCCACTGCCCTGTAGCGGTGGCAGGGGGTAATAGGGCTGGGGTTGATGTCAGCTTATAATGCCAGCTGACATCAAGCCCAGGTTAGTAATGGAGAGGCGTCTATAAGACACCCCCATTACTAACCCCATAGTCAAAGTTAAAAGAAAACACAAACACCCAGAATAAAGTCCTTTAATTGAAATAAAGACACAATCCTTTATTGTTCTAAATTAAACCATACTTACCATCACGCCCATTCCAGCTGAAGCCAACGATCTCCTGCAATAAAAGAAAAATAATAAAGCAACATCATCCTTACCTTTCCATGGTTCCCACGACAGCTTCAGCTCTGCTACATCGAGATGACAGGCTGGACCGCAGCAGAACGCTGCCATCCAGCCTGTCATCCCGCAGACACTGAGAAGCGCAGGCATGCTTGCGCTCTGCAGTGTCTGGCTGTGACGGCATAAAGATGAGACGGCGCACCTCATGCACGTCACTGACAGCGTGGGAAAATTCTCACGCTGAAGCGCTGAGTGCAGGAGACTTCTCCCACGCTGTCAGTGACGTGCATAAGGTGAGCTCATGTCCAATGAACTCAGCTCACCTCCTGCACGTCACTGACAGCGTGGGAGAATTCTCCTGCACTCAGCGCTTCAGCGTGAGAATTCTCCCACGCTGAAGCGCTGAGTGCAGGAGAATTTTCCCACGCTGTCAGTGACGTGCATAAGGTGAGCTCATGTCCAATGAACTCAGCTCACCTCCTGCACGTCACTGACAGCGTGGGAGAATTCTCCTGCACTCAGCGCTTCAGTGTGAGAATTCTCCCACACTGAAGCGCTGAGTGCAGGAGAATTTTCCCACGCTGTCAGTGACGTGCATGAGGTGAGCCGAGTTCATTGGACATTAACTCGGCTCATCTGGATGCCCTCACAGAGAGACACTGTGGAGCGCAAGCAAGCCTGCGCTTCTCAGTGTCTGCGGGATGACAGGCTGGATGGCAGCGTTCTGCTGCGGTCCAGCCTGTCATCTCGATGTAGCAGAGCTGAAGCTGTCATGGGAACCATGGAAAGGTAAGGATGATGTTGCTTTATTATTTTTCTTTTATTTCAGGAGATCGTTGGCTTCAGCTGGAATGGGCGTGATGGTAAGTATGGTTTAATTTAGAACAATAAAGAATTGTGTGTTTATTTCAATTAAAGGACTTTTTTCTGGGTGTTGTGTTTTTTTTAAATACTTTACTAGAAATTCATGGTGGTCATGTCTAATATTGGCGTGACCCCATGAATTTTGGGCTTAGGGCCAGCTGATAATGCCAAGCTGGCCCTAACCCCTTTATTACCCAGTGAGCCACCGCATCAGGGCCCTGGATGAGTTGGGTACAGCGCCAGAAGATGGCGCTTCTATGAACGCGCCATTTTCCGGGGTGGCTGCGGACTGCAATTTGCAGCGGGGGTGGCCCAGAAAGCTTGGGCCTCCCTGCGCTGCGGATTCCAGCCCCCAGCTGCCTAGTTGTACCTGGCTGGACACAAAAACAGGGCGAAGCCCCACGTCAATTTTTTTTTAATTATTTCATGAATTTCCTGAAATAATTTAAAAAAATTGAAGTGGGGCTTCGCACTATATTTGTGTCCAGCCAGGTACAGCAGGCAGGAATGGGCTGCCCCCAACCACCAGCTGCCTATTTGTACCTGGCCGGACACAACAATATAGGGAAGGCCTTTTTTTCTTAATTATTTCATGAATTTCATGAAATAATTAAAAAAAATTGAAGTGGGGCTTCGCACTATATTTGTGTCCAGCCAGGTACAGCAGGCAGGAATGGGCTGCCCCCAACCACCAGCTGCCTATTTGTACCTGGCCGGACACAACAATATAGGGAAGGCCTTTTTTTCTTAATTATTTCATGAATTTCATGAAATAATTAAAAAAAATTGAAGTGGGGCTTCGCACTATATTTGTGTCCAGCCAGGTACAGCAGGCAGGAACGGGCTGCCCCCAACCACCAGCTGACTATTTGTACCTGGCCGGACACAACAATATAGGGAAGGCCTTTTTTTCTTAATTATTTCATGAATTTCATGAAATAATTTAAAAAAAAATACGTGGGGCTTCGCCCTATTTTTGTGTCCAGCCAGGTACAACTAGGCAGCTGGGGGCTGGAATCTGCAGCGCAGGGAGGCCCAAGCTTTTTGGGCCCCCCCCGCTGCAAATTGCAGTCCGCAGCCACCCCGGAAAATGGCGCATTCATAGAAGCGCCATCTTCTGGCGCTGTTCCCAACTCATCCAGGGCCCTGGTGCGGTGGCTCACTGGGTAATAAAGGGGTTAGGGCCAGCTTGGTATTATCAGCTGGCCCCAAGCCCAAAATTCATGGGGTCACGCCAGTATTAGACATGACCGCCATGAATTTCTAGTAAAGTATTTAAAAAAAACACAACACCCAGAATAAAGTCCTTTAATTGAAATAAACACACAATTCTTTATTGTTCTAAATTAAACCATACTTACCATCACGCCCATTCCAGCTGAAGCCAACGATCTCCTGCAATAAAAGAAAAATAATAAACCAACCTCATCCTTACCTTTCCATGGTTCCCACGACAGCTTCAGCTGTGCTACATCGAGATGACAGGCTGGACCGCAGCAGAACGCTGCCATTCAGCCTGTCATCCCGCAGACACTGAGAAGAGCAGGCATGCTTGCGCTCCTCAGTGTCTGGCTGTGACGGCATCCAGATGAGCCGAGGTCATGTCCAATGAACTCGGCTCACCTCATGCACGTCACTTACAGCGTGGGAAAATTCTCACGCTGAAGTGCTGAGTGCAGGAGAATTCTCCCACGCTGTCAGTGACGTGCATGAGGTGAGCTCATGTCCAATGAACTCAGCTCACCTCATGCACCTCACTGACAGCGTGGGAAAATTCTCCTGCACTCAGCGCTTCAGCGTGAGAATTCTCCCACGCTGTAAGTGACGTGCATGAGGTGAGCCGAGTTCATTGGACATGAACTCGTCTCATCTTTATGCCGTCACAGCCAGACACTGCAGAGCGCAAGCAAGCCTGCGCTTCTCAGTGTCTGCGGGATGACAGGCTGGATGGCGGCGTTCTGCTGCGGTCCAGCCTGTCATCTCGATGTAGCAGAGCTGAAGCTGTCGTGGGAACCATGGAAAGGTAAGGATGAGGTTGCTTTATTATTATTTTTTTATTACAGGAGATCGTTGGCTTCAGCTGGAATGGGCGTGACGGTAAGTATGGTTTAATTTAGAACAATAAAGAATTGTGTCTTTATTTCAATTAAAGGACTTTATTCTGGGTGTTTGTGTTTTTTTTAACTTTGACTATGGGGTTAGTAATGGGGGTGTCTTATAGACGCCTCTCCATTACTAACCTGGGCTTGATGTCAGCTGGCATTATAAGCTGACATCAACCCCAACCCTATTACCCCCTGCCACCGCACCAGGGCAGCGTGGAAGAGCGAGGCTAAGTGCCAGAATTGGCGCATCCTATGGATGCGCCATTTCTGGGGCGGCTGACGGCTGGTGTTTCTAGCCTGGGAGGGGGCCAATATTCATGGCTCCCTTCCTGGGCTATTAATATCAGCCCCCAGCTGTCTGCCTAGCCTTTGCTAGCTATTAAATTAAGGGGGACCCCACGTCATTTTTTTGGGGGGGTCCCCCATTTTAATAGCTAGTAAAGGCTATGTATTCAGCTGGGGGCTGATATTAGTAGCCTGGGAAGCTCCGTGGGTATTACCCCCTTCCCAGGCTTCAAACATCTGCCCCAGCTGTCTGCTTAACCTCCGCTAGAGCCTAAAATTAAGGGGAACCCCACGCCAATTTTTTTAATAATAAATCCTTTATTTTAATACTAAATGACAAGTACAGTAACCAACACTGTCACTGTACTTCATATATATGTGACTGACATGTTTCTATCTATCTAATCTATGTGTGAAGCTCTATTCTGTCTGTTATAAATTGTCGGGTACAGATGCTGAATTGCCGGCCGGCTTTCTTAAAGAGACGGTGCATGAAAACACTATTATTTTTTTTAATAAATCCTTTACACTAAATGACAAGTACAGTAAGCAACACTGTCACTGTACTTCATATATATGTGACTGACATGTTTCTATCTATCTAATCTATGTGTGATTCTCTATTCCTTCTATTCTAAATTGTTGGGTACAGATGCTGAATTGCCGGCCGGCTTTTTTAAAGAGACGGTGCATGAAAACACTATTATTTTTTTTGATAAATCCTTTACACTAAATGACAAGTACAGTAATCAACACTGTCACTGTACTTCATATATATGTGACTGACATGTTTCTATCTATCTAATCTATGTGTGATTCTCTATTCCTTCTATTCTAAATTGTCGGGTACCGCTGCTGAATTGCCGGCCGGCTTTTTTAAAGAGACGGTGCATGAAAACACTATTATTTTTTTTGATAAATCCTTTACACTAAATGACAAGTACAGTAATCAACACTGTCACTGTACTTCATATATGTGACTGACATGTTTCTATCTATCTAATCTATGTGTGATTCTCTATTCCTTCTATTCTAAATTGTCGGGTACCGCTGCTGAATTGCCGGCCGGCTTTTTTAAAGAGACGGTGCATGAAAACACTATTATTTTTTTTGATAAATCCTTTACGCTAAATGACAAGTACAGTAAGCAGCACTTTCACTGTACTTCGTATATATGTGGCTGACATGTTTATATCTATCTAATCTATGTGTGAAGCTCTATTCTTTCGGTTCTAAATTGTCGGGTACCGGTGTATGCCGCTGCTGAATTGCCGGCTTTTCATGTTTCACTGTTGGCACTGTTCCCATCGATTTGGGCAATCACTGTAATGCCACAACCACCATGGCTGTGGCATTACAGTGAGTGGCAGACAATCCCTGCATGATTGGTGCTCTAAATAGCACCAGACATGCAGGACACGCTTTTGGTGCACGAACAGTTATCGAACATAACCTCGAACAGCCGAATTTTTTGCAAATCGTTCGGGTTCGTCGAACGACTCGAACACCGCCCAAAACAGCTCGAATTTGAGATTGGCGAACAGTTCTAGTCGAACACCGCTCATCTCTATTCTTAACTTCCATCATACACTATAGAGGGGCTATGAGGCCATAATACTGTGCATAGCTGGGCTATGTGTTACCATGCTGTGTATGGGGAGCTAGGGGCATTCATGCTGTGAATAGGGCTCAGCATCTCAATTATAGACATGTGTGAGACACTTCCAAATTTTTATACCGGTGAACACATTTCATCTCATCCATGACAGCACTAACACCCAGTGCTGTGTTGGGTAAGAGAGAAATAAATAGGTGAATTATGGCCAGCTATTAATGGCTGGAGGAGGCTGGGTTTTTTTTTACTTTTTTTTTCATCAGCACATGTCTACAATATTTCCATCTTTTTTGTACTATATATAGATTTACATTCTATATAATACATAAAAATGACGGTAATTGAATTTCCCCAAGACCATGAGAATGCATCATAGTTTTGGGGAAAAAGTTGAGTGTTGGCCGGCTATTTAGGGGTGGAGGAGGCCGGATTTTTTTTTTTTTTTTTTTTTTTTAAGTTCACTTTATAGAACATCACATACAATTTGAGTGTAAGCAGTGCACATAGCAGGAAAATTCACCCAGAAGAGGGCAAAAAGGGCCATAACACGGTGCATAGCTGGGCTATGGACTATTAAACTGTCTACAGAGGGCTATTGTCTATTATATTGTATATAGGGGGCTATGTTCTATCATACTTTGTATGGTAAACTATAGGCTATAAAACTGTGTAAATAGGGGATATATGGCATCATTCTGTGTATTGGGCATTATAGATGCATTATACTGTGTATACGCAGATATGGGGTCATTATACTGTGTATAGGGGTTACTCGGGCATCATACTCTGTATAGGGGCTTATTGACCATAATACTGTGTATAGCTGGGCTATGGACTATTAAACTGTCTATAGAGGGGCTATTGTCTATTATGTTGTATATAGGGGGCTATGTTCTATCATACTGTGTATGGGAAGCTATAGGCTATAAAACTGTCTAAATAGGGGATATGAGTCAGAATACTGCGTATGGGGACAATAGAAGCATTATACTGTGTATAGGGGCTTTTAAGCCATCATACTCTATAAAAAGCTATGGGCAATTATATTGTATATAGGTTCTTATGAGCCATCATACCCTATAGAGGGGCTATGGGGCCATAATACTTTGTATAGCTGGGCTATGGGCTACCATACTGTGTATATCTGGGCTATGGGCTACTATATTGTGTATGGGGAGCTATGGGCTATCATGCTGTGAATAGGGCTCTACATCTCAATTATAGACATGTGTGAGACACTTCAAAATTTTTATACCGGTGATCACATTTCATCTCATCCATGACAGCACTAACACCCAGTGCTGTGTTGGGTAAGAGAGAAATAAATGTGAATTATGGCCAGCTATTAATGGGTGGAGGAGGCTGGACTTTTTTAACTTTTTTTAACATCATCACGTGTCTACAATATTTCCATCTTTATGGTACTATATATAGATTTACACTCTGTATATAATACATAAAATACCGGTAATTGAATTTCCCCAAGACCATGAGAATGCATCATAGTTTTGGGGAAAAAGGTGAGTGTTTTTTTTTGTTCAGTTTATAGAACATCACATACAATTTGAGCGCAAGCACTGCACATAGCAGGAAAATTCACCCAGATGTGGGCAAAAAAGGGCCATAATACGGTGTATAGCTGGGCTATGGACTATTAAAATGCCTATAGAGGATCTATTGTAGTGTTGAGCCACCCCCGTAGTGTTCGAGTTCGGTTCGGTTCGTCGAACACCCGTGTGTTCGCCGAACTGTTCGTCGAACTGTTCGTCGAACACCTTCGAACACCGTTAAAACCAATGGCAGGCAAACAAAAACACATAGAAACACATAGAAAACACCTTCAAAGGTTTCCAAAAGCTGACAAACTGCTCAGAAGACACAACTAACACATGGAAAAGTGACAAGTACATATAGTCATGCGAAAAGAAAAGAGGTGGAGGAGTAAAAGGAGGGGGAGTCATGTCATGCCCTTCTAAAATCCAAAAAGTGAGAAGCCGAGACGGCCAGTCCGCTCCTGCCCGTGCCACCTCCGTGTCGCCGGGTTTGTGCCAGAGCCGCGGTGAACCCTGACGGCCAGCCCCCCTCTCCCAATACTGGTGCCTGTCCGCTGGTGGGTCGAGAGAGCCCCCCTGTGGTGGAGGCAGCTCTAAGCTTTTTAATTTAAATTGTCCCTCTAATTTGAATGAATACACTTTAAATCCATTTACAAGGATCTATTGGAGGGCAAGTCTCATGCCAGCAGCCGCGTAATTCCAGCTCCAGTAGCGTCCACTAAAGCTGCTGCAGTTAAAAAGATTTTATAAGGATCGAGCTCGGCTGTCCACCGCAAGGCATCCTAGTGCCAGTCCCAGCCCCTATGCCTTGGGGTGCCTCCTGATGCTCTTCACTAAGTATCCCGTGGTCCCGAAGCATTTCCTTTGAAAAAATTAAGTGTCCAAACTACAGGTGGTGTAGCTTGCTTAACAGCCGGGATAATCCGCTGACTAGCAGACACTGCTACTAGGCACAAAGTATTTCCTGGGCTAGATGCAGTTAAAAATTTGTAAGTAGATACTCTCGTTGGATGCTGAGAAAGCATTCCATAGAGTCTCCTGGCACGCCATATATGATTCTCTTAAAAAGCTTGGGGTAGGGGTCTAGGGGACCCTTTTATAGCCAAAATCACGGCCCTGTATCACAATACGTCACCTAGGCTGAAGATAAATGGAACTGTAGCACCGAGGGCTCGGTTGCTACAGACGTATTGCACCTCACCCAGAGGTGTGATATCTCACTCTCAGATAAGGATGGAGTGTGGATCAGGACCCGACACCTGCATGCATTACACCACATTGCCGTGGGGCAGGGCGACCAATATGCCCCTGAGATGGGCACGACAGTCCCTGTCCCTGGCTGGAGTGGGGGGAGGGAACACTGAGGAAGGGGAACCCTGCAGTGCAGGAGCAGGGAGGAAGCAGTTCCTGGGTGCATTGAGAAGGGAGTATAAAAGGTGGGCACCATCTTAGTTCAGTGCAGAGAAGTCTGAGCAGAAGTGGCAGGGAGCAGGGGCTCTGCATGAGCTCTGCTCCGGAGGCGGGCCTAGTAACAGAGGCCCAGGCCTGCAAGAGGGAGAAGGAAGGAAGAGGAGCGGAGAAGGCTCCAGGAACGAGGAATGAAGGGATCCCAGGGGTGCGGACGGGCGAGTCGCCACCGCACGCCCGAATCCACCTGCGTGGAGGGGTCAGGCCAAAGGGGGAGACCGGTCCCCGAACTAGTGGAGACAGGAAACGACCCTCAGCTAGAAACCGGAGGCTCTGACATTTTATGTGGCGCAGCCCCTTGCTCCACCCGCTAGGAAGGCACCACATAGGGTCAGGGAAACTGGCGCCAAGTTTACCAAGAGGAGGCCCGAGGCAGCCGGACAGAAGTGTTGGTAAGAAAGGCCAGACAAAGGACACACAAAGGGGGTCCTGTGAAGCGCTCCAAAGTTATCTGGGAGTTGTCTGAGCCCCTCACCTGGTGAGCACAGTACGATGTGGGCAGCCGTTACCTGCAGACGTGGTCTGGATAATAAGAACTGTGAGTAAAGGCCCTGAACTGCATCACTGACTCCGTGTCGTTACTGCTGCTGCCCTGCACCATCACCCCCATCCTCCGCATACACTGCCCTGAGGCTATACTCCTCCCGTGGGGAGTTATGCTACGCTCTGCTGCACCCACAACACCAGCCTTAGCGGTCTGCCCTGTAGCGGCGGTTCACTCTGACCGCAATCCACGGGTGGCGTAATCGGACATTTAAACATCAAAACCACATAAATAGTTCCGCCACTGGTTTGACCGCCCTGAGCCACGGAACCGGATCGCCGCCACGAAGACTACAACCACCAGCATCCACCAAAAAGGGTCCGGCTCCGGGTGTCCCAAGGCCCAGGGGGTGCGTCAGAACATTTTCATCACCTTTCACAATCACCAATGGGACAAGGCAGGGATGTCCTCTGTCCCCTCTCTTATACATCCTAGTGACGGAGCACCTGCTTTCATCAATTCGCCATAACCCCAATATTAGGTGGATTGAGGTGGGAGGCACCGAGTACAAGTGCTCTCTATTTGCTGATGATGTCCTAGTATATATCACTCAATCACATATATCCATCCCTGCTGTTATGGCTGAAATAGATCACTTTGTTACATGGTAAAATTTTAAAATCAATGCAGCGAAGTCTGAGGCCCTCGATGTCTCCCTCCCTAAATCCATATAGGATTCCATCCAGTCCAACTTTCCCTTTGCCTGGCCCTCACAGGGTATCAAATACTTAGGAATTCCTATTCATAGAGACCTCTCCCATCTATGTTATCTTAATTTTGGGCCCTTTATTGAACAATTCCATACAGACCACGGTTGGCAAGTTAGAACTGTAAGATTCACTACGTGAACCACTGGTGTTTTGTGGAAAAGCACATGTACACCGCGTTCCAAACTATTATGCAAAAAGTGTTTAGGAGTGATAAGGGAAGAATTTGTTTGTTTGTCAGTTAAACTCATTGATGGTGATGTGTGTCAGGGCTCTTTATATCACTGTAAGCAATTGCAGACACCTGTGCTAATTAGTTTGGCAGGTGTGTCCAATGAAAGGCAAGACTACTTAAGAAGGCTCTCTCACATTATTAAGCAGCCTACATTTTCTGCCAAAATGGGAAAGAAAAAGGATGTGTCGGCTGCTGAGAAGCAACAAATTGTGGAGTGTTTAGGTCAAGGCATGACTACAATCAACATTGTGCGATGATCAGGATGAAGTGTCTTGGCAATCAAGAAGTATGTAGCTGATTCACAGTACACACGTGTGCGTGCTGATAAGGGCAAATTGAGGACTCTTTCCTACAGGCAATTACGTCAGGTTGAAAGAGCAGCGGCAAAAAAGCCTTGTCATAGCAGCAGACAAGTTTTTGAAGCTGCTTGTGCCTCCAACGTCCCCCGAACAACAAGATGCAGGGTCCTTCAGAGGTTTGCAGCTGTGCATACGCCATCCTGTCGACCTCCTCTATCCACTTCACACAAGCAGAAACGGCTCCAGTGGGCCAAACATTACATGAAGACTGATTTCAAAACTGTTTTGTTCACGGATGAGTGCCGTGCAGCGCTCGATGGTCCAGATGAATGGAGTGGAGGATGGCTGGTTGATGGACACCCCACGCAAACACGGCTACAGCGCCAACAAGGAGGAGGTGGAGTAATGTTTTGGGCTGGAATCATGGGGAGAGAGATTGTCGGCCCCTTTAGGATCCCTGAAGGCGCTAAAGATGAACTCCATAATGTATGTGGATTTTCTCAAACAGCACTTCCTGCCATGGTTCAAGAAGAAGAACCGTGTATTTCACAGCAAGATCATTTTTCTGCATGATAATGCACCATCTCATACTGCACATAAAACATCTGCATCTCTGGCTGATATGGGCATAAAAGGGGACAAACTTATGGTGTGACCCCCATGCTCCCCTGACCTCTACCCCATTCAGAACCTTTGGAGCATCATTAAAAGGAGTGTCTATGATGGCGGGAGGCAGTTCACATCTAAGCAACAGCTCTGGGAGGGTATTCTGTCCTCATGCAAAACAATTGAAGCAGAAACCATCCAAAACCTGACAAAATCAATGGATGAGAGAGTTCAGAAGCTCCTTTCGAACAAGGGGTCCTATGTGAAAATGTAACATCACCTAGAATAAAGTTTTGAGTTGAAAACTGGTTGATTTCAGTTTCTAACAACCTGCTAATGCTTATAATTTCAAAAATGACCATTTTTTTGGTCTTTATTAAAATGAAAAGGTTGATCGAAAAGTTTGGGGGATCTAAGAGTGTGGCAACCCAGTAGTCATGATTACTTCGAATTCTGACAATATGAGGGTCATGCTGCAGGTAGTGCAGCAAGAAGGCACTTATGTGTCTTGCGCATCTCGGAGCCCCAAAATTATTTTCCGGGCTAGATGCAGCTAAAAATTATTTTTAATTTTAAATCTGGTGAAGCTTATTATAGATGGCCTAATAGGATCAGTGCTGCACACTGCTACAAAGCCCAAATTATTTTCCAGTCAAGATACAGATAAACATGATTAGTAATTTGAAAGCTTAAAACGGTTGGTAGGGTGATTTTAACCAATCATCAAGCTTTTACTCTCCCCAGGATGACACAGGGGTAGAAAAGTCGTTTCGGATCCATGATTTGTTCATCTTTATGAACGTGAGTCTGTCTACATTATCAGTGGAGAGCCGCGTGCGCTTATCTGTCAGCACACCACCAGCAGCGCTGAACACACGTTCAGACAGAACGCTGGCTGCGGGGCATGACAAGATCTCCAAGGCGTAAGTGGCTAGCTCCGGCCATTTATCCAGATTGGAAGCCCAAAAAGAGCAAGGGTCCAGTGACACAGTCGTGGCTTCAATGTTTACTTGGAGATACTCCTGTACCATCGTCTCTAGGCGTTGACTATGTGTCAGACTTCTTGTCTCCTGTGGCCTTGCAAAGGATGGGCTAAAAAAGTGGTGAAATGATTCCGCAAAATTGATGTTACCAGCAGATACTGTGGTTCTGTTACGGTTTGAGTGCTGAACACTTGACGGTCCCACGGTTGGCAAGTTGGAACTGTGAGATTCACTACGTGCACCACTGGTATTTTGTGGAAAAGCACATGTAAGATTCTGCAACAGTCTCTGCTGATACTCCTGCATGCGTGCATCCCTTTCTATGGCAGGAATAATTTCTGCAAATTTACTTTTGTACCGGGGATCTAACAGTGTGGCAACCCAGTAGTCAGGATTATTTCTAATTCTCACAATTCGAGGGTCATGTTGCAGGTAGTGCAGCAAGAAGGCACTCATGTGTGTTGCGCATCCAGGAGCACCAAGTCCCTGTTGTGTTGGTGGCGAGGTAACAATCATGCTTCCTTCCTCTGTCCTCTCCCCCCAACCTCGCACAACAGAAATGTGATCAAGGTCTCCCTCATCTGATGAGTCTTCCATCAGTTCGTCCTCCACTTCTTCCTGGGCTCCTGCACCTTCCTCACTAGTTTGGCTGCTACCATGCGCCCTGGTAAAATCATCTCCCCCACCCTCACATGCCTGCCGCCCTGGTGCTGCCGACCGTCTGGACCTTGCAGATGTTAGCCCTTCCGCATACAACTCCTCCTCCTCTACTTCCTCCACCTCCTCTTGTGCCACCACCTGACTCCGAATTCTGTTTAACATGTGCTCCAGCATGTAAATCACCGGAATAGTCATGCTGATAATGGCATCGTCAGCACTAAACATCTTCGTCGCCATTTCAAAACTGTGCAGAAGGGTGCATAGGTCCCTGATCTGAGACCACTCCTCCAGCGTGATTTGCCCCACCTCTGAATCTCGTTGGCCCAGGCTATACGTCAGAACGTATTGCACCAGGGCTTGTCGGTGCTGCCACAGTCGCTGCAACATGTGCAGAGTTGAATTCCACCGGGTAGGCACATCGCATTTTAGCCGGTGAAGTGGCAGGCCCAACGACTTCTGTAGAGATGTAAGTCGCTGAGCTGCGGGATGCGAACGGCGGAAGTGAGCACACAGCGACCGTGCCCTCTGCAGAAGGCCATCTAGTCTGGGATAGTGGGCTAAAAATTGCTGGACAACCAGGTTCAACACGTGAGCCATACAAGGCACGTGTGTGACATTGCCCCGGCGAAGGGCCGCACCCAGGTTTGCAGCATTGTCGCACACGGCCTTCCCTGGTTTCAGGTCCAGTGGAGACAACCATTCATGAAATTGGTTCTCCAGAGCTGACCACAACTCCTCAGCTGTGTGACTCACATTTCCCAGACATTTCAATGTAAAAACCGCCTGATGACGTTGAGCCCTGCTGCCAGCATAGTAAGGAGGTGTGCAGGATCCCTTCTGCGCAGTTAGAAAGCTTGTGGCATGACCAGACAGGCTTTGGGTGCAGGTGGAAGACCGAGAGGAGGTTGAGGAGGCAGAAGCAGTGGAGGAAAAATGACATAAAGAGGATTGACGCACAACTTGTGGGGACGGCAAGACTTGGACAGCAGCCCCTTGTCCTGCTGTCACCATAGTTACCCAGTGCCCAGTCAGCGACATGTAACGCCCCTGTCCATGCCTACTCGTCCAAGTGTCTGTGGTGAAATGCACCCTGTCACACACAGAGTTTCTCAAAGAAGCGGTGATGTTGTGTGCGACATGCTGGTGGAGCGCAGGCACACCTTTCTTTGAGAAGTAGTGCCGACTGGGCATCTGGTACTGGGGCACTGCGACGGACATAAGGTCTCGAAAATCCTCTGTGTCCACCAGGCGGAAAGGCAGCATTTCTGTAGCCAAGAGCTTGCAGATGGTGAAATTCAACCTCTTAGCTTTCTCATGGCTAGGAGGAAATGGTCTTTTACTTGTCCACATCTGAGGGACCGAGGGCTGGCTATTGTGCTTAGACGGGGTTGATAAGGGTGTCCCCGGCAAACTGCCGGTCTGTGAGGAAGATGCAGGCGGACATGTTAGGTTGCCTTGATCCAAAGGTGGTGCTATCGATGTCGGACAGCGCTCAAGACCAGCTGGTGTTACCACCTCCAAAGAAAATGATGACCTGCCAATCACGCTGGCTGTTGCGGGTAAAGAGGTGGCAGGTCTGCGCCCCAAAACAGGTGTGACTGCTGTCCCCCCAGTCACAGAGGATGAAGAGGCCGCGGATGCACAAGATATGGCAGACGGTAGTTGGCCCGGCCGGCTAGACCGCATTGTAGCACACTGAGCTTCCCACTGCAACTTATGCTTCATGTCCATGTGCCGGTTCATGCATGAAGTACTCAAACTATGTATTTTTTGGCCTCTACTTAGCTTTTGCTGACAAATGTTACAGATAACACGAGTTGGGTCATCTTTATCGATCTGAAAAAATGCCCAGGCTATGCAAGGCTTAGCACCCATGCCACCTGAAGAGCCACCACGACTTGTGGTGAGAGGCAGAGTTGTGTTTGAGGATGCAGTTGTTGACGTGCTTCCAGTACTACGTCTCTGTCCAGGAAGGCGCAACCTGACCTCGTCGTCACTAGCATCTTCCTCCACCTCCTCTGCTGACCTCATCTCTTGGCTGACTGTGGGTTGACAGTAAGTGGGATCTCCGACCTCATCATCATCACCCTGTGCGTTATCACACCCGTCGTCCTCAGAGCCAACCTGTTCCTGCCCTGACAAAAAACTAAAGTTGTCGCTCCAATCAGGTATTTGAGTCTTATCATCGTCTTCCTCATTGTCTCCACCAACAGGAGTTACAGTTTGGGAATGAGGGTCTACATTATGGTCAGAACCTTCTGCGTCTGGTCCTGGATCCGACTCATAAAGATTCTGGGCATCAGTGCAGATCATTTCCTCGTCTGGATTCACAGAAGCGCTGGAGTCGACCTCTGATTCCCAGGCTATAGTATGAGTAAACAGCTCTGCAGACTCAACCATCTGTTCTACCTCATACTCAGACGGGCAGCTGGAGATTTGGGAGCTGTGAGGAAGCAAGTGCGATTTGGGTGACACCTTTGAGGACTGGAGTATTTGTGATGTTGAAGTTGATGTGGAGGAGAGCCCACTTAAAGGAGCACTTGATATCCGTTGAAGCACCTGCTGTTTTTGTGCCTCATCTGGAATTTGTAGCGATTGGCGTGGCCGTAAGAAAGGGATCTTATCACATTGTCCGCTAAAAGAAGTAGACATTTTAGTTTGGCTGGAAGATGGTCTTTCTTCTGCACCTACCCCACGGACACAACCTTTTTTCCCCTTCCCAACACGCCTATTCCCCTTTCCACCAGCAGCAGGCCTTTTTCCACTCATTTTGGTGGTTAACTAATTCACAACTCTGGAGTTGTTTGCACAAAAAAACAATGGATGGTAACCGAGCAGAGCTGAGTGGCCAAACTGTGGTATTAGGCCAAAACTATTGGCTGGGTTAGATGCAGAAAAAAATTATTTTTAATTTGCAACCTGATGGAGGTCAGTATAGATGGACTAATAGACCAAGTCCCACACACCGCTAGAAGCCCAAATATTTTTTCAGAGCTAGATGCAGAAAATTTTTTTATTCAATTTGCAACCTGATGGAGGTCAGTATAGATGGACTAATAGACCAAGTCCCACACACTGCTAGAAGCCCAAATATTTTTTCAGAGCTAGATGCAGAAAAAAATTATTTTTAATTTGCAACCTGATGGAGGTCAGTATAGATGGACTAATAGACCAAGTTCCACACACTGCTAGAAGCCCAAATATTTTTTCAGAGCTAGATGCAGAAAAAAATTATTTTTAATTTGCAACCTGATGGAGGTCAGTATAGATGGACTAATAGACCAAGTCCCACACACCGCTAGAAGCCCAAATATTTTTTCAGAGCTAGATGCAGAAAAAAATTATTTTTAATTTGCAACCTGATGGAGGTCAGTATAGATGGACTAATAGAGCAAGTCCCACACACCGCTAGAAGCCCAAATATTTTTTCAGAGCTAGATGCAGAAAAAAATTATATTCAATTTGCAACCTGCTGGAGGTCAGTATAGAAGGACTAATAGAACAAGTCCCACACACTGCTAGAAGCCCAAATATTTTTTCAGAGCTAAATGAAGAAAAAAATTATTTTTAATTTGCAACCTGATGGAGGTCAGTATAGATAGACTAATAGACCAAGTCCCACACACTGCTAGAAGCCCAAATATTTTTTCAGAGCTAGATGCAGAAAAAAAATATTTTTAATTTGCAACCTGATGGATGTCAGTATAGATGGACTAATAGACCAAGTCCCACACACTGCTAGAAGCCCAAATATTTTTTCAGAGCTAGATGCAGAAAAAAATTATTTTTAATTTGCAACCTGATGGAGGTCAGTATAGATAGACTAATAGACCAAGTCCCACACACCGCTAGAAGCCCAAATATTTTTTCAGAGCTAGATGCAGAAAAAAATTATATTCAATTTGCAACCTGCTGGAGGTCAGTATAGAAGGACTAATAGAACAAGTCCCACACACTGCTAGAAGCCCAAATATTTTTTCAGAGCTAAATGAAGAAAAAAATTATTTTTAATTTGCAACCTGATGGAGGTCAGTATAGATGGACTAATAGACCAAGTCCCACACACTGCTAGAAGCCCAAATATTTTTTCAGAGCTAGATGCAGAAAAAAATTATATTCAGTTTGCAACCTGATGGAGGTCAGTATAGATGGACTAATAGAATGATGCTATGCCCAAAAGATTTTACTTCACTAGGTGCAGTAAAAAAATTGGTATTCTATACACAGGTGGTATATCTTGCAACACAGATAGGCTACTCCACTGACTAACACACTCTGCAATAGGCCAAAAAGGATTAGCTTTGCTAGATTCAGCCAAATGCTGTGAAAAAACTTGCACAGCACTGGCACAGACCTGCCTGGCAAAAACTGATAGGAACTGATGTAACCTAGTCCTGAAAAGGACTCCAATTACAATTAGTCTTTACTCCCACAATCTATCTATTTAAGAGCACAGACCTGCCTGATAAAAGTCGTAGGAAATGCTGTAACCTAGTCCTTAAAAGGACTGCAATCACAACTATTCCCTACTCCCAAGCTATCTGTATATTTGTGCGAAAATTGGCTTGAAATTAACAAGGTATAGCGCACACAGCAACAGCGGTGCCGTCTAACACGCAGCTGCAGCAGTGAGAAAATGGTGGCGACGGGGAAAATGGCTTGGTCTTATAGGGCAAGGACATGTGACATACACTGCCAATCACACATGCCCTTGCTTGTGTGAAAAAAAGCACTTCGCTCCGTGTGTGCGCTGCTGATAGGCTGACAGATTGCACCTCCCCACTGCAAATGCGGGAAAGAGAAAAAAAAATGGAGATCTTCATTGTTCCTGCAGAGATCCATCCCCTGCCCCTCCCCCCGCCCCGCTGTACACTCAAACTGCGTATTAACATTAATTTTCATCATTACTGAGAAAAAATCCAGTTATGATTTTGGTGCACGAACAGTTATCGAACATAACCTCGAACAGCCGAATTTTTCTCAAATTGTTCGTGTTCGCCGACCGGCTCGAACACCGCCCAAAACAGCTCGAATTTGAGATTGGCGAACAGTTCGAGTAGAACAACGCTCATCTCTAATCTATTGTCTATCACTGTGTATGGGGCTATAGATGCATTATACTGTGTATAGTCAGATATGGCGACATTACACTGTGTTCCAAATTATTATGCAAATAATATTTTCTCAGATTTTCCCAAATTACCTATATGAATTGCAGTCATTGTAATTTTCCAGTCAACTAACTATTAGAGTACAATTGAAAGGTTTTTGTACAAACTGCCTATGATAACAGTATATTTTTAAAAAAATAAAACACTCAAACTGCACTCAAAATGCATGTTCCAAATTATTATGCACAGCAGTGTTTTCAACTTTTCATTTTAATAAAGAACAAAAAAATGGTCATTTTTGAAATTATAAGCATTAGCAGGTTATTACAAACTGAAATCAAATAGTTTTCAACTCAAAACTTTATTCTAGGTGATGTTACATTTGCACATAGGACCCCTTGTTCGAAAGGAGCTTCTGAACTCTCTCGTCCATAGAATTTGTCAGGTTTTGGATGGTTTCTGCTTCAATTGTTTTGCATGAGGACAGAATACCCTCCCAGAGCTGTTGCTTAGATGTGAACTGCCTCCCGCCATCATAGACACTCCTTTTGATGACGCTCCAGAAGTTCTCAATGGGGTTGAGGTCAGGGGAGCATGGGGGCCACACCATAAGTTTGTCCCCTTTTATGCCCATAGCAGCCAGAGATGCAGATGTGTTATTTGCAGCATGAGACGGTGCATTATCATGCATGAAAATGATGTTGCTGTGGAATGCACGGTTCTTCTTCTTGAACCATAGCAGGAAGTGCGGTTTGAGAAACTCCACATACATTATGGAGTTTATCTTTACCCCTTCAGGGATCCTAAAGGGGCCGACAATCTCTCTCCCCATGATTCCAGCCCAAAACATTACTCCACCTCCTCCTTGTTGGCGCTGTAGTCGTGTTTGCATGGGGTGTCCATCAACCAGCCATCCTCCACTCCATCCATCTGGACCATCGAGCGTTGCACGGCACTCATCGGTGAACAAAACAGTTTTGAAGTCAGTCTTCATGTATTTGTGGCACCCCAGGGGTCTGGTTTCCACAGTAATGTAATGTTATGTCTGAGAGCAGGTGGGAGGTCCTTTGGTCAGGGATCCTGTGCATGCCACACCTCCTGCCCAGTCTTGGGAGGGGAAGAATTTCCCCTGTATAAACCCTGGGCTGAGGCAGGGTTAGTCAGTCAAGGAGAGTAGAGACAAGAAACAGTCACAGGAAGAAACAGCAGAAGCTCAGTGGGAGCAATACTACCACGAGTCAGGGGCTGGCAGCTGCAGAGCTCGCCTGACTGAGAAGCTTTCTCACCGGACCCGGCGTCCGAGGCTGTGGGGACTAACTCTTACCCAGCAGCAGAAGCCGACCGGCAGGGGATTGCAGGTCCTCAGGCCCAGAAACCCGAAGGCATGGTCACACGCGTGGGACAAGCACCGCCATCGTGAAGCGGAAGCCATTAGAAGGCCCCGAGTCACCGGCCATACGGGTGAGCACCACACGGTACACTCAGGGACGTGGGCAACTTATATCCGCTTCTAGCAAGGTAGCCAGAAGAGTACAGTCAGTTTGGGAGGCCTACAACTCCGCCTGGCCAGGGGAGATCCCATCTGCTCAAGGACTGACCAGGCCCCGTTCGCTAGCAAGTACTCCGGGAGGGTCTATCGTTGTTACCAGTAAAGACCCTGAATTACACCGCACCGTCTCTGAGTGGTTCCTGCTACCCCCATCTTCCACGTCGGCTGCCCTGAGGCCATACCCCTCCCGTTGGGGGTTATACTATCACGCTGCACAATTCTACACCGGCCTCAGCGGTCTGCCCTGCAGCGGCAGCTCCATAGCTGCAAATCAACGGGTGGCGTAGTCGACACTCAAATAACATCTATCAAGACTGCCACACACTGAGTTTGACTCCCTGGGCACGGACCGGGTCCCCGCCACTCGGAGCCTACAACCCACATCTGATCCGGTTCCGGGTAAGCCCCCGTGCGCGAGACGCTGCGCGACACAGCAGGCCCAGGGGCGCGTCAACTTTGGCGTAGTCGGCAGGATTTCGTGCCCGCAACCACCGGGTAGTGCGTGCCTGAAAAAGAGACTTTTAAAACTTACCATCCGTGAAGTTTTCCCGCCATCGGTGAAGATTCCCGCCATCCGGCACCATTTTCAGCCTTCTTCCCGCCATCTGTGAAGATTCCCGCCATCCGGCGCCATCTTCAGCCTTCTTCCCGCCATCCGTGGAGTTTTCCCGCCGTTGGACGCCATCTTGAGGACGCCGCGCGGGAAGAAGAGGGGCGTGGACTCCGAAAAGCCCGCGAGAACTGAAGCCCCGCCTCACGTCCGGACGTTGCGTAAGGTCCTGGAAGGAGCCCAGCAGACGCCGACGTCACCGGAGCGCGACGGAAGGTCCTCAACCCTGACGATCCACTGCGGAGCCGCGGCCTACGGAAGAGGATCATCGCAAGATAGGCCACGGTCCACTAGGGGGGAGGAAGATGTCGGATACGGAGGAGAGCTTCACTGCCTCAACCCCCGCCAGCGCTACCGCTGCTGCAGTTATGCCCTTCACCATGCCCTATATCCCGGGAGCAGCTTGGCTACCCCAGTACTCAGGGGAGTCACATACCCTGCATGACTTTAGAGAAAAGCTGGATAGCCTCTTCCAGGTGTACCCCCTCACAGAAGAGCAAAAAGTGAGCATCCTGGTGGCCCAACTAACCGGGGCAGCCAAAAGGGAAGTAAAATCCTGGCCACCTGGGAGGAAGACTGTCGCAGGGATACTAACCCGGCTGAAGGACACCTTTGATACCCGCACCTCAGCCGAGATTAAGCTTAGATTCTACGGGTGCAAGCAGCGAGCGCATGAGAGTATAAGGGACTATGCACTAAACCTACAAGAGGCCCTGAGGGCCATTAAGCAGACCGACCCTGATGGAGTGGGAAACGAGGACAGGCTGTTGACCGAACAGTTTATAGAGGGACTATATTGTAATACCCACCGAACCCAGTTGCGGGCAATGGCCTTGCAGGATCCCCATCTGGGATTTGCACAGTTCAAGGACAGAGCCATCCGGGTGCTCCGAGAACCGGCACCAGGTGGTGTTGTGACCCACAGGCGCCCCACTACCACTTACCACCAGGAGGCGGCGCCCTTGTCGGCAGGGCCTGTGGGAGCTGATGCGCAGGCTTTGGACAATGACCCGGCTCCAGACCTACACCATCAGGTCCAAGAGCTAGCTAAGAGCGTTGCTGCGCTAACCCGAACTGTGCAGTCTTTACAGGTTTCCACTCCAGGGAAGATCCAGCTGGCATCCGGACCGGAGGACATCCCGTGGCGTCGACCAAGGAGGACCCCACCGGCCAGAGGAAGACCCAGTGACCGATATAGCGAGGACGGACGACCCATCTGCCGCCGCTGCAATCAACCCGGACATATGGCAAGGTACTGTTCTTTAAACGGGCACAACCTGGGGTAGAGGGCCAACCCCCAGGAAAAAGATCACCAGGCCCATCGAACTGGCGCGACAGATATGTGGGAGGACGTCCAGTCTTGCCTGTGGTACTGGATGGCATTCCCATGAGTGCCCTACTGGACACCGGGTCACAGGTCACCACCATCCCGTACGTGCTCTTTAAGCAATACTGGAATGACTCGAATATTACCCGCTACCCTGACGAGGACTTGAGTATCATCGCCAGCAATGGCCAGCCCGTGCCACAGATCGGATTTAAAGAAGTGACCATCAAAATCGGTAGAGTCGAACTGGCAGCACAGGGACTGATCATTGTAGATATTGACAAACATGAGAGTCACCCAAAAATAACTCTAGGAACTAATGTAATTGAAAATTGTCTTGCAGAGGTGATTTTCCTTCTACAGCAGGTTGCCAAGAACGCCAGTTCCGGCGAGCAGCGGGTGCTCCAGAAAGAGATCCGGGCACTGATGCGACGGCAACAGGTGGAACTCTCCGGCGGTGAGATTGGTAGCGTAAGAATGTGTGACCCTTTTCCTATTGCCATGCCCCCAAAAAGTGAAATGATGATTTGGTGCCGGGCAGCTATTGGTCTGAGAGGTAGAGATTACCAGGCAATGGTAGAACCAGTTTACTCAGACAGTAGGCCCACCATCTTGACAGCACGGGGGGTGGTTAATGTACGCCATGGGAGGGTGCCCGTTCGCATAATCAATATCGGGAAGAGGGAAGTGTACCTGCCCCGGTATGCCACGCTAGCCAAATTATATACCATTAGCCAAAATGCTATACAATCTGTGGAACCCTTGCCTCCATCTCACCCGGAGGGAGGTAACGGCTCTAAGAAAGTAATGGAGGATTGGTGTCAGCAACTACACTTGGGAACTGACTCCACTCCCTCCCACCAGAAACAGGGAGTCTACCGGGTGGTTCAAGAGTATGAGAGAGTGTTTAGTAAACACCCGTTAGACTTCGGGCGAGTCAAGGGGGTAGAACACCGCATCCCCACGGGAGATCATCCTCCCATAAAAGAGAGGTATCGACCCCTACCCCCTGCACATTACCAACACGCCAAGGGGATGCTTAGAGACATGAAGGAGGCTGGGGTAATCCGGGATAGCTGTAGCCCCTGGGCAGCCCCACTGGTTTTAGTCAAAAAGAAAGACAACACTATGAGGATGTGTGTAGATTACCGGAAAATCAACCGTATCACACACAAGGATGCGTACCCTTTACCAAGGATAGAGGAGTCTTTGGCTGCTTTAAGATCTGCTAACTTCTTCTCTACCTTGGATCTCACTAGCGGGTACTGGCAGGTTCCTGTAGCAGAGGCGGACCGGGAGAAGACTGAATTCACCACCCCGATGGGACTTAGCGAGTTTACCTGTATGCCGTTTGGACTTTGTAACGCACTTCACCAGAAGCAGACTGGGACACAGAGAGGCAGCAGCAGTACCGGAGAGTACAGGAGAGCGTGGAGCGAAGTCTCTGTCAGGCTAGGGAAAGACAAGAGAAAACTTACAACCAGTATGCTCCCGCTGTTCCCCTGATACCCGGAGAGCAGGTCTTGAAGAGGAAGAGACGGCTCCACAAGTTGGACGACCAGTGGGAGAAGGACCCGTACACCGTACTGCCCTCAAGCCACGAGAACCCGAAGGTTTGTACCATCAGTAAAGACGGAGGGGAAACCACAGCCATTGTATCCCGGGACCACCTGAAAAAGTGTCCCGAACAACTGAGGAACCCTGAAGAGGAACAAGAAGACCATCGACCCGTAGAGGAAAGGGAAGATATGGTTAGTACTGTGCTCGGGGACTTCCCTCGGTCTTGGACTCAAGTCAATGGTGCAGTTGTGGTACCCATACTCACCTTCCTCCAACCAGCATCCCAAGCACCTACGGAGCAACAGGTAGAGCTGGAAGAACAGCCGGTCCAGGAGGCAGAAGACCCCACACCAGCAGACCAGGGGGATCAACCCTCTGCTTGCAGTGAGCCTGCCATATCCCTAGTGAGCCAAAGAGCCGGTAGACAGCTGCCCAGTTTACCCTTGACAGCTCCTACACCCTGTAGTTCAGGGCTAGACAGTCAGCTCCGTAGGTCCACTAGGGCCACTAGAGGCCAGTTACCCGCACGTTGGAGGATTTAAAGTGTATAAATTGTTTTATTTATGTTTACCTGTGTATTGTTGCTTGTGTATAATTTTGTGTTTCTAGTTATTTGTAGGAGTCCTTGGTGGATTTACCGGGAATCCTTGTACATAGTTGGAGCGTAACCCAGGATGGACTAGAGACTGTTAAGGACTCGGGGTAGGACAGACCCCTACCTGGTTACGTCTCCCTGTTTTGGTGAAATGGACACCTTGCTTTCCCTCAAAGACTGCACCCGGTTGCGGACACGCCGTGACCATTGTTATGTGTCTCTTTATTATAATGTTTTGGTTGTACTCTGTTATGTTTACAAAAATGTGTTTAGTCTCGGAGTACTAAATTTTACTAGGGGGGAATGTGGCACCCCAGGGGTCTGGTTTCCACAGTAATGTAATGTTATGTCTGAGAGCAGGTGGGAGGTCCTTTGGTCAGGGATCCTGTGCATGCCACACCTCCTGCCCAGTCTTGGGAGGGGAAGAACTTCCCCTGTATAAACCCTGGGCTGAGGCAGGGTTAGTCAGTCAAAGAGAGTAGAGACAAGAAACAGTCACAGGAAGAAACAGCAGAAGCTCAGTGGGAGTAATACTACTACGAGTCAGGGGCTGGCAGCTGCAGAGCTCGCCCTGATTGAGAAGCTTTCTCACCGGACCCGGCGTCCGAGGCTGTGGGGACTAACTCTTACCCAGCAGCAGAAGCCGACCGGCAGGGGATTGCAGGTCCTCAGGCCCAGAAACCCGAAGGCACGGTCACACGCGTGGGACAAGCACCGCCATCGTGGAGTGGAAGCCATTAGAAGGCCCCGAGTCACGGCCATACGGGTGAGCACCACACGGTACACTCAGGGACGTGGGCTACTTATATCCGCTTCTAGCAAGGTAGCCAGAAGAGTACAGTCAGTTTGGGAGGCCTACAACTCCGCCTGGCCAGGGGAGATCCCATCTGCTCAAGGACTGACCAGGCCCCGTTCGCTAGCAAGTACTCCGGGAGGGTCTATCGTTGTTACCAGTAAAGACCCTGAATTACACCGCACCGTCTCTGAGTGGTTCCTGCTACCCCCATCTTCCACGTCGGCTGCCCTGAGGCCATACCCCTCCCGTTGGGGGTTATACTATCACGCTGCACAATTCTACACCGGCCTCAGCGGTCTGCCCTGCAGCGGCAGCTCCATAGCTGCAAATCAACGGGTGGCGTAGTCGACACTCAAATAACATCTATCAAGACTGCCACACACTGAGTTTGACTCCCTGGGCACGGACCGGGTCCCCGCCACTCGGAGCCTACAACCCACATCTGATCCGGTTCCGGGTAAGCCCCCGTGCGCGAGACGCTGCGCGACACAGCAGGCCCAGGGGCGCGTCATATTGTTTGGCCCACTGGAGCCGTTCCTGCTTGTGTGCAGTGGATAGAGGAGGTCGACAGGATGGCTTACGCACAGCTGCAAACCTCTGAAGGACCCTGCATCTTGTTGTTCAGGGGACGTTGGAGGCACCAGCAGCTTCAAAAACTTGTCTGCTGCTATGACAAGGCTTTTTTGCCGCTGCTCTTTTAACCTGATGTAATTGCCTATAGGAAAGAGTCCTCAATTTTCCCTTATCAGCACGCACACGTGTGTACTGTGAATCAGCTACATACTTCTTGATTGTGCGGTGATCACGATGAAGTGTCTTGGCAATGTTGATTGTAGTCATGCCTTGACCTAAACAGTCCACAATTTGTTGCTTCTCAGCAGCCGACACATCCTTTTTCTTTCCCATTTTGGCAGAAAATGTAGGCTGCTTAATAATGTGGGACAGCCTTCTTAAGTAGTCTTGCCTTTCATTGGACACACCTGCCAAGCTAATTAGCACAGGTGTCTGCAATTGCTTACAGTGATATAAAGAGCCCTGACACACATCACCATCAATGAGTTTAACTGACAAACAAAAAAATTCTTACCTTATCACTCCTAAACACTTTTTGCATAATAATTTGGAATGCACTGTAATTCATGGTTTATTGGAGGATGATCCAGACAGGCGGATGCAATTTAGTGAGATTATGCTTAACAAAATTGAAGAAAATCCAGTAATTTTAGATAACATTATGTGGAGTGATGACGCTTCTTTCAAATTATCCGGCCATATTAACAGACATAATTGTATTTACTGGTATAATGAGAACATGCATTTAACATTAGAGCAACAACTAAATGAACCTGGTGTCAATGTTTGGGGTGGTATTTCAAGTTTTAGTGTTTTAGGACCAATATTTTTTGATGGGACAGTCACAGGAGATAAGTATCTCGAAATTCTAATGAATCGAGTTGTTCCCCAGGTACAGAAACATCCTAATTCAAATGACCTTTATTTCCAACAAGATGGGGCCCCTCCACATTATTCAAGAGTAGTCCGCGAGTATCTTGATGATACATTTCCTAATAAATGGATTGGCCGAAGTGGCCCACTTGATTGGCCAGCACGTTCACCAGACTTGACCCCAATGGATTTTTTCTTTTGGAGGGTACTCAAGGACAAAGTTTATAGTCAAAAACCAAAAAGTGTCAGTGATATGAAAAATTACATAAGAGATGCATTTCAAGAAATTAATATCCAAAGAGACTTGTGCAAAAACGTTTGACAAAGCGTAAGAGGCAGACTTCAAAGCTGTGCAAATTGTAATGGAAAACAGTTTGAGCACCTGCGTTGATAAAATTTAAGGGCTTTTATATTATTGTTCAGAATAAAATTTAATTGTCAATGTTATGCTTGTGTTAGTAAATATAATTTTATATATAAATCAAAATAAATGTTATTATTTTCTGTCCACCTACTTTAGGACCACCCAAAATATACGGGGCTATGTTCTACCCTACTGTGTATGGGAAGATATAAGCTATAAAACTGTGTAAATAGGGGATATATTGCTTCATACTGTGTATGGGGGGCTATAGGTGCTTTATACTGTGTATAGGGGCTATTCGGGAATTATACTGTGTATAGCGGCTTATGGGCCATAATACTGTGTATAGCTGGGCTATGCACTATCAAACTGTATATAGAGGGGCTATGTTTTATCATATTATACATAGGGGTGCTATGTACTAATATACTGTGTATGGGAAGCTATAGACTATAAAACTGTGTAAAAGGGGGATATATGGCATCATACTGTGTATGGGGGCTATAGAGGCATTGTACTGTGCAGAGATGCTTTTTGGCCTTCATTCTCTATAAAGGGACTATGGGCCATAATACTGTTCATAGCTGGGCTGTGGACTATCAAAGTGTCTATAGGGGGGCTATTGTCTATCATATTGTATATACGGGCTATGTTCTATCATACTGTGTATGGGAAGCTATAGGCTATAAATCTGTGTAAATAGGGGATGTGGGTCACAGTACTGCGTATGGGGGGTTATAGAGGCATTATACTGTGTATAGAGGCTTGTGGGCCATCATGCTCTATAAAGGGCTATGGGCAATCATATTATGTATAGGTTCTTATGAGCCATCATACACTATAGAGGGGATATGGGGCCATAATATTGCGTATAGCTGGGCTATGGGCTACCATACTGCGTATAGCTGGGTTATGGGCCAAAATACTGTGTATAGCTGGGCTATGGGCTATAATGCTGTGTATAGCTGGGCTATGTGCTACCATATTGTGTTTGGGGAGTTATGGGCTATAATACTGTGAATAAGCCTCTACATCTCAATTATAATGTTGTATCATACTGTGTATGGGAAGCTATAGGCTATAAATCTGTGTAAATAGGGGATATGGGTCATAATACTGCATATGGGGGGTTATAGAGGCATTATACTGTGTATAGAGGCTTGTGGGCCATCATGCTCTATAAAGGGCTATGGGCAATCATATTATGTATAGGTTCTTATGAGCCATCATACACTATAGAGGGGATATGGGGCCATAATATTGCGTATAGCTGGGCTATGGGCTACCATACTGCGTATAGCTGGGTTATGGGCCAAAATACTGTGTATCGCTGGGCTATGGGCTATAATGCTGTGTATAGCTGGGCTATGTGCTACCATATTGTGTTTGGGGAGTTATGGGCTATAATACTGTGAATAAGCCTCTACATCTCAATTATAATGTTGTATCATACTGTGTATGGGAAGCTATAGGCTATAAATCTGTGTAAATAGGGGATATGGGTCATAATACTGCATATGGGGGGTTATAGAGGCATTATACTGTGTATAGAGGCTTGTGGGCCATCAAGTTGACGCGCCCCCTGGGCCTGTGTTGTACAGGGGAACCCGGAACCGGGCCTGTTGTAGGATGCTGGGGGTTGTAGTCTCCGTGTGGCGGTGACCCGGTCCGTGCCCAGGGTGGTCAAACCAGTGGCAGTCTTAGGCTGAGTTCACACGATGCGATTTTCGTGCGTTTCCGCGGCGTTTTTGCAGTTGCGGAAACGCTGCGGAAACGCATTAAAAACGCATGGTAGAAGGGCAGCAATGTTCCCCAATTGAAATCCGCATGTGCTGTGCCCACGATGCGGATTTTTCCGCAGCGTAAACGCTGCGGTCAAAAATCCGCAGCATGTCAATTAATTTTGCGGAAACGCTGCTCTTTTGGCGCCATTGACTTGCATTAGACCGCATGGAATCCGCATTACTGTATATGTTGATGCGCTTTTCATGCGGTCTAATGTGCGGATGGACCCGGGTGTGGATGAGAGGACTCGCATCCAGACCCAGGTACCATTAAAAAAAAAGAATAAAATAAAAAATATATATATTCTCACCTTCTGACAGCCCGCGCTGCGTCCTGCTGGCTTCCCGGGCACTTCGCGGTTGAATTAAGGACCTTCGCTGACGTCAGAGTCATGTGACGGGTCACGTGACGCTGACGTCGGAAGGTCCTAAAGTCTTCACTGCCTGCAGCCGGGACCGAGCGAAGCTGGACACCGGGGGCCATCAGAGGGTAAAGTATATATTTATTTTTTATTTTTTGACATTCACACACTATATAAATCCATGCCGGTTGCATGGATTTATATAGTGTAAAGTTGACAAGCACTTTCCAAGTGATGCTAAAATCGCTTGGGAAGCGCTTGTCAACCCGCATGCGGAAATGAAAGTGAAGACTGCTTAATTTCCGCATGTCCCTGGCAGGAAACCGCATGTACAATCCGCATGCTTTTTTTTCCTGCCAGAGAGATGCAGAAACGCTCAGGAAAAAATCCTGAGCATTTCTGCATCGTGTGCACATACCCTTAATGTATAGCAAATGTCCGACTACGCCACCCGTGGATTGCGGTCAGTGGGGACCGCCGCTGCGCTGCCGACCGCTGAGGCTGATGTTGTTTGCGCAGCCGAGTATGGGATAACTCCCCACGGGAGAAGTATTGCCTCAGGGCAGCTAATGTGAGAGATGATGGGAGTGATGGTGTGAGGGTCCCAGTGCTAATGGTGCTGGTGCGGCAAGGAATCACAGAGACGTGAGGTGCAGTTCAGGGTCTTTACTGATGGTACAAGGCAGACCCTCCCGGGAGTACTGGCTAGTATAAGGGGCCTGGTCAGTCTGCGAGCAAGCAGGAGTTCCCCTGGCCAGGTGGAGTTGTAGGCCTCCCCGTTTATCTGCACTCTTCCTGGCTACCTTGCTGTCAGCGGTTACAAGTAGCCCACGTCCCTGAGTATACCGTGTGGTGCTCACCCGTATGGCTGGTGACTTGGGGCCTTCTGTTAGCCTCCGCTCCTGGATGGCGGCGCTGGTCCCTTCTTTGTGACTGAGCCTCCGGGCTTGAACAGAGGACCTGGAATCCCCTGCCGGCTGGTTTCTGCTGCTGGGTATATATATCAGTCCCCACAGCCTCGGACTCCTGTGTCCGGTTTTAGTAACTTCAGCCAGGGCGAGCTATATCTCTGCTCAGCTCCAGCCCCTGGTCTTCAGCTGCTGCTCCTACAGAGCTCCTGATGTATCTTTCCCTGTGTCTGGAACTTCACTGTCTAATCCCGCCCCAGACCCAGTTTATAAGGGCAGATTCCTCCCCTCCCAGGTCTGGGTGGGCCGTGTTGCATGTTTAGGGCTCCTGACCAGAGAAACCTCCCACTTGCTCTCAGACATAATATCTCTATTACTGTGGTAACCAGACCCCTGGGGTGCCACATTCCCCCCTAGTAAATTTTAGTACTCCGGGACTAAACACATTTTTAAAGAAACATAAATACAGGGTATAAACGATAATACAAAAACATATTTACAAGAAGCTTTAGTTCTTTAAAGGTCACGGCGTGTCCGTAACCGGGTGTCCATATCACCCAAGGTGAAGTTTGTGAAACAAGGGGGTGTCCATGTCACCCAAGGTGAAACTTTAAGCGAAGTAGGGGACCTGTCCAAAGCAAACCCCTTGCGTTGGCCTTGGGCGTGGCTGCAAGGCTGGAGCTAACTACTTTGAGCCGCAAGTAGGCCACGCCAGACAGGTTTTCTTTTCCGCGGCCGTCTTTGCAAGAGGCACCAAGGTGCAACTATCTACAAGCATTGTTCCGGTTATCCAGTGTCCATAACCTGTTAGTCCAAATAAATCTGCAGGGTAACTGAGAAACATAATTAGTAACAGGCAACAAACATAAACCATAAACAGTTAACAGATAAATTCACAGTGCATCACTTTAGATTTTCCAGCGAGCGAGCATCTGACCTCTAGTGACTCTAGTGGACCTACGGAGCTCACTAACTGATTCTGCACTACAGGGTGTAGGAGGTACAAAACCTACAAAAGACAAAAGACAAAAATATATCTCATACCCTACCATCATTATATATAAATGTAAAGCAAAGTTGCATAATAAATATAGGGTACTTAGTGAACTATTTTTGATCAAAAAAAGTATACAAGCCGTCCCACCAGCGGCAAGGTGACCCTAAATTGGGACGGTACCTATACTGCCTATATTAAAAACCTTACTGTATATCAAAGTTGAAGTAATGCATATAAAAGGGTAGACAAATAGGACCGGGTCCCAACTCCAGACCACCCAGGCCCGTGGTAAGCTACATATATACCAGTCAGCTCAACAAAGGGGATGCCACACCCTTAAATTGCACAGAATTTCATCTCATCCATGACAGCACTAACACCCAGTGCTGTGTTGGGTAAGAGAGAAATAAATAGGTGAGTCATGGCCAGCTATTAATGGCTGGAGGAGGCTGGGGTTTTTTTTACTTTTTTTTTCATCAGCACATGTCTGCAATATTTCCATCTTTTTTGTACTATATATAGATTTACACTCTGTATATAATACATAAAAATACCGGTAATTGAATTTCCCCAAGACCATGAGAATGAATCATAGTTTTGGGGAAAAAGGTGAGTGTTGGCCGGCTATTTAGGGGTGGAGGAAGCTGGATTTTTTTTTATTTTTTTTATTCAGTTTATAGAACATCACATAAAATGTGAGTGTAAGCAGTGCACATAGCAGGAAAATTCACCCAGAAGTGGGCAGAAATGGGGCATAATACTGTGTATAGCTGGGCTGTGGACTATCAAACTGTCTATAGAGAGGCTATTGTCAATCATATTGTATATAGGGGGCCATGTTCTATCATACTGTGTAAATAGGGGATGTATTGCTTCATACTGTGTATGGGGGATTTAGGTGCATTATACTATGTATAGGCAGACCATGATAATGCATCATAGTTTTGGGGAAAAAGGTGAGTGTTGGCCGGCTATTTAGGCGTGGAGGAGGCCGGATTTTTTTTTTTATTTTTTTAATAGTTTAATTTATAGAACATCACATACGTTTTGAGTGTAAGCAGTGCACATAGCAGGAAAATTCACCCAGAAGTGGGGAAAAAGGGCCATAATATGGTGTATGGCTGGGCTATGGAGTATTAAACTGTCTATAGAGGGGCTATTGTCTATTATATTATATATAGGGGGGCTATGTTCTATCATACTGTGTAAATAGGGGATGTATGGCATCATACTGTGTATGGGGGGGTTATAGAGGCATTATACTGTGTATAGAGGTGTAGCGTCGGCGCCCCTGCCTCCTGCTAGGCAGGGACGCTGTTCCCCTCACCTCTCCGCTCCGTGCCCGGCGTCTTCCTCCCGCTCTGGTGGCAGCACACGCTGCTTCCCGGTCACGGTGCTTAGGGCGCGCGCGTGCTTCCCCTCTCTTAAAGGGGCCGCGCGCGCCGTCCTAAGGAGTCCCCGGCCAATGGCCGGAGTACTTCACCATATATAAGGCACCTCCTCCAAAATGGATGTGCCCGAGCAATGTTGTAGCACCGTTCATCACTCTGCTTCAGCCCTCAGGTCCGTTTCCAGTTACCTGCCAGTTACCTGCCAGTTTCCTGCCAGTTTCCTGTCTGATACCTGCCTGACTCTTGTCTACCTGCTGCTTATCCTGCGGTCCGACAGTCTGCCTACCAGCCCTGCCAGTCTGTCTATGGATCCGTCTGCCCGCTCACCTGGGAGCGCACATCTGCTACCTGCCTGCTAGCCTACCTGGAGGCTTCGCCGTCACGTGCTGTGACCACCTGCCTGTCCAGAGACTCTTGCCCGCTCATCTGGGAGTGCTCACCTACTACCTGTCTGCTAGCCTACCTGGAGGCTCCGCCGTCACGTGCTGTGACCACCTGCCTGTCCAGAGACTCTTGCCCGCTCACCTGGGAGCGCTCACTTGCTACCTGTCTGCTAGCCTACCTGGAGGCTCCGCTGTCACGTGCTGTGACCACCTGCCTGTCCAGAGACTCTTGCCCGCTCACCTGGGAGCGCTCACCTGATATCTGCCTGCTTGCCTACCTGGAGGCTCCGCCGTCACGTGCTGTGACCACCTGCCTGTCCAGAGACTCTTGCTCGCTCACCTGGGAGCGTCCACCTGCTACCAGCCTGCTAGCCTACCTGGAGGCTCTGCCGTCACTTGCCGTGACCACCCGCCTGTCAAGAGACTGTCCCGGTCACTTGCTCTGATCCCCTGCCCGTTTACCCAGAGACTGTCCCGGTCACTTGCCGTGACCTCCTGCCCGATTACTCAGAGACTGTCCCGGTCCCTTGCCGTGACCACCTGCCCGTTTACCCAGAGACTGTCCCTGTCACTTGCTGTGACTACTTGCCCGTCTTCCCTGGGCGCCACCCGCTTCCTTACAAGGACCGCACCCTTGTATAGTAGCTCAGAGGTTCCGCCTCCCAGACCCGTTACAAGAGGCTTGTAGGCCATCATACTCTATAAAGGGCTATGGTCAATCATATTGTGTATAGGTTCTTAAGTTTCATCATACACTATAGAGGGGCTATGAGGCCATAATACTGTGTATAGCTGGGCTATGCGCTACCATGCTGTGTATGGGGAGCTAGGGGCATTCATGCTGTGAATAGGGCTCAGCATCTCAATTACAGACATGTGTGAGACACTTTAAAATTTCTTATACCGGTGAACACATTTCATCTCATCCATGACAGCACTAACATCCAGTGCTGTGTTGGGTAAGAGAGAAATAAATAGGTGAGTCATGGCCAGCTATTAATGGGTGGAGGAGGCTGGACTTTTTTTACTTTTTTTTTCATCAGTACATGTCTGCAATATTTCCACCTTTTTTGTACTATATATAGTTTTACACTCTGTATATAATACATAAAAATACCGGTAATTGAATTTCCCCAAGACCATGAGAATGCATCATAGCTTTGGGGAAAAAGGTGAGTGTTGGCCGGCTATTTAGGGGTGGAGGACGCCGGATTTTTTTTTTTTCAGTTCAGTTTATAGAACATCACATACAATTTGAGTGTAAGCAGTTCACATAGCAAGAAAATTCACCCAGAAGTGGGCAAAAAGGGTCATAATATGGTGTATAGCTGGGCTATGGACTATTAAACTGTCTATAGAGGGGCTATTGTCTATTATATTGTATATAGGGGGGCTATGTTCTATCATACTGTGTATGGGAAGCTATAGGTTATAAAACTGTGTAAATAGGGGATATGAGTCATAATACTGCGTATGGGGGCTATAGAAGCATTATACTGTGTATAAGGGCTTATAAGCCATCATACTCTATAAAGGGCTATGGGCAATCATATTGTGTATAGGTTCTTAAGTTCCATCATACACTATAGAGGGGCTATGAGGCCATAATACTGTGTATAGCTGGGCTATGTGTTACCATGCTGTGTATGGGGAGCTAGGGGCATTCATGCTGTGAATAGGGCTCAGCATCTCAATTATAGACATGTGTGAGACACTTTAAAATTTCTTATACCGGTGAACACATTTCATCTCATCCATGACAGCACTAACACCCAGTGCTGTGTTGGGTAAGAGAGAAATAAATAGGTGAATTATGGCCAGCTATTAATGGGTGGAGGAGGCTGGGTTTTTTTTACTTTTTTTTTCATCATCACATGTCTGCAATATTTCCATCTTTTTTGTACTATATATAGATTTACACTCTGTATATAATACATAATAATACCGGTAATTGAATTTCCCCAACACCATGAGAATGCATCATAGTTTTGGGGAAAAAGGTGAGTGTTGGCCGGCTATTTAGGGGTGTAGGAAGCCGGATTTTTTTTATTTATTTTTTATTCAGTTTATAGAACATCACATAAAATGTGAGTGTAAGCAGTGCACATAGCAGGAAAATTCACCAGAAGTGGGCAGAAATGGGGCATAATACTGTGTATAGCTGGGCTGTGGACTATCAAACTGTCTACAGAGAGGCTATTGTCAATCATATTGTATATAGGGGGCTATGTTCTATCATTCTGTGTAAATAGGGGATGTATGGAATCATACTGTGTATGGGGGGCTTTAGGTGCATTATACTATGTATAGGCAGGTATGGGGACATTATACTGTGTATAGGGGCTAATCGGGCATCATACTGTGCCTTATGGCCTTATGGGCCATAATGTTGTGTATCTGGGCTATGGACTATCAAACTGTCTATAGAGGGGCTATTGTCTATCATATTGTATATAGGGGGCTATGTTCTACACTACTGTGTATGTGAAGATATAGGCTATAAAACTGTAAATAGGGGATGTATTGCTTCATACTGTGTATGGGGGGCTATAGGTGCATTATATTATGTATAGGCAAGTGTGGGGACATTATACTGTGTATAGGGGCTATTCGGGCATCATACTGTGTATAGTTGGGCTATGCACTATCAAACTGTCTATAGAGGGGCTATGGTTTATCATATTGTACGTAGGGGGTATGTTCTAATATACTGTATATGGGAAGCTATGGGCTATAAAACTGTGTTATCTGTCTATCATAATTTATATAGGGGCTATGTTCTATCATACTGTGTATGGGAAGCTATAGGCTATAAATCTGTGTAAATAGGGGACATATTGCTTCATACTGTGTATGGGGGTTTATAGAGGCATTATACTGTGCATAGAGGCTTGTGGGCCATCATACTCTAAAAAGGGCTATGGGCAATCATATTGTGTATAGGTTCTTATGAGCCATCATACACTATAGAGGGGCTATGGGGCCATAATACTGTGTATAGCTGGGCTATGGGCTACCATACTGCGTATAGCGGGGTGAGAGGATGATAGGAGTTATACTTCACCCAAGACTACGATGTAAGACACAGATGAAGTTATTCTTCCCTTATCTGGACATTTGGACTGACGCCCAGAAATTAGATTGTAACTTGTTTTTAGCTGTCTCAGCAACCTTCTACTGCTATGAATTATCACTTTTCTGCTTATGAAACTTTCTTATCAACATTCCACTGTTATGAATCATCACTTCACTGCTTGTGAAACAAAGGCATTTTACTGCGCATGTGTGACAAAAAACTATGATTATTAGTATAAATAAAGGGACAGCACCTATAGAGGCAGGCGCGCTCAGGGGCTTCCCAGTACTTGATTATACACTACGTGTCTGTGTATTTCTTGTTACGGGGATACCCCGACTCCAACAAGGACCCTCCATGGCTGAATGATCCTAACAATTCCTGGCGCCCGAACAGGGACCCGAGGTCTGCGTATTTGCGTATTCCTTCAAGTTCATCGACCGGCACGAGTAACCGCTGAGATTGGGACATCGGAACAGCAGATGACAAACCTGGCCACGTAAGAGACACTGTTAGTTCTCTTACATCTGCTCTGCGATAGTCCGTAAATTTCATGCATATCTTGTGTTGGGATTGAGGAACTAGTAGAGAAGGATACCTATAGCTCAGGTCATTCATGTATATACTGTAGGATCTGCCGAAGGAGAGGTCAGAGAAGGTTATGAAACGGATGGTATGAAAGAGATGTGGATGTCGGGAATAGCCTCATAAGCCGCACTAAGGTAGATGACATAAGTATTACGGAGATTGCCTAACTGAGTCATAAGGTTGTGTCCTTTCGGGGAAACCTTCGCTCATGCTTAACTCCCGAACCTTTGTCCTCCTTTTTGACGGATAAGAGATTGACAGAATGAGCCCATGGAAGTAATGATAATACTCCAGGGACACGATATATAATGGAGACTGTATGGTTCATTTTATGTATTGTTGGTCTTGCCCTTGTTGCCATATATATATGTGTTAGAATTACTCTACACTTCAGACAAAACGGTCCAGAGAAACCGTTTCAGATACTGGCTCCTTAGGACAGAATAGGTAACGAGGAAAGGTAAAATATAGAATATATTTTATCTAACCCAAAAAGCCTCCTAAGGTAGGAATAGTCAGGAAAAATGGGCAACAAACAGACTAAGACCACAAATGATGAACAAGATGTCTATACAATCGTGAAAGAAAGGTGTGGTGTAGAAGCAACTAAGAATTTAGGGAAAGTTTGCAAAACTTTTCAGGTAGCAAGGCATGACAGGTTTAACAGGAAACTATGGGAGGACATTCGGGTTAGAAAAGCAGGAGTGATAAGAGACAAAGGATGGCAGGAACAAGTAGAGGCCATGGTCGAACTATCAAAAACAGCAGAGACAGACCATTGGACTTTTAATAAAGACAATGGATTATGGAGAACTCCAGTCAGACAGGGTCCCATTGTACAAACAGAAAACAGTAAACAAATGAACCCATTGGCACCACCATATCAGCCCAGGTCAGAACCCACACTGTATCCTGATTTTCGGGGTCCGGGTGGATGGACATGTACAAACTGTGGACTCCAGAATCCAGACTGGAGAGACACATGTGCAGGATGTGGAGCACCACGACCACATGATATGTTGGCACCAGTGCGTATCCTCAGTCGACCATACAGAGAAGAAGATGGTGGCAATCCACCGCGTAGAGTAACTAGATACCATCAGACTAGACAATATTTTCCATGGACCCCCGCTGAGGGAATGTCCCTACTTCAGAATGCACCAGATCCAATACAATGCCCACTAAGATTTGCTACGTACATACAGCAGATAATACACACCCATAATGGAACATGGTCAGATGGGACAGAATTATGTAGAATGAAAATGACACCAGGGTTGTATCAGGAATTGATGACAGTTATAGAACCTCATAGACCTCAACCAGTAGATGGTGAGGATCCAAATACCGCACTGTCAGGACAGAATTTTATGATCAGACTTATGGAGTTTATGAGAACTAAACAACGAATGAGAGGGACTTCAGGAACTGTCTCCCAGAAGTCAGGACAGCCTGTAGATGAATACTACTTAGCGGTAGAAAACAGTTACAGAGACGAGGGAATGGACCTTACCAATGAAGGAGT
Organism: Phyllobates terribilis; assembly: GCF_046119375.1. NCBI lineage: Eukaryota > Metazoa > Chordata > Amphibia > Anura > Dendrobatidae > Phyllobates > Phyllobates terribilis. The sequence continues at coordinate 289,914 of NW_027364061.1, read as the reverse complement.
CATTCGACTGATGACAAAAACTTTTATAGAGAATCTTAACCCAAAACTTAGGGAAAAGTTCAAGGCTGCAACTCCTGATTGGAGAACCTTAGATGATCCCCAGATAGTCAGACAAAAACTATTAGGGATAGAAATGGATATGCGTGAGGCAGCATCCAAACCCATCAGAGTAGCAGCAAATAATAGTCTGGTCAATAAAAACAACAGATCAAATCAGACCTATGACAAAGGGAACTTGGATAAGAAAACTAATCCATGTCACTACTGTAAGAAACCAGGACATTGGATTAGAGAATGCAGGAAAAAAGCCAGGGATATAGAAGATGGTACCTATGTCCCAAGAGAATCACAAGAAAAGACAGTACAGGCTTCTGCTCCTGCAGCAAGCGAGTGACTAGACGTGATGCAAACCACTTTGACTGGAAGGCGCCCAATAATTCAGGTAAAAGTAGCAGGAAAACAATGCCCTTTTCTAATAGATACCGGAGCAACTTCCTCCGTCCTCAATGAAGACGCCTTACCAAATGCTGATTGTTTATCAGATGATGTAACCTATACCGAAGGGTATGATGGAGGAATCAGGCCACTCCCATATAGTATTCCCCTTGAAACAAAGAAAGGATCTAAAATATTTTTATCTAAATTTCTTTTTGTCAAAGGGGCACCTACTTGTCTTCTAGGTACAGACCTATTAAAGCAGACAGAAATGAATATCCAATTTTTGGAGGATGGTAGAGTCCAAATTTTGGTGCCTGATGACCAAGAGTCTCTAGAAAACATTGTAAAAGTCCAAGCCTTAGAGGATGAGAAAGATCCTGCCCCTACCCAAATTATTTTAGATCTTTCTGAGGTATCAGAAAAATTATGGGCACAACATGACACCGATGTAGGACTAATGCCAATAGCTCCAGTAAAAGTCACTCCTGTTCCAGGTGTGACACTACCCCAATTGAGACAGTATCCTATTAGTGCCCAACAAGAACACGCCATAGGAGAACAGATAAAAGATTATCTAAAAACTGGAGTACTGATAGAAGTAAAGTCACCAGCCAATACACCGTTGTACCCCGTAAAAAAGAAATCTACTGAGGGGTCAGCTGCTAGATACCGGATGGTACATGATTTAAGAGAGATAAATAAAATTTTGGAACCTATTACTCCTGTTGTGCCAAATCCACACACGTTGCTATCACAGATCCCAGCAACAGCACGAGTATTTTCTGTCATAGACTTATCAAATGCATTTTTTTCAGTACCATTACACCCAGACTGTTACAAACTGTTTGCATTTACATTTAAGAATAGACAATTAGCATGGACAAGATTACCACAGGGTATGATACATTCACCTACCTTGTACTCAGAAGCTATGAGATCAGTTCTTCAAAATTTCAAACCTACGGATGAGGTTGTAATTCTTCAATATGTTGATGACCTATTATTATGTGCCCCTGCTCAAGAGTCCGCAAACAGCAACACAATAAGATTGTTAAAATTTCTAGCAGACATGGGCTGTAAAGTTAACAAGAAAAAAGTACAACTTTGTATGACTACGGTAGTATTTCTAGGACACTGCATTTCACAAGGTATTCGGCACCTCACCGCCGACAAACTAAAAATCATTAGAGATCTTGTTCCTCCCAAGAACTACAAAACATTAAGAGCATTTTTGGGAATAGTATCACACTGCAGACAATGGGTTATACATGCTAGTCAGCTTATGCAACCTCTATATGATTGTTTAAAAATCGAGCCTTTTCAGTTAACTGAATCAGCGCTCATAGCCTTTCAAGACCTCAAGAAAGGTCTCATGTCAGCCCCGGCCTTGGGAATCCCAGACTACGCCAAACCATTCCAATTAATGGCTGCGGAAATGTCTAATCATGCTACAGGAGTACTAACACAGAAACATGAAAATAAACAAAGACCTGTCGCATACTATTCTGCTCAATTAGATAATGTTACCAAAGCTGCACCATCATGTGTCAGAGTAGTAGCAGCTGTCTCTCTTTTGGTAGAAAAAGCCTCAGAAATAGTACTAGACCATGCCTTAATAGTACAAACTACACATGATGTACATGGCATACTGAATCAGGTATTGCCAAAACACATTTCAATGATTAGACAAATCCTAGAATCAGCTGCTTCAACCAAACAAGTAGCAGTAATAAAAGTACCTGCACATGTAAGACTCGACACCGAGATAGCTAGGGGTAATGACCGAGCCGACAAGGCTGCTAAGCGAGCTGCAGTAAAACCTCTGACAACTGACCACACTATTAGTGCAGTATCAGAATTTGACTTAATTACACGGCTCAAAGAAGCCCACCAGCAGGTGAGTAGAGAAGAAAAAGAAGAGTGGCAGAAACAGGGGGCAGAAGAAAAAGAAGGACTATGGAGAAAAGGAGATGAGCTTTGTCTCCCCCGAACGTGGTACCCTGTTGTGGTCAGTGAAGCCCACGGACCTACACATGTGTCTGCAAACGGTATGATACAGAGGGTCAGACAGAAGTGGTTAGCCCCAGGGTTCGGCCAGGTAGCTCGAGCAAAATGTGGTTCTTGTGAAATCTGTTTAGCCCACAATCCAGGACAGACTGTTAAGACCCCCCAGAAGCACCATGTAAGACCACTATATCCGTTCCAGAGACTTCAGATCGATTACATCCAGATGCCTAAGCATGGACACTATGAGTATGTACTGGTATGTGTGGACATGTTTTCGGGGTGGCCAGAGGCTTATCCAGTTCAAAAAGCCACGGCTAAAGTCACTGCAGTAAAAATAGCACATGAACTGGTACCCCGTTATGGTATCCCAGAAGTGATCGAGTCAGATAGAGGTACACATTTTACTGGAGAGATCTTTCAGAATGTAATGAAAATGTTGTGTATAAAAAGTGAACTACACACCCCTTACCACCCACAGAGTTCTGGTAAGGTAGAGAGAATGAATGGAACACTTAAGTTAAAAATACAGAAAGCCATGGCAGAAACACAGAAACCATGGACTGAGTGTCTCCCAATAGCATTGTATTCAGTCAGAAACACCCCCCAGGGAAAGAGCAAACTCACCCCCCATGAAATATTGTTTGGTAGAGTTGCCAATACAGGATTGTATTTCCCACAGACTTTAATGTTAGAAACTGAAAGCTTAACTGCTTATGTACAAAATTTATGTAAGCATGTGTCTAAAATACACTCTTTAGTGTTCTCTTCCATTCCAGATCCTGATTCCATTGAGGGAACGCACAAGCTGCAACCAGGAGACGAAGTTTACGTAAAAAGACATAACAGAAGAACGCTAGAACCCAGATTTGAGGGTCCATATCAGGTGTTATTGACAACTCCAACTGCAGTAAAATTGGAAGGAAAATCAGCATGGGTACATGCAAGCCATTGCAAAAAGAAATAGTGGTGATTGTACTTGTGTTAGCTATAACGATAGATCAGGGAGACCTGTGGGATAAACTAAGTTCCCCAAAACCTGCAGATAATAAATTTATAAAACATCATGAGACATTGGTAAACGGGCTGCTCGATGGCGGACAGAAAATAGCAGACTGTTGGATTTGTACGCATTCTCCAATATCAGCCACGAGCATACCCTTCCTGGCCGTACCCATGACCCCTGAGGAAGTGTTTACATGGACTAATTGCTCAGACAAATTAGCAAATAACCAAACCGTTAATTCTAGATTATGGAACACCACTGTTGCCATCCCAGTTGTGGGGTGGGTGGGATTTCCCTGGTGGCAAGGTAATATGACCGGAAAAATAAACAACTTACAATATTTAGCGTTTAAAGGGGGTGTATGGGTTCCTAGAAATAAGACGGGACTAACAGACTTAGGGTTAATTCCTACAGAAAATATACAACTCAGTTTTAGTAGCACAGTATCTTCTTCTCAACCTTTTAAACCTGATATAGTAGAAAAATACATACACAATAATGGTTGGAAATATTCACAATTATTCCCCGATGGAAACAATGATACATGTTCAAAGATACCAGGTAATATATTATGTAATGAGTCAAGTGCATATGACCCAGGTACACCGACTTGTGAAAATCCAGATGCAGGATACTGTAGTCCATTAGGTCAAAAACCCCCTTGGTGTATACTTCAGAATGTATCTAAATTTTTAGATTTGGTACATAGGTTGGTGTTCCAACACTCTGCAATATGGGATCTGCCTGAAGGAACCTTCTGGATTTGTGGAAATGGAGCATACAAATGGCTCCCAGTAGGAATAAAAGGTGCATGTACTCTAGGACGCTTAACACCGGCCACATTTATAGTTCAGAATCAGCAGGTAGATATGCAAGCAGTACCTAAACACACACTATACAAAAGAGCAGCCGACAACTCGCCTAGACCTTCAGGTAGGCCACATGTGGTCCAAATGGGAATTCCTAATAAAATATTCAGCACTTTCTTTGTGTATCCAATGTTGATGCAGATGTGGGATAAATTAGTTCAGGCCACCGACTATCTAGATGATCAGATATGGGATATTATGGATATACTTAATACTAGTATAGCTGTCCAAAATCAACTTATAATTGTTACTAATCAACATACTGTAGTGTTAGACTACCTAACTGCGGCCCAGGGAGGAATGTGTCAAATTATTGGTCCAACCTGTTGTCATTACATAGATCCAAACAGTACAATGAGTATGAGGTTCAAGCTGGCAGATATACAACGATTACGGGATGAATATGACAGACACAATGACCAAAATAAAGATAGCTGGTGGTCAGACACCTTCTCCTTTCTCAACCCAAAGAACTGGTTTAAGGGTATTGGAGGTTGGGTGGCTGGAATTCTGCAAGGTATATTACAGATTGTGCTAATTATAGTAGTCATATATGTAGTGTTTAAAATAGGATTAAAAATTATTTTAATATGCATAAATAAGCTTTGTAACACGGACTCAAGAATATGAAAGAAAAGAACTCCCGGACCAGGTCTTCTACCAAAAGTCCATAAGGAAGAATCAAAGGGGGGACTGAGAGGATGATAGGAGTTATACTTCACCCAAGACTACGATGTAAGACACAGATGAAGTTATTCTTCCCTTATCTGGACATTTGGACTGACGCCCAGAAATTAGATTGTAACTTGTTTTTAGCTGTCTCAGCAACCTTCTACTGCTATGAATTATCACTTTTCTGCTTATGAAACTTTCTTATCAACATTCCACTGTTATGAATCATCACTTCACTGCTTGTGAAACAAAGGCATTTTACTGCGCATGTGTGACAAAAAACTATGATTATTAGTATAAATAAAGGGACAGCACCTATAGAGGCAGGCGCGCTCAGGGGCTTCCCAGTACTTGATTATACACTACGTGTCTGTGTATTTCTTGTTACGGGGATACCCCGACTCCAACAAGGACCCTCCATGGCTGAATGATCCTAACAGGGGCTATGGGTTACTATATTGTGTAGGGGGAGCTATGGGCTATCATGCTGTGAAAAGGGCTCTACATCTCAATTATAGACATTTGTGAGACACTTCCAAATTTTTATACCGGTGATCACCTTTCATCTCATCCATGACAGCACTAACACCCAGTGCTGTGTTGGGTAAGAGAGAAATAAATAGGTGAGTCATGGCCAGCTATTAATGGCTGGAGGAGGCTGGGTTTTTTTTTACTTTTTTTTTCATCAGCACATGTCTACAATATTTCCATCTTTTTTGTACTATATATAGATTTACATTCTATATAATACATAAAAATGACGGTAATTGAATTTCCCCAAGACCATGAGAATGCATCATAGTTTTGGGGAAAAAGTTGAGTGTTGGCCGGCTATTTAGGGGTGGAGGAGACCGGATTTTTTTTTTTTTTTTAAGTTCACTTTATAGAACATCACATACAATTTGAGTGTAAGCAGCGCACATAGCAGGAAAATTCACCCAGAAGAGGGCAAAAAGGGCCATAACACGGTGCATAGCTGGGCTATGGACTATTAAACTGTCTACAGAGGGCTATTGTCTATTATATTGTATATAGGGGGCTATGTTCTATCATACTTTGTATGGTAAACTATAGTCTATAAAACTGTGTAAATAGGGGATATATGGCATCATTCTGTGTATTGGGCATTTTAGATGCATTATATTGTGTATACGCAGATATGGGGTCATTATACTGTGTATAGGGGTTACTCGGGCATCATACTCTGTATAGGGGCTTATTGACCATAATACTGTGTATAGCTGGGCTATGGACTATTAAACTGTCTATAGAGGGGCTATTGTCTATTATGTTGTATATAGGGGGCTATGTTCTATCATACTGTGTATGGGAAGCTATAGGCTATAAAACTGTCTAAATAGGGGATATGAGTCAGAATACTGCGTATGGGGGCAATAGAAGCATTATACTGTGTATAGGGTCTTTTAAGCCATCATACTCTATAAAAAGCTATGGGCAATTATATTGTATATAGGTTCTTATGAGCCATCATACCCTATAGAGGGGCTATGGGGCCATAATACTTTGTATAGCTGGGCTATGGGCTACCATACTGTGTATATCTGGGCTATGGGCTACTATATTGTGTATGGGGAGCTATGGGCTATCATGCTGTGAATAGGGCTCTACATCTCAATTATAGACATGTGTGAGACACTTCAAAATTTTTATACCGGTGATCACATTTCATCTCATCCATGACAGCACTAACACCCAGTGCTGTGTTGGGTAAGAGAGAAATAAATGTGAATTATGGCCAGCTATTAATGGGTGGAGGAGGCTGGACTTTTTTAACTTTTTTTAACATCATCACATGTCTACAATATTTCCATCTTTATGGTACTATATATAGATTTACACTCTGTATATAATACATAAAATACCGGTAATTGAATTTCCCCAAGACCATGAGAAAGCATCATAGTTTTGGGGAAAAAGGTGAGTGTTTTTTTTTGTTCAGTTTATAGAACATCACATACAATTTGAGCGCAAGCACTGCACATAGCAGGAAAATTCACCCAGATGTGGGCAAAAAAGGGCCATAATACGGTGTATAGCTGGGCTATGGACTATTAAAATGCCTATAGAGGATCTATTGTCTATCACTGTGTATGGGGCTATAGATGCATTATACTGTGTATAGTCAGATATGGCGACATTACACTGTGTTCCAAATTATTATGCAAATAATATTTTCTCAGATTTTCCCAAATTACCTATATGAATTGCAGTCATTGTAATTTTCCAGTCAACTAACTATTAGAGTACAATTGAAAGGTTTTTGTACAAACTGCCTATGATAACAGTATATTTTTACAAAAATAAAACACTCAAACTGCACTCAAAATGCATGTTCCAAATTATTATGCACAGCAGTGTTTTCAACCTTTTCATTTTAATAAAGAACAAAAAAATGGTCATTTTTGAAATTATAAGCATTAGCAGGTTATTACAAACTGAAATCAAACAGTTTTCAACTCAAAACTTTATTCTAGGTGATGTTACATTTGCACATAGGACCCCTTGTTCGAAAGGAGCTTCTGAACTCTCTCGTCCATAGAATTTGTCAGGTTTTGGATGGTTTCTGCTTCAATTGTTTTGCATGAGGACAGAATACCCTCCCAGAGCTGTTGCTTAGATGTGAACTGCCTCCCGCCATCATAGACACTCCTTTTGATGACGCTCCAGAAGTTCTCAATGGGGTTGAGGTCAGGGGAGCATGGGGGCCACACCATAAGTTTGTCCCCTTTTATGCCCATAGCAGCCAGAGATGCAGATGTGTTATTTGCAGCATGAGACGGTGCATTATCTTGCATGAAAATGATGTTGCTGTGGAATGCACGGTTCTTCTTCTTGAACCATAGCAGGAAGTGCGGTTTGAGAAACTCCACATACATTATGGAGTTTATCTTTACCCCTTCAGGGATCCTAAAGGGGCCGACAATCTCTCTCCCCATGATTCCAGCCCAAAACATTACTCCACCTCCTCCTTGTTGGCGCTGTAGTCGTGTTTGCATGGGGTGTCCATCAACCAGCCATCCTCCACTCCATCCATCTGGACCATCGAGCGTTGCACGGCACTCATCGGTGAACAAAACAGTTTTGAAGTCAGTCTTCATGTATTGTTTGGCCCACTGGAGCCGTTCCTGCTTGTGTGCAGTGGATAGAGGAGGTCGACAGGATGGCTTACGCACAGCTGCAAACCTCTGAAGGACCCTGCATCTTGTTGTTCGGGGGACGTTGGAGGCACCAGCAGCTTCAAAAACTTGTCTGCTGCTATGACAAGGCTTTTTTGCCGCTGCTCTTTTAACCTGATGTAATTGGCTATAGGAAAGAGTCCTCAATTTTCCCTTATCAGCACGCACACGTGTGTACTGTGAATCATCTACATACTTCTTGATTGTGCGGTGATCACGATGAAGTGTCTTGGCAATGTTGATTGTAGTCATGCCTTGACCTAAACACTCCACAATTTGTTGCTTCTCAACAGCCGACACATCCTTTTTCTTTCCCATTTTGGCAGAAAATGTAGGCTGCTTAATAATGTGGGACAGCCTTCTTAAGTAGTCTTGCCTTTCATTGGACACACCTGCCAAGCTAATTAGCACAGGTGTCTGCAATTGCTTACAGTGATATAAAGAGCCCTGACACACATCACCATCAATGAGTTTAACTGACAAACAAAAAAATTCTTACCTTATCACTCCTAAACACTTTTTGCATAATAATTTGGAATACACTGTAATTCATGGTTTATTGGAGGATGATCCAGACAGGCGGATGCAATTTAGTGAGATTATGCTTAACAAAATTGAAGAAAATCCAGTAATTTTAGATAACATTATGTGGAGTGATGACGCTTCTTTCAAATTATCCGGCCATATTAACAGACATAATTGTATTTACTGGTATAATGAGAACATGCATTTAACATTAGAGCAACAACTAAATGAACCTGGTGTCAATGTTTGGGGTGGTATTTCAAGTTTTAGTGTTTTAGGACCAATATTTTTTGATGGGACACTCACAGGAGATAAGTATCTCGAAATTCTAATGAATCGAGTTGTTCCCCAGGTACAGAAACATCCTAATTCAAATGACCTTTATTTCCAACAAGATGGGGCCCCTCCACATTATTCAAGAGTAGTCCGCGAGTATCTTGATGATACATTTCCTAATAAATGGATTGGCCGAAGTGGCCCACTTGATTGGCCAGCACGTTCACCAGACTTGACCCCAATGGATTTTTTCTTTTGGGGAGTACTCAAGGACAAAGTTTATAGTCAAAAACCAAAAAGTGTCAGTGATATGAAAAATTACATAAGGGATGCTTTTCAAGAAATTAATATCCAAAGAGACTTGTGCAAAAACGTTTGACAAAGCGTAAGAGGCAGACTTCAAAGCTGTGCAAATTGTAATGGAAAACAGTTTGAGCACCTGCGTTGATAAAATTTAAGGGCTTTTATATTATTGTTCAGAATAAAATTTAATTGTCAATGTTATGCTTGTGTTAGTAAATATAATTTTATATATAAATCAAAATAAATGTTATTATTTTCTGTCCACCTACTTTAGGACCACCCAAAATATACGGGGCTATGTTCTACCCTACTGTGTATGGGAAGATATAAGCTATAAAACTGTGTAAATAGGGGATATATTGCTTCATACTGTGTATGGGGGGCTATTGGTGCTTTATACTGTGTATAGGGGCTATTCGGGAATCATACTGTGTATAGCGGCTTATGGGCCATAATACTGTGTATAGCTGGGCTATGCACTATCAAACTGTATATAGAGGGGCTATGTTTTATCATATTATACATAGGGGTGCTATGTACTAATATACTGTGTATGGGAAGCTATAGACTATAAAACTGTGTAAAAGGGGGATATATGGCATCATACTGTGTATGGGGGCTATAGAGGCATTATACTGTGCAGAGATGCTTTTTGGCCTTCATTCTCTATAAAGGGACTATGGGCCATAATACTGTGCATAGCTGGGCTGTGGACTATCAAAGTGTCTATAGGGGGGCTATTGTCTATCATATTGTATATACGGGCTATGTTCTATCATACTGTGTATGGGAAGCTATAGGCTATAAATCTGTGTAAATAGGGGATGTGGGTCATAGTACTGCGTATGGGGGGTTATAGAGGCATTATACTGTGTATAGAGGCTTGTGGGCCATCATGCTCTATAAAGGGCTATGGGCAATCATATTATGTATAGGTTCTTATGAGCCATCATACACTATAGAGGGGATATGGGGCCATAATATTGCGTATAGCTGGGCTATGGGCTACCATACTGCGTATAGCTGGGTTATGGGCCAAAATACTGTGTATAGCTGGGCTATGGGCTATAATGCTGTGTAAAGCTGGGCTATGTGCTACCATATTGTGTTTGGGGAGTTATGGGCTATAATACTGTGAATAGGCCTCTACATCTCAATTATAATGTTGTATCATACTGTGTATGGGAAGCTATAGGCTATAAATCTGTGTAAATAGGGGATATGGGTCATAATACTGCATATGGGGGGTTATAGAGGCATTATACTGTGTATAGAGGCTTGTGGGCCATCAAGTTGACGCGCCCCCTGGGCCTGTGTTGTGCAGAGGAACCCGGAACCGGGCCTGTTGTAGGATGCTGGGGGTTGTAGTCTCCGTGTGGCGGTGACCCGGTCCGTGCCCAGGGTGGTCAAACCAGTGGCAGTCTTAGGCTGAGTTCACACGATGCGTTTTTCGTGCGTTTCCGCGGCGTTTTTGAAGTTGCGGAAACGCTGCGGAAACGCATTAAAAACGCATGGTAGAAGGGCAGCAATGTTCCCCAATTGAAATCCGCATGTGCTGTGCCCACGATGCGGATTTTTCCGCAGCGTAAACGCTGCGGTCAAAAATCCGCAGCATGTCAATTAATTTTGCGGAAACGCTGCTCTTTTGCCGCCATTGACTTGCATTAGACCGCATGGAATCCGCATCACTGTATATGTTGATGCGCTTTTCATGCGGTCTAATGTGCGGATGGTACCCGGGTGTGGATGAGAGGACTCGCATCCAGACCCAGATACCATTAAAAAAAAAGAATAAAATAAAAAATATATATATTCTCACCTTCTGACAGCCCGCGCTGCGTCCTGCTGGCTTCCCGGGCACTTCGTGGTTGAATGAAGGACCTTCGCTGACGTCAGAGTCATGTGACGGGTCACGTGACGCTGACGTCGGAAGGTCCTAAAGTCTTCACTGCCTGCAGCCGGGACCGAGCGAAGCTGGACACCGGGGGCCATCAGAGGGTAAAGTATATATTTATTTTTTATTTTTTGACATTCACACACTATATAAATCCATGCCGGTTGCATGGATTTATATAGTGTAAAGTTGACAAGCACTTTCCAAGTGATGCTAAAATCGCTTGGGAAGCGCTTGTCAACCCGCATGCGGAAATGAAAGTGAAGACTGCTTAATTTCCGCATGTCCCTGGCAGGAAACCGCATGTACAATCCACATGCTTTTTTTCCTGCCAGAGAGATGCAGAAACGCTCAGGAAAAAATCCTGAGCATTTCTGCATCGTGTGCACATACCCTTAATGTATAGCAAATGTCCGACTACGCCACCCGTGGATTGCGGTCAGTGGGGACCGCCGCTGCGCTGCCGACCGCTGAGGCTGATGTTGTTTGCGCAGCCGAGTATGGGATAACTCCCCACGGGAGAAGTAATGCCTCAGGGCAGCTAATGTGAGAGATGATGGGAGTGATGGTGTGAGGGTCCCAGTGCTAATGGTGCTGGTGCGGCAAGGAATCACAGAGACGTGAGGTGCAGTTCAGGGTCTTTACTGATGGTACAAGGCAGACCCTCCCTTGAGTACTGGCTAGTATAAGGGGCCTGGTCAGTCTGCGAGCAAGCAGGAGTTCCCCTGGCCAGGTGGAGTTGTAGGCCTCCCCGTTTATCTGCACTCTTCCTGGCTACCTTGCTGTCAGCGGTTACAAGTAGCCCACTTCCCTGAGTATACCGTGTGGTGCTCACCCGTATGGCTGGTGACTTGGGGCCTTCTGTTAGCCTCCGCTCCTGGATGGCGGCGCTGGTCCCTTCTTTGTGACTGAGCCTCCGGGCTTCTATGGCCAGAGGACCTGGAATCCCCTGCCGGCTGGTTTCTGCTGCTGGGTATATATATCAGTCCCCACAGCCTCGGACTCCTGTGTCCGGTTTTAGTAACTTCAGCCAGGGCGAGCTATATCTCTGCTCAGCTCCAGCCCCTGGTCTTCAGCTGCTACTCCTACAGAGCTCCTAATGTATCTTTCCCTGTGTCTGGAACTTCACTGTCTAATCCCGCCCCAGACCCAGTTTATAAGGGCAGATTCCTCCCCTCCCAGGTCTGGGTGGGCCATGTTGCATGTTTAGGGCTCCTGACCAGAGAAACCTCCCACTTGCTCTCAGACATAATATCTTTATTACTGTGGTAACCAGACCCCTGGGGTGCCACAATACTCTATAAAGGGCTATGGGCAATCATATTGTGTATAGGTTCTTATGAGCCATCATACACTATAGAGGGGATATGGGGCCATAATATTGCATATAGCTGGGCTATGGGCTAACATACTGCGTATAGCTGGGCTGTGGGCTATAATGCTGTGTATAGCTGGGCTATGTGCTACCATATTGTGTGTGGGGAGTTATGGGCTATAATACTGTGAATAGGCCTCTACATCTTAATTATAGACATGTATGAGACACTTTAAAATTTCTTATACCAGTGAACACATTTCATCTCATCCATGAGAGCACTAACAGCCAGTGCTGTGTTGGGTAAGAGAAAAATAAATAGGTGAGTCATGGCCAGCTGTTAATGGGTGGAGGAGGCCGGATTTTTTTTTTTTATTCAGTTTATAGAACATCACATAAAATGTGAGCGTAAGCAGCGTACATAGCAGCAGAATTCACCAGAAGTGGGCAGAAATGGGGCATAATACTGTGTATAGCTGGGCTGTGGACTATCAAACTGTCTATAGAAGGGCTATTGTATATCATATTGTATATATGGGGGCTATGTTCTATCATACTGTGTAAATAAGTGATGTATGGCATCATACTGTGTATTGGGGCTATAGATGCATTATACTGTGTCTAGGCAGGTATGGGGCCATTATACTGTGCATCGGGGCTATTCGGGCATCATAATGTGTATACGGGCCTATAGGCCATAATACTGTGTATCTGGGCTATGGACTATCAAACTGTCTATAGAGGGGCTATTGTCTATCATATTGTATATAGGGGGCTATGTTCTACCCTACTGTGTATGGGAAGATATAGGCTATAAAACTGTGTAAATATGTGATGTATTGCTTCATACTCTGTATGGGGGGCTATAGGTGCATTATACTGTATATAGGTAAGTATTGGGACATTATACTGTGTATAGGGGCTATTCGGGAATCATACTGTGTATAGCAGCTTATGGGCAATAATACTGTGTATAGCTGTACTATGGACTATCAAACTGTCTATGGAGGGGCTATAGTTTATCATATTGTACATAGGGGGGCTATGTTCTAATATATTGTGTTTGGGAAGCTATAGGTTATAAAACTGTATAAAAGGGGGATATATGACATCATACTGTGTATGGGGGCTATAGAGGCATTATACTGTGTATAGAGGCTTATTGGCCATCATACTCTATAAAGGGGCTATGGGCCATAATACTGTGCATAGGTGGGCGGTGGACTATCAAACTGTTTATAGAGGGGCTATTGTCTATCATATTATATATAGGGGGCTATGTTGTATCATACTGTGTTTGGGAAGCTATAGGCTATAAATCTGTGTAAATAGGGGATATGGGTCATCATACTGCGTATGGGGGGCTATAGAGGCATTATACTGTGTATAGAGGCTCATGGGCCATTATACTCTATAAAGAGCTATGGGAAATCATATTGTGTATAGGTTCTTATGAGCCTTCATACACTATAGAGGGACTGTGGGACCATAATACTATGTATAGCTGGGCTATGGACCATAATTCTCTGTATAGCTGGACTATGGGCTACCATACTGTGTAAGGGGAGCTATGGGCTATCATGCTGTGAATAGGGATCTACATCTCAATTATAGACATGTGTGAGACACTTCAAAATTTTTATACCGGTGATCACATTTCATCTCATCCATGACAGCACTAACACCCAGTGCTGTGTAGGGTAAGAGAGAAATAAATAGGTGAGTGATGGCCAGCTATAAAAGGGTGGAGGAGGCTGGAGGTTTTTTTTGTTTTGTTTTTTAACATCAGCACATGTCTACAATAATTCCATCTTTATGGTACTATATATAGATTTACACTCTGTATATAATACATAAAAATACCGGTAATTGACTCTCCAAGGCCATGAAATTGCATCATAATTTTGGGGAAAAAGGTGAGTGTTGGCCGGCTATTATGGGGTGGAGGAGGCCGGATTTTTTTTATTTTTATTTATTTGAGTTCATAGAACATCACATACAATTTTGTGCACATAGCAGGAAATTTCTCCCAGAAGTGTTCAGAAAAATGCAACATATCATCAAAGCTGCTATTCTGGACCTTCAAATTTTGAGAATACAGATATGTAAGAACTCCTGCAAGACCGACGCCGTAAGGTTTGTTCAACCACTGTGGGTAAGTGGAAGCACCAAAACATTTGTGTTGTATCCAGGGACAAACAGGCAACGCGGAAAATCTGGCAAATTCTTAATGGGCCAATCTGTTAGCAAAACTTTTACCAGGGAGCTATATTTTATCACACTGTGTATGGGAAGCTATAGGCCAGTGGTGGTGAACTTATGGCACGTGTGCCAGAGGGGGCACGCAGAGCCCTCCTTGTAGGCAAGCGCTCCATACCCTCAGCACTAGTGCCGCTACCACTTTCCTCAGCCTGCGCACCATCCCCCTCGTCACTAGCGCCACTTTGACTCTCCTCTTCTGCACACGCACCCTCCCATCATGCCGCGCGCCGAGGGTGCGGGATGTCGCACAGGGCAACAGGTAAGGCTGTGGTATGTGAAGAGAAAAGATCAGCATTGGAAATGGTAAAGGTGAGTGAGTAGTTATTTCCTTTTTTTTAATGTGGGGCCATTATATAGTATGGAGCACTATGTGAGGCCATTATACAGTATGAAACATCATGGGGGGCCATTGTACTGTATGGAGCACTATGTGGGCCATTTTACTGTATGGAGCGCTATGTGGGGTCATTATTCTGTATGGAGCACTATGTGGGGCCATTATACAATATGGAGCAGTATGTGGGGCCATTATACTGTATGGAGCGCTATGTGGGGCCATTATACTGTATGGAGCACTATGCGGGGCCATTATACAGTATAGAGCATCATGCACAGCCATTATACAGTATGGAGCACTATGTGGGCCATTTTACTGTATGGAGCACTATGTGGGGCCATTATACTGTATGGAGCACTATGCGTGGCCATTATGCAGTATAGAGCATCATGCACAGCCATTATGCACTATAGAGCACTGTGTGGGGCCATTTTACTGTATGGAGCGCTATGTGGGGCCATTATGCTGCATGGAGCACTATGTGAGGCCATTATACAGTGTGGAGCATCATGTGGGGCCATTATACAGTATGAAGCACTATGTGGGGCCATTATACAGTATGGAGAATCATGTGGGGCCATTATACAGTATGAAGCACCATGTGGGGCCATTATACTGTATGGAGCATCATCTGGGGCCATTACACAGTATGGAGCACTATGTGAGGCCATTATACAGTGTGTAGCATGATGTGGGGTCATTATACTGTATGGAGCACTATGTGGGTCCATTATACAGTATAGAGCATCATGCACAGCCATTGTATAATATGGAGCATCATGTGGGGCCATTTTACTGTATGAAGCACCATATGGGGCCATTATACTGTATGGAGCATCATGTGGGGCCATTATACTGTATGAAGCTCTCTGTCGGGCCATTATACTGTATGGAGCACTATATGAGGCATTATACAGTATGGAGCATGATGTGGGGTCATTATACAGTTTGAAGTACCATCTGAGACCATTATACTGTATAGAGGACCATTCAGGGTCATTATACAGTACGGAGCGCTATATGAGGCCATTATACAGTATGTAGCATGAGGTGGGGTCATTATACAGTATGGAACACCATGTGGGGTCATTATACAGTATGTAGCATGATGTGGGGCCGTTATACACTTTAAACCATTATACTGTATGGAACACCATTTAGGGCCATTATACTGTATGAAGCACTATCCGAGGCCATTTAATAGTATGGAGTACCATGTGGGGCCATTATACAGTATGGAGCACTATGTGGGGCCATTATACAATATGGAGCATGATGTGGGGCCATTATACTGTATGGAGCATTATGTGGGGCCATTATACAATATAGAGCATCATCTGGAGCCATTATACAGTATGGAGCATCATGTGAGGCCATTATACAGTTTGGAGGATTATTCAGGGCCATTAAACTGCATGGAGCACTATGCAAGGCCATTATACAGTATGAAGAATCATGTACAGCCACTATATCGTATGGAGCATCATGTGGGGCCATTTTACTCTATGGAGCACTATGTGGGGCCATTATACAGTATAAAGCATCATGTGGGGTCATTATTCTGTATGGAGCACTATGTGGGGCCATTACACCATATGGCGCATTATGTGGGGCCATTATATAGTTTGGAGCATCATGCGGGGCCATTAAACTGTATGGAGTACTACGTGGTGCCATTATACAGTTTGGAGCATCATGCACAGCCATTATACAGTATGGAGCATCGTGTGGGGCAATTTTACTATATGGAGCATCATGTAGGGTCATTTTTCTGTATGGAGCACTATGTGCGCCCATTATACAGTATGGAGCATCATGTGGGGCCATTACACTGTATAGAGCGCTGTGTCGGGCCATTATACAGTATTGAGCACTATGTGAGGCCATTTTACAGTATGGAGCATCATGTGAGGCCGTTATACAGTTTGGAGCATCATGTTGGGCCATTATACAGTTTGGAGGATCATTCAGGGCCATTTCATAGTATGGAGTACCATGTGGGGCCATTATACAGTATGGAGCACTATGTGGGGCCATAATACAGTATGGAGCATGATGTGGGGCCATTATACTGTATAGCGCGCTGTGTCGGGCCATTATACAATATAGAGCATCATCTGGGGCCATTATGTAGTATGGAGCATCATGTGGGGCCATTAAACTGCATGGAGCACTATGCAAGGCCATTATACAGTATGGGGAATCATAAACAGCCATTATATGGTATGGAGCATCATGTGGGGTCATTTTACTGTATGGAACACTATGTGGGGCCATTTTACAGTATAACGCATCATGTGGGGTCATTATTCTGTATGGAGCACTATGTGGGGCCATTACACCATATGGCGCATAATGTGGGGCCATTATACTGTATGGAGCACTATGTGGAGTCATTATACAATATGGAGCATCATATGGGGCCATTATACAGTTTGGAGCATCATGCGGCGCCATTAAACTGTATGGAGTACTACGTGGTGCCATTATACTGTATGGAGCATCATGTACAGCCATTATACAGTATGGAGCATCGTGTGGGGCAATTTTACTGTATGCAGCATCATGTAGGGTCATTATTCTGTATGGAGCACTATGTGGGGCCATTATACAGTATGGAGCATCATGTGGGGCCATTATACTGTATAGAGCGCTTTGTCAGGCCATTATACAGTATTGAGCACTATGTGAGGCCATTTTACAGTATGGAGCATCATGTGGGGCTATTATACCGTTTGGAGCACCATCCTGGGCCATTATACTGTATGAAGCACCATGTGAGGTCATATACTGTATGGACCATTATGTGGGGCCATTGTACAGTATGGAGCATCATGTGGGGTCATTATACAGTAAGGGGCATTATGTTGGACTCATTACACAGTATGGAGCACTATGAGGGGCCATTATACAGTATTGAGCATCATGTGGGGCCATTATACAGTATGGAACATCATATAGGGCCATTATACAGTATGGAGCATCATGTGGGGCCATTATACAGTTTGGATAACTATGTGGGGCCATTATACTGTATGGAGGACTATATGTGGGGCCCATTATACTGTATGGAGGACTATATGTGGGGCCCATTAGACTGTATGGAGGACTTTTTGTGCCCAATATACTGTATAGAGAACTGTGTAGGGCCATTAGCTTAAGTTCACATGAAGCATTTTTGATGCATTTTCGTGGCGGTTTTCCCAACGCAAAACGCTGCGAGAACGCTTGTTAATAGGTCTGCCAGGTATAGCAATGCGAATCTAGATATTCTGTGCACATGATGCGGAAATTTCCGCTCAATTTGCATTGCGGTAAAAACCACAGCATAGACCATGGTTTGGGCATTTCCGCCACGAATTCGCGCCCATTGACTTGCATTAAATCGCAGCAAACCCGCAGGTATAATATCTATACCTGCAGATATGCTGCGTTTCAATGAAAGTCAATGGGCGCAGATTTGCACCGGAAATGCGCTGCGAGTGGTACCCAGGTCGGGAGAGGAGGACTACATCTCCTCTCATCCGACCGCCGCTCTCGCTGATAACAGCGAGAGGGGCGTGGAAGGGAGGAGCAGTAGTCTTGCCCTGCCCAGCCCACGTGCCCGCTGTTAAAAAAAGTGAAAATAAAAAAAATAAACCTCTATACTCACCTGTCCGGCGGCCCCCGGTGCGATCCTCTCCTCCTGGCGGTATACTGCGGGGAGTGGGCTCGCTCCCCGCAGTATACTGTGCTTCCAGGACCTGCGCTGACATCACTAATCAGCTGAGCGGTCTCATGATCATCAGCTGATCGGTGACACCCGCAATCAGCTGATCGGTCACATGACCAATTAGCTGATGCTCACCTGACCCTGGGAACATTCGCAAGCTCACTGGGGCTGATCAGCTGCAACATGTATACTGTGATTTTACAACCCTGTCATTATACAGTGCTGTCTTCTATAGCAGTGACATCAGTGATGGCTGATGTCACTGGTGTAGAAGTGACCCGGATCGTCGTGGGACAATCGTTGGCGGTACGTGGACTACGTTGTTGACGGCGGCCAGGTGAGGGATAAGGTTGTTTGTTATTTTACGTTTTTTTCAGAAGATCGATGACTTCGCGGACAGAGTGTAATAAAATAATTTAAAAAAATTGTATTCTGGCCGTGTCTTTTAGTGAAAAAGCGGCAACCATTTTACTACGCGGTTATTAATGGGGGCGTCTTATAGACACCCTCCATTACTAACTTTGGCTTCTCGTCAGCCGCCAATTCAAGGCTGAGGTGAACCCCAACCCCATTACCCCACTCTCCACCTCTACAGGGCAGTGGGAAGAGCGGAGGCTAACCACAATATTTGGCGCATCTTATGGCTGCGCCATTTTTGGGACTCCTGAGGGGTGATATTAATAGCCGCGGAGGGGGCTAGTATCCATGGCCCCTTCCCTGGCTATTAATATCAGCCCGCAGCTGTCTAGTTTAGCCTGGTTAGATTTTATAGGGGGACCCCACGTCAATTTTTTATGGGGCCCCCTGTAATTTAGCCAGTAAAGGCTAAACAAACAGCTGTGGGCTGATATTAATAGCCAGGGAAACATTGTTGGCTAATGGCCCCTTCCTCAGCTACTAATATCAGCCCCCAGAGGTTGGCTTTCCCTCCGCTGGTTATAAAAATGATGTGGGAGCCCACTCCATTTTTTTTTACATTTTAGGCTCTGTGCCCATGATCCGGACATAGCAGCGCTTTGGACACATATTTTTTGCAGCGTACAAAATGTTGCATTCTATTGAACGCAGGTAAATACACATGTGTTCACTGAACCATGCGTATTTTCCACATTCTATACATTCTAGTGGTCAAATTTCTGTTGCGGAGACTGGTGACTCCACAAGAGAATTTGACATGCTGCCGCCCTGAAAGACGCGCTGCATGTCCGCGGGAGATCCGCAGCCTCAGATGCACGCATAATGGACATGGTATTTCTAGAGATCCCATCCACTATGCTGTAACATCTGGACGCTGAGGGTTTGACATCGTATAAACATGCAGCGTCAAACCTGCAGCGGCTCCTGATCGTGGCCATGTACCCAAACTCACCCACAGCATGTAAATTTCTGTAGCTGACACGCTAGTCTCCGCTGCAGATTTTGACCGATTGAAGTGTCATTATATGTGGTGGATTCACATGTACCGACAACAAAACACCGCATTTTGGACGAAAAATGCTCTGCATCCAAAGCGCTGCTGAGAGCTTATCAGGGGGCATAGCGGCTAACGAGCCAGCCGTGAGCTGTTATTTAATGGCCAGGGACCATGTTTGCAAATGGCACCTCCCCAGGCTAAATATACCAGTTCACAGCAGCCGCATAAATTACATGAATAGAAATGCTAATGAAGATTGGGTGAAAGGGACTAGCTGACACCCAGCTCTTTTGTTTGGTTATGACAAGGTATCAATCAGACATTTTCATGACCAAAACTAATTAAAGTAAAGTAAAGAGTTAAATATACAGACATACACAGAGCAAGCACTTTATTTAAAATACAACAGACACATTCTTTAATCATTTAAATTAACCAATAACTTTATTTAGCTCCAAAAAGCATTCATTGATGTACAAAAACGCTTCAAAAATCGCACCAAAAAACAAGTCAAAAACGCATCAAAAACGCCCAGCGTTTTTCCTGCCGAGGAGATGCAGAAACGCTCAGGAAATTTCTGCATCAAATCCTGATTGTGCTCACATACCCTTATACTGTATTTAGGGCTGTGTGGGGATTACATTTAAAGTATCATGCTATGATGGTGTCACCATTCTTTGCTGGGGGAATTGAGGGAGAGGGGTACAGTAGGGTCATCATACTGTGCGTGTGGAGGAATTCACGGTGGGGGTGTCATATTGTGTTTGGGGGCACTTTTGTTTACATCATACTATATTCTGTTTTATTCAAGGTTTTTTATTTATTTATTTTTATTTATTTTACTCACTTATATAGCGCCATTAATTCCATAGCACTTTACAGACATTATCGGCACTGTCCGCATTGGAGCTCACAATCTAAGTTCCCTATCAGTATGTCTTTGGAATGTGGGAGGAAACCAGAGAACCCAGAGGAAACCCTCGTAAATACGGGGAAAACATTCAAACTCCTTGCAGATCTTGTCCTTGGTGGGATTTGAATCCAGGACCCCAGCGCTGCAAGACTGCAGTGCTAATTACTGAGCCGCTGTGCTGCCCATTAATCCTTTGTTATTACATATTTAAATTAGGCCTTATGCTTTCTACTGCTGCTACATAACATATTATATTATTCTACTATAATTCCAAAAGTTAATCGTTTTAATTGATAAGGAAAAACTTCCTCAATCGTAGACATTTTTTAAAGAATAACAAGGTTGGCCCGTGACTTTATCCAAGCTTTTAACTTTGCCTCTGTGTATTTGTGTTTGACATTCCTGGCTTAAAGGGTTATTCTCATCATGATAAAGAAATACAGTTGCAAAGAGGTTGTAAAAACAAATAACTTTGCAATTTTACTTTTGATTAAAAATCCTCTCCATTCTCAAGAACAGACCTCCACTGCAATCGGTGGCTAGTATCTTAGGCTTGGAGTGCAGTGCTTACAAGCTCTTAGCTATAGACTCTATAGCGTGCTAATGTAGGAGTTGTTTTTCTAAACTAAAATCAAAGTATTCAGGTTAAATTGCCGTGTTGGCACTTTTCGATAAATAAGTGGGTTTTGGATTGCAATTTGGGCACAAGGTCTCTAAAAGGTTCGTCATCACTGCTATAGGTTATAAAACTGTGAAAAGAGGGTATATGAGACATCATACTGTGTATGGGGGCTATAGAGGCATTATAATGTGTATAGACAGATATGGGGAAATTTTACTGTGTATAGGGGCTATCTGGGCATCATACTGTGAATAGCGGACTATGGGCCATCATACTCTATAGAGGGGTGTGACAAAGTCACTGGCAAAGTGCTGGAGGTGAGGTATGTTTCACTGAGGCTATTGGCTTAAGTGATTTGAAATCCAGAAGTTTTGCTCCAGCACACTAACTGGTGCAAGGGGTTAAGCAGCCATTTTAAAAGGGTTGGGTTTTTGTGAACGACCATAGAGCGTGTGGGAGGTCCTTCACCAGGGTGTGGCCTGGGGTTTAAACAGATGGCCTGCTGAGGCATTAGTTGTTCAGGTGTCTGCAGAAGCTAACTCCAGAGATGAGCTCTTGGTCTTCTTTGTTATACTGAACAGTGTGGTTTTTGCTAACCCGGAGCGGGTGGATCCCCGCCAACTTATGGACTGTGCTATACATTTTCTTTTTGTTTACCCATTAAGACAGAAAGGCTGTGTTTGTTTTGATGAACCTTACAGTAGTATATGCTGTGTCTTAATAAACCATTGAGAAATTTAAAGAAACAGCGTCCCTGTGTCTACCTCCGTGTGCATCTGAGTGAGCAAATTACAACAGGAGCTATGGGTCATCATACTGCGTTTAGGTGCTTATGGGCCATCATACTTTATAAAGGGGCTATATCTCAATTATAGACATGTGTCAGCGACTTCAAATTTCTTATGCCGGTGATTACATTTCATCTCATCCATGACAGCACTAACACCCAGTGCTGTGTTTGGTAAGAGAGGAATAAATAGGTGAGTGATAGCCAGCTATTAATGGGTGGAGGAGGCTGGACTTTTTTTCTTTTTTTTTCATCAGCACTAGTGTTGAGCGAGCACTAAAATGCTCGGGTGCTCGAAGCTCGGGCCGAGCTCGCCGTGATACTCGGGTGCTCGACCCGAGCAACGAGCCCAATGTTAGTCTATGGGAGACTCGAGCATTTTTGCGGTGGCACCCCCGGCAGTCTTTTAAAAGCCTAACAAGTGCCCAAAACGATAGTGACAGTGCTCAAATGACATGGGGACAGCATGGGGATCGACCCAGGAAGCATTTCTGACCCCCAGGTCACTGCTGTCAACAACGTGGTCAGAGGTATTAAGCCACTTTTACGGGCTCACAATAAAACGTTCAAAAACGAAAGTGAAACTTTTTTCCTGTGAAATATGTTAAGGAACATCCTTTCCAGGGAAAAGACTTGTGTATAAGTTAAAATAAATGACCAAAAACAAAAGTACTCCTCCACACCTTCGGCAATGTTCACAAGTAGCATTTTTTATGCGTTTTTGCACTTTTGTATTGCTTTCAACTATGACAAATGCATTCACCGTGAAATGTCATTTTAACATTTTACAACCTTATCTGGCCATGTGCTGTGTGACACATGCATAAAGTGCTGAAAAGACAAGGGAACAGCATAAGGAAGACCCCTGGAAGCATCTCTGACTCACAGGTCACTGTCTAAAAGTGTGCCCATCATAAGTGATCCTTACCGCATCAGAAGATGCAGACTTGCAACTATCCCCATGCAAGTTCTAGTCCCAGGGCAGTGTTCAATTGTACCTCCCCCATTCCTTACAATACAAGCTCAAGTATGCAGCCTGCCACCCACCCACCCCCAGGCTGCAATACCATACTGCTTGCTTGCACTTTAAATTGGGCCTTTTAGGCATGTGGAGGCAGAATCTGGCCACCACGCCATTGCTGTGTCGGCGGCCTGGTATCCATACTCAGTCCCCAGCCGCCTGGTGGCCGGGTGTCCCCGCTTGCTCCCCAGCCTCCAGGGGGTGGCCGGGTGTCCATACTCGGTCCCCAGCCACCCCTATTTGTCCTGGTAACCTTTCCCACACTTTTCTTAGCCTGGCCTGCTTTAGGGCAGCATTGGCCGAGCCCACCGGACTATCAGACTCCTCCGGTGGGCCCTGGCTTCTCCATCAGGGGAGTTGAGAGTGCCAAGGTGAGGAGCATGATGAGGATGATAGAAGTTAGCATCTGCTTTGTTTTGTTGTAATGCAAGCGCATGTATGTAGTAGCGGCTAGGCCTGAGGTGGTCAGCGTTTTGGCGCATATCCTACCTCCTCCGAGGATTGCTGGATGTTTTCCTGCTACTATCCAAGTTCTATGACTCCCGTTAAAACAAAGCTTCAGGTGATAAATGATGGATGAGGTAGTGGCAAAGGAGAAAGAGCAGGAGGAACAGGGACCATTCACATCAATTTCAGGCCAGTTAACCAGATATGTCTTGTAGGATATGTTTCTGTAACAAAAGGAGCGGTTTGGCTACACAGTTATAGGGCATACAGTGAGTGCAATGCCTACCAAAAATTTCAAACCACTCCAATGCCCCTTGGAAATGACATGGAGGTCAGAGGGCGTTAACTAAACCTTTTTTTCCATTTATAGCAACTGGGTCTCCCGTGCACTGTTGGCCTAAGCAGTGAATGGAAGGCTTTCCAAAAATTATGAGGAACTGCAATGCCCCTTACAAGAGCCATGTGTGGCACCCCAGGGGTCTGGTCACCACAGTAATAGAGATATTACGTCGGAGAGCAAGTGGGAGGTTTCCTGGTCAGGATCCCTTAAACATGCAACATCCTCCTGCCCCAATCCTGGGAGGGGAGAATTCTGCCCTTATAAACTGGATCTGGGGCGGGGTTGAGTGAGTCAGAGAACAGTCAGAGTCAGAGTGAGAGCAAGGGAAAGTAACAGCAAGGAGCTCTGTAGGAGCTAGGAGCTAAAGACCAGGGGCTGGAAGCTGAGCAGAGCTCGCCCTGGCGGAAGACAATAGGAACCGGACACAGGAGTCAGAAGCTGTGAGGACTTATATATCCAGCAGCAGAAACCAGCCGGCAGGGGATTTCAGGTCCTCTGGCCATAGAAGCCCGGAGGCTCAGTCATAAGCAAGGGACCAGCACCACCGTCGTGGAGTGGAGGCTAACAGAAGGCCCCAAGTCACCAGCCATACGGGTGAGCACTACACGGTACACTCAGGGACATGGGCTACTTCTACCCGCTTACAGCAAGGTAGCCAGGAAGAGTGCAGACAGACGGGGAGGCGTACAACTCCACCTGGACAGGGGAACTCCTGCTTGCTCACAGACTGACCAGTCCTTTTATGCTAGCCAGTACTCCCGGGAGGGTCTACCTTAATCATCAGTAAAGACCCTGAACTGCACTGCAAAGACTCTGAGTCATTCCTGCTGCGCTCGTGCACCATCACCCCCATCATCCACACTCACTGCCCTGAGGCTATACTCCTCCCGAGGGGAGTTATCCCATTCTATGCTGCGCACACAACACCAGCCTCAGCGGTCTGCCTCACAGCGGTGGTACTCCCTGACCGCAATCCACGGGTGGCGCAGTCGGACAATTAACCTCAAAACCTAAGAAAGACTGCCACTGGTTTGACCAGCCTGAGCCACGGGACCGGGTCACCGCCACGGAGACTACAGTCCCCAGAGACCCGGCACCGGGTATCCCACACACGTGTACACATGGCCCAGGGGGCGCGTCACATGCAGTACAGCATATTACAAACATAAGTCCCATTATTGGGGAGTGGGTGTCCCATGGTATTTGCTTATGCTTTCCAAGCAAAAGTTGCCAAAAATTAGGACGGAGCAACTTGCAATGCCCCTTACAAGAGCCATGCAGTACAGCATATTACAAACATAAGTCCCATTATTGGGGAGTGGGTGTCCCATAGTATTTGCTTATGCTTTCCCAGCAAAAGCTGCCAAAAATTAGGACGGAGCAACTTGCAATGCCCCTTACAAGAGCCATGCAGTACAGCATATTACAAACATAAGTGCCATTATTGGGGAGTGGGTGTCCCATGGTATTTGCTTATGCTTTCCAAGCAAAAGCTGCCAAAAATTAGGACGGAGCAACTTGCAATGCCCCTTACAAGAGCCATGCAGTACAGCATATTACAAACATAAGTCCCATTATTGGGGAGTGGGTGTCCCATAGTATTTGCTTATGCTTTCCCAGCAAAAGCTGCCAAAAATTAGGACGGAGCAACTTGCAATGCCCCTTACAAGAGCCATGCAGTACAGCATATTACAAACATAAGTCCCATTATTGGGGAGTGGGTGTCCCATAGTATTTGCTTATGCTTTCCCAGCAAAAGCTGCCAAAAATTAGGACGGAGCAACTTGCAATGCCCCTTACAAGAGCCATGCAGTACAGCATATTACAAACATAAGTGCCATTATTGGGGAGTGGGTGTCCCATGGTATTTGCTTATGCTTTCCAAGCAAAAGCTGCCAAAAATTAGGACGGAGCAACTTGCAATGCCCCTTACAAGAGCCATGCAGTACAGCATATTACAAACATAAGTCCCATTATTGGGGAGTGGGTGTCCCATAGTATTTGCTTATGCTTTCCCAGCAAAAGCTGCCAAAAATTAGGACGGAGCAACTTGCAATGCCCCTTACAAGAGCCATGCAGTACAGCATATTACAAACATAAGTCCCATTATTGGGGAGTGGGTGTCCCATAGTATTTGCTTATGCTTTCCCAGCAAAAGCTGCCAAAAATTAGGACGGAGCAACTTGCAATGCCCCTTACAAGAGCCATGCAGTACAGCATATTACAAACATAAGTGCCATTATTGGGGAGTGGGTGTCCCATGGTATTTGCTTATGCTTTCCAAGCAAAAGCTGCCAAAAATTAGGACGGAGCAACTTGCAATGCCCCTTACAAGAGCCATGCAGTACAGCATATTACAAACATAAGTCCCATTATTGGGGAGTGGGTGTCCCATAGTATTTGCTTATGCCTTGCAAGCAAAAGCTGCCAAAAATAAGGATGGAGGAACTTGCAATGCTGGCACCCTGGTGGTATAGTGGTGGTGGAGGCTGAGGATAAGGAGAAGAAGATTAAACAGCCGAAACGAGGAAGCGTATACCCATGTGTGGGTGTGAAGCGGTGCATGTGAATACACCTCCCGAAATAACACAGTGGATTTGACTTTATGTTACTCTGCTGTCATTTGGTGGTGATGAGAAGACTGGCCCAATCCAGCCCTTGTTCATTTTGATAAGGGTCAGCTTGTCAGCATTGTCAGTTGACAGGCGAGTGCGCTTATCAGTTATAATTCCCCCAGCGGCACTAAAAACACGCTCCGATAACACGCTAGCGGCAGGGCAGGCCAGGACCTCCAAGGCCTACAGAGCGAGTTCATTCCAAGTGTCCAGCTTGGATACCCAATAATTAAAAGGCACAGAGGAATCAAGGAGGACGCTGGTACGATCGGCAAGGTACTCCCTCACCATCTTTTGAAACTTTCCACTGCTTGTGAGAGTACCCCGCGCCTCAGGGCCTGTAAGCTGGGCGGGTGTCAGAAAACTGTCCCAGAACGTTGACAGTGTTCCCCTGCCTCTGCTGGATTGGAGTTGCATCTCTCTCACCAGTACGCCTTGGTTGGGCAACGAACTGTGACCTCTGCCACTAGCGTCTTCAGATGGGAATTTTTTTAAGAGTTCTGCAGCAAGGGCCTTCTGGTATTGCCCCATTTTTGTAGACCTCTCCACCTCAGGAATAAGAGAGTGAAAGTTCTCCTTGTAGCGGGGGTCTACAAGTGTCACCAACCAGTAATGACTGTCACCCAACATTTTGACAACGCGAGGGTCACGGTTAAGGCAGCATAACATAAAGTCAGCCATGCGTGCCAGACTGGTAATGGGCAAGATTTCCGTGTCCTCACCAAGATGACGACTGACCATGCTCTCCTCCTCCTCTTCCTCCTCCCCCCTGTCCTCAGGCCACCCACGCTGAACCGACGGTATGACACTTGTACAGGTACTACCGTCTACAACGCATGATAGCAGCTCCTGTTCTTCCTCCTCCTCCTCCTCCTCTCCCTCATTGTCCCCCAATGCACCGAGATCAGATGAGGCTGGGCTGTGTGTAATCGGCCGCTACGGCTTCTTGATCCATCTCATCATACTCTGGCTGCAATGCCTCCTCTTTTATTCTCTGCAGAGAGCATTGCAAAAGACAGACAAGTGGGATGCTGACACTATTGATGGCGTCATCGCCACTCACCATCTTGGTGGCCTCCTCAAAGTTTGTCAGGATGGTACATATGTCAGACATCCAAATCCACTCCTGAGGTCTTATGTGTGGAGTCTGACCTGAATATCGACGGCCTTGTTGCAGCTGGTACTCCACAACTGCTCTCTTCTGCTCACAAATCCTTTGCAACATGTGGAGGGTAGAGTTCCAACGTGTGGGGACATCACACACCAGTCGGTGTGCCGGAAGCTGCAAACGTTGTTGCAACACAGCAAGGGCGGCGGAAGCTGTAGCCGATTTGCGAAAATGAGCTGACAGGCGGCGTACTTTCACGAGCAGATCTGGCAACTCGGGGTACGATTTAAGAAACCGCTGAACCACGAGGTTAAGCACATGAGCCAGGCATGGTACGTGTGTGATCTCACCTCGCCTCAGAGCCGCCACCAGGTTACGGCCATTGTCACACATGACCATGCCGGGATGTAGGTTCAGCGGTCTCAGCCACAGATCTGCCTGCTCTTTCACAGCTGTCCACAACTCACAAGCAGTGTGAGGTTTATCACCTAAGCTTATGAGTTTCAGCACAGCCTGTTGCCGCTTGGCGGAGGCAGTACTGCAATGCTTCCAGCTTGTAACTGATGTGGTGATATCTGAGATGGAGGCTGAACATGAGGAGAAGGAGGAGGATGCGCAGGAGCTGTACACTGTGGGGGCAACTCTGACTGACATAGGGCCCGCAATCCTCGGTGTGGGGAGGATGTGTTCCGTCCCAAGGTCCGACTGGGTCCCGGCTTCCACTATGTTTACCCAGTGTGCCGTCAGAGAGATGTACCGTCCCTGGCCACAAGCACTTGTCCACGTGTCCGTTGTCAGGTGGACTCTCCCAGTAACTGCGTTGTTGAGGGCACGGCAGATGCTTTGGGACATGTGCTTGTGTAGTGCGGGATGGCACACCGGGCAAAATAGTGTCGGCTGGGGACCAAGTACCGAGGGACGGCCACCGCCATAAGATTGCGGAAGGATTCCGTCTCCACCAGCCTAAAAGGCAGCATTTCCAATGCAAGCAGTCATGAAATGTGCGAATTTAGGACTGTGGCCTGTGGGGCGTTAGCTGCGAATTTCCGCTTTCGTTCAAAGGTCTGGGATATGGACAATTGAACGCTGCGGTGGGACGTGGACGTGGACGTTGATGCTGTTTCTTGAGAAACTGCCATAACAAGTGAAGACTGAGAGGAGGGGGCATCTTTACATGCAGTATGGACAGGGGATTGCCTTGCACACAGAACAGGGGGTTCTGTTGCACGCACAACAGTGGAAGAAGCAGTGGTGACACCCGCTGACACTGGTCGTGGACCCTGGGTTTCGCCCCACAAAGTCGGGTGCTTTGCTGCCATGTGCCTGATCATGCTGGTGGTGGTCAGGCTGGTAGTTTTGTCACCCCTGCTGATGCTGGCATGGCAGGTGGAACATATGGCCTTTTTGGGGTTATCAGCAGAGTCTTTAAAAAAATTCCAGACTCTGGAAGACTTACCGCTTGTACTGGCAACGTCCCTCGTGTTGGTGTTACGGGGAACGGTTGCCTGCCTTCTGTCTGCGGCCACCACACTGCTTCTTCCTGCCTGTTGGGGTACTCTGCCTCCCTCCCCCTGTGTGCTGCTGGCCTCACTCTGCATGTCCTCCTTCCACGTTGGGTCAGTTACTAGATCATCCACCACTTCCTCCTCTTCCACTTGCGCACCACGATCCTCCTCCTCACTTCCTGGCAATTGTGTCTCGTCATCGTCCACCTCTTGTGACAGATTGCCAACGTCGACTTCCTGTGGCCGTGGCTGTTCAAATATTTGGGCATCGCAACATGGGATCTCCTCTTCCACCACTTCAAGCGTATCAGGCGAGGGGCCCAAATATGGAAATGGACCAGTGTCCAAGTGTGGGATCACTTGCTGTCTGACGACACTCGGCATGGTGGGAGGAAGGAGCATCAGGGTGAGGAGGAGTATGCGGTCGAGACTCACGGCTACTAAGAGTTGACCGTGTGGAAGACAGACGGGAGATGGTGGTGCCCAGGTAACAGGAAGTATTGTCTGCTATCCAATTAATAACCTGTTCACACTGATCAGTTCTCAATAC
The DNA here is from genome assembly GCF_046119375.1 of Phyllobates terribilis. NCBI lineage: Eukaryota > Metazoa > Chordata > Amphibia > Anura > Dendrobatidae > Phyllobates > Phyllobates terribilis. Next base: position 259,782 of record NW_027364061.1, on the reverse strand, counting down.
TGGTGTTGTTCTGTGCTTCCCTAGTAATTCGGTCAAGAAGTTGGTTGTGGCACATTTTCACCTTGGCCACGGCCCCGTCCTCTGCACGAACCATCACCAGAATGTCCACTTCCACGTCTCTTGCCACGCGCCTTGCCCATTGTAAATGAAGTAAAATAGCTTACACTTGCACTATCAATGGAAAAAGGGTAATAAAGAGTAGATTAGAACTGTGGAAGAGGAAAACCACAGTTATTGTTTACTGGGGTATACCACACTTTTTTAAATAGAGATATTTGCGGCTGAACAGTGAGCGACACACTCAAACTGCTTTTTTTTTAGATACCAAAGGCCCAAAACTGGATAGTACAGCGATTTGACCCATGGAACTGCGAAACCACACTGGGATGTCGGGCCTACACAAGACTATTTTCAACAGATATATTTTTGTGTCACAACAGTCAGGAGACACTACTGTTTTTCTTTACGGAAAAAACTACCAAAAGCTGAATAATAGAGATTTTTTACCGTGGGATGGCAAAACCACAGTTATTGTTTACTGGGGTATACCACACTTTTTTAAATAGAGATATTTGCGGCTGAACAGTGAGCGACACACTCAAACTGTTTTTTTTTTTTTAGATACAAATGGCCCAAAATGGATAATACAGAGGTTTGAACCGTGGAAGTGCAAAACAACACTTCTGTTTCTCTAGCCTACACCAGACTATTTTCAACAGTTATATTTGTGTCTGAAAAATCAGAGACACGCTTTTTTTTTTTTGGGGGGGGGGGGACACACCAAAAGGTTAATAAGACGGGTATTTGTACAGTGTGAAGGAGGGAAAAAAAAGGAGGATTGAGATGGAAAAAAAAGGATTTTTCCTGGCCCCCGACACCTGGTGCTAAGTCCAGCAATTTCAGCAACAGGAGCACACAGGACTGTAATGCAGCGTTTGCTGGTATAACCACTGTGTCTCCTATACAGCCTGCCTGCCTGGTATCTGGGATGGATATTAGTCCTGAAAAGGACTGTTTGTTTGTTCTGGCAGCCTTTACAGACCCTACACTAACTATTTCGCAGTTTATATCTCTCCCTAAATCAGCAGCGCTGTCCCTACACTGTCTAATCCGGAGCGACTGTGTCCAAGATGGTGGCGCCCCGTTTTAAATACTCGAGGTGACGCTGTGCGGCGAGCCAATCACTGTAATGCCCACAACCAACATGGCTGCAGCATTACAGTGACTGGCTGGCAATCCCTGCATGTTCATTGGCTCTGTAAAGAGCGCCAAACATGCAGGGCGGAGACCCGAGCTCCCGCCCGAGGAACCCGGAAATGCTCGGTGCTCGCCGAACATCCCGAGTAGCAACACTAGTAAATAGACATAAAAATACAGTGCTCAAAACAATAAAGGGAATACTCAAATAACACATCCTAGATCTGAATGAATGAAATATTCTCATTGAATACTTTGTTCTGTACAAAGTTGAATGTGCTGACAACAAAATCACACAAAAATCATCAATGGAAATCAAATTTATTAACCAATGGAGGCCTGGATTTGGAGTCACCCCCAAAATTAAAGTGGAAAAACACACTATAGGCTGATCCAACTTTGATGTAATGTCCTTAAAACAAATCAAAATGAGGCTCAGTATTGTGTGTGGCCTCCACGTGCCTGTATGACCTCCCTACAACGCCTGGGCATTCTCCTGATGATGTTAAGGATGGTCTCCTGTGGGATCTCCTCCCAGACCTGGACTAAAGCATCCGCCAACTCCTGGACAGTTTGTGGTGCAACGTGACGTTGGTGGATGGAGCGAGACATGATGTCCCAGATGTGCTCAATCGGATTCAGGTCTGGGGAACGGGCGGGCCAGTCCATAGCTTCAATGCCTTCATCTTGGAGGAACTGCTGACACACTCCAGCCACATGAGGTCTGGCATTGTCCTGCATTAGAAGGAAGCCAGGGCCAACCGCACCAGCATATGGTCTTACAAGGGTTCTGAGGATCTCATCTCGGTGCCTAATGGCAGTCAGGCTACCTCTGGCGAGCATATGGAGTGCTGTGCAGCCCTCCAAAGAAATGCCAGACATATTGTGTGTGGGGAGTTATGGGCTACAATACTGTGAATAGGCCTCTACATCTCAATTATAGACATGTATGAGACACTTTAAAATTTCTTATACCAGTGAACACATTTCATCTCATCCATGAGAGCACTAACAGCCAGTGCTGTGTTGGGTAAGAGAAAAATAAATAGGTGAGTCATGGCCAGCTGTTAATGGGTGGAGGAGGCCGGATTTTTTTTTTTATTCAGTTTATAGAACATCACATAAAATGTGAGCGTAAGCAGCGTACATAGCAGCAGAATTCACCAGAAGTGGGCAGAAATGGGGCATAATACTGTATATAGCTGGGCTATGGACTATTAAACTGTCTATAGAGGGGCTATTGTCTATTATATTGTATATAGAGGGGCTATGTTCTATCATACTGTGTATGGGAAGCTATAGGTTATAAAACTGTGTAAATAGGGGATATGAGTCATAATACTGCGTATGGGGGGCTATAGAAGCATTATACTGTGTATAGGGGCTTATAAGCCAACATACTCTATAAAGGGCTATGGGTAATCATATTGTGTATAGGTTCTTAAGTTCCATCATACACTATAGAGGGGCTATGAGGCCATAATACTGTGTATAGCTGGGCTACCATACTGTGTATAGCTGGGCTATGTGCTACCATGCTGTGTATGGGGAGCTAGGGGCATTCATGCTGTGAATAGGGCTCAGCATCTCAATTATAGACATGTGTGAGACACTTTAAAATTTTTATACCGGTGATCACCATTCATCTCATCCATGACAGCACTAACACCCAGTGCTGTGTTGGGTAAGAGAGAAATAAATAGGTGAATTATGGCCAGCTATTAATGGCTGGAGGAGGCTGGACTTTTTTTCTATTTTTTTCATCATCACATGTCTACAATAATTCCATCTTTATTGTACTATATATAGATTTACACTCTGTATATAATACATACAAATACCGGTAATTGAATTTCCCCAAGACCATGATAATGCATCATAGTTTTGGGGAAAAAGGTGAGTGTTGGCCGGCTATTTAGGGGTGGAGGAGGCCGGATTTATTTATTTATTTTTTTATTTTTTTTTTAATAGTTTAATTTATAGAACATCACATACGTTTTGAGTGTAAGCAGTGCACATAGCAGGAAAATTCACCCAGAAGTGGGGAAAAAGGGCCATAATATGGTGTATGGCTGGGCTATGGAGTATTAAACTGTCTATAGAGGGGCTATTGTCTATTATATTATATATAGGGGGCTATGTTCTATCATACTGTGTAAATAGGGGATGTATGGCATCATACTGTGTATGGGGGGGTTATAGAGGCATTATACTGAGTATAGAGGTGTAGCGTCGGCGTCCCTGCCTCCTGCTAGGCAGGGACGCTGTTTCCCTCACCTCTCCGCTCCGTGCCCGGCGTCTTCCTCCCGCTCTGCTGGCAGCACACGCTGCTTCCCGGTCACGGTGCTTAGGGCGCGCGCGTGCTTCCCCTCTCTTAAAGGGGCCGCGCGCGCCGTCCTAAGGAGTCCCCGGCCAATGGCCGGAGGACTTCACCATATATAAGGCACCTCCTCCAAAATGGATGTGCCCGAGCAATGTTGTAGCACAGTTCATCACTCTGCTTCAGCCCTCAGGTCCGTTTCCAGTTACCTGCCAGTTACCTGCCAGTTTCCTGCCAGTTTCCTGTCTGATACCTGCCTGACTCTTGTCTACCTGCTGCTTATCCTGCGGTCCGACAGTCTGCCTACCAGCCTTGCCAGTCTGTCTATGGATCCGTCTGCCCGCTCACCTGGGAGCGCACATCTGCTACCTGCCTGCTAGCCTACCTGGAGGCTTCGCCGTCATGTGCTGTGACCACCTGCCTGTCCAGAGACTCTTGCCCGCTCATCTGGGAGCGCTCACCTGCTACCTGTCTGCTAGCCTACCTGGAGGCTCCGCCGTCACGTGCTGTGACCACCTGCCTGTCCAGAGACTCTTGCTCGCTCACCTGGGAGCGTCCACCTGCTACCAGCCTGCTAGCCTACCTGGAGGCTCTGCCGTCACTTGCCGTGACCACCCGCCTGTCAAGAGACTGTCCCGGTCACTTGCTGTGATCCCCTGCCCGTTTACCCAGAGACTGTCCCGGTCACTTGCCGTGACCTCCTGCCCGATTACCCAGAGACTGTCCCGGTCCCTTGCCGTGACCACCTGCCCGTTTACCCAGAGACTGTCCCTGTCACTTGCTGTGACTACTTGCCGGTCTTCCCTGGGCGCCACCCGCTTCCTTACAAGGACCGCCCCCTTGTATAGTAGCTCAGAGGTTCCGCCTCCCAGACCCGTTACAAGAGGCTTGTAGGCCATCATACTCTATAAAGGGCTATGGTCAATCATATTGTGTATAGGTTCTTAAGTTTCATCATACACTATAGAGGGGCTATGAGGCCATAATACTGTGTATAGCTGGGCTATGCGCTACCATGCTGTGTATGGGGAGCTAGGGGCATTCATGCTGTGAATAGGGCTCAGCATCTCAATTACAGACATGTGTGAGACACTTTAAAATTTCTTATACCGGTGAACACATTTCATCTCATCCATGACAGCACTAACACCCAGTGCTGTGTTGGGTAAGAGAGAAATAAATAGGTGAGTCATGGCCAGCTATTAATGGGTGGAGGAGGCTGGACTTTTTTTACTTTTTTTTTCATCAGTACATGTCTGCAATATTTCCATCTTTTTTGTACTATATATAGTTTTACACTCTGTATATAATACATAAAAATACCGGTAATTGAATTTCCCCAAGACCATGAGAATGCATCATAGCTTTGGGGAAAAAGGTGAGTGTTGGCCGGCTATTTAGGGGTGGAGGACGCCGGATTTTTTTTTTTTCAGTTCAGTTTATAGAACATCACATACAATTTGAGTGTAAGCAGTTCACATAGCAAGAAAATTCACCCAGAAGTGAGCAAAAAGGGTCATAATATGGTGTATAGCTGGGCTATGGACTATTAAACTGTCTATAGAGGGGCTATTGTCTATTATATTGTATATAGGGGGGCTATGTTCTATCATACTGTGTATGGGAAGCTATAGGTTATAAAACTGTGTAAATAGGGGATATGAGTCATAATACTGCGTATGGGGGGCTATAGAAACATTATACTGTGTATAAGGGCTTATAAGCCATCATACTCTATAAACGGCTATGGGCAATCATATTGTGTATAGGTTCTTAACTAGTGTTGAGCCACCCCCGTAGTGTTCGGGTTCGGTTCGGTTCGTCGAACACCGGGATGTTCGAGGAACTGTTCGTCGAACTGTTCGTCGAACACCTTAGAACACCGTCGAACACCGTTAAAACCAATGGCAGGCAAACAAAAACACATAGAAACACATAGAAAACACCTTCAAAGGTGTCCAAAAGCTGACAAACTGCTCAGAAGACGCTTTCTTTAAAAAAGCCGGCTGGCAATTCAGCAGCGGCATACACCGGTACCCGACAATTTAGACAAGAAGGAATAGAGCCTCACACATAGATTAGATAGATAGAAACATGTCAGTCACATATATATGAAGTACAGTGACAGTGTTGCTTACTGTACTTGTCATTTAGTGTAAAGGATTTATTAAAAAATATAATAGTGTTTTCATGCACTGTCTCTTTAAAAAAGCCGGCCGGCAATTCAGCATCTGTACCCGACAATTTATAACAGACAGAATAGAGCTTCACACATAGATTAGATAGATAGAAACATGTCAGTAACATATATATGAAGTACAGTGACAATGTTGCTTACTGTACTTGTCATTTAGTATTAAGGATTTATTAAAAAAAATAATAGTGTTTTCATGCACCGTCTCTTTAAAAAAGCCGGCCGGCAATTCAGCATCTGTACCCGACAATTTATAACAGACAGAATAGAGCTTCACACATAGATTAGATAGATAGAAACATGTCAGTCACATATATATGAAGTACAGTGACAGTGTTGGTTACTGTACTTGTCATTTAGTATTAAAATAAAGGATTTATTATTAAAAAAAATTGGCGTGGGGTTCCCCTTAATTTTATTCTCTAGCGGAGGTTAAGCAGACAGCTGGGGCAGATGTTTGAAGCCTGGGAAGGGGGTAATACCCACGGAGCTTCCCAGGCTACTAATATGAGCCCCCAGCTGAATACATAGCCTTTACTAGCTATTAAAATGGGGGACCCCCCCAAAAAAAATGACGTGGGGTCCCCCCTAATTTAATAACTAGCAAAGGCTAGGCAGACAGCTGGGGGCTGATATTAATAGCCCAGGAAGGGAGCCATGAATATTGGCCCCCTCCCAGGCTAGAAACACCAGCCGTCAGCCGCCCCAGAAATGGCGCATTCATAGGATGCGCCAATTCTGGCACTTAGCCTCGCTCTTCCCACTGCCCTGTAGCGGTGGCAGGGGGTAATAGGGCTGGGGTTGATGTCAGCTTATAATGCCAGCTGACATCAAGCCCAGGTTAGTAATGGAGAGGCGTCTATAAGACACCCCCATTACTAACCCCATAGTCAAAGTTAAAAGAAAACACAAACACCCAGAATAAAGTCCTTTAATTGAAATAAAGACACAATCCTTTATTGTTCTAAATTAAACCATACTTACCATCACGCCCATTCCAGCTGAAGCCAACGATCTCCTGCAATAAAAGAAAAATAATAAAGCAACATCATCCTTACCTTTCCATGGTTCCCACGACAGCTTCAGCTCTGCTACATCGAGATGACAGGCTGGACCGCAGCAGAACGCTGCCATCCAGCCTGTCATCCCGCAGACACTGAGAAGCGCATGCATGCTTGCGCTCTGCAGTGTCTGGCTGTGACGGCATAAAGATGAGACGGCGCACCTCATGCACGTCACTGACAGAGTGGGAAAATTCTCACGCTGAAGCGCTGAGTGCAGGAGACTTCTCCCACGCTGTCAGTGACGTGCATAAGGTGAGCTCATGTCCAATGAACTCAGCTCACCTCCTGCACGTCACTGACAGCGTGGGAGAATTCTCCTGCACTCAGCGCTTCAGCGTGAGAATTCTCCCACGCTGAAGCGCTGAGTGCAGGAGAATTTTCCCACGCTGTCAGTGACGTGCATGAGGTGAGCCGAGTTCATTGGACATTAACTCGGCTCATCTGGATGCCCTCACAGAGAGACACTGTGGAGCGCAAGCAAGCCTGCGCTTCTCAGTGTCTGCGGGATGACAGGCTGGATGGCAGCGTTCTGCTGCGGTCCAGCCTGTCATCTCGATGTAGCAGAGCTGAAGCTGTCATGGGAACCATGGAAAGGTAAGGATGATGTTGCTTTATTATTTTTCTTTTATTTCAGGAGATCGTTGGCTTCAGCTGGAATGGGCGTGATGGTAAGTATGGTTTAATTTAGAACAATAAAGAATTGTGTGTTTATTTCAATTAAAGGACTTTTTTCTGGGTGTTGTGTTTTTTTTAAATACTTTACTAGAAATTCATGGTGGTCATGTCTAATATTGGCGTGACCCCATGAATTTTGGGCTTAGGGCCAGCTGATAATGCCAAGCTGGCCCTAACCCCTTTATTACCCAGTGAGCCACCGCATCAGGGCCCTGGATGAGTTGGGTACAGCGCCAGAAGATGGCGCTTCTATGAACGCGCCATTTTCCGGGGTGGCTGCGGACTGCAATTTGCAGCGGGGGTGGCCCAGAAAGCTTGGGCCTCCCTGCGCTGCAGATTCCAGCCCCCAGCTGCCTAGTTGTACCTGGCTGGACACAAAAACAGGGCGAAGCCCCACGTCAATTTTTTTTTAATTATTTCATGAATTTCATGAAATAATTTAAAAAAATTGAAGTGGGGCTTCGCACTATATTTGTGTCCAGCCAGGTACAGCAGGCAGGAATGGGCTGCCCCCAACCACCAGCTGCCTATTTGTACCTGGCCGGACACAACAATATAGGGAAGGCCTTTTTTTCTTAATTATTTCATGAATTTCATGAAATAATTAAAAAAAATTGAAGTGGGGCTTCGCACTATATTTGTGTCCAGCCAGGTACAGCAGGCAGGAATGGGCTGCCCCCAACCACCAGCTGCCTATTTGTACCTGGCCGGACACAACAATATAGGGAAGGCCTTTTTTTCTTAATTATTTCATGAATTTCATGAAATAATTAAAAAAAATTGAAGTGGGGCTTCGCACTATATTTGTGTCCAGCCAGGTACAGCAGGCAGGAACGGGCTGCCCCCAACCACCAGCTGACTATTTGTACCTGGCCGGACACAACAATATAGGGAAGGCCTTTTTTTCTTAATTATTTCATGAATTTCATGAAATAATTAAAAAAAAAATACGTGGGGCTTCGCCCTATTTTTGTGTCCAGCCAGGTACAACTAGGCAGCTGGGGGCTGGAATCTGCAGCGCAGGGAGGCCCAAGCTTTTTGGGCCCCCCCCGCTGCAAATTGCAGTCCGCAGCCACCCCGGAAAATGGCGCATTCATAGAAGCGCCATCTTCTGGCGCTGTACCCAACTCATCCAGGGCCCTGGTGCGGTGGCTCACTGGGTAATAAAGGGGTTAGGGCCAGCTTGGTATTATCAGCTGGCCCCAAGCCCAAAATTCATGGGGTCACGCCAGTATTAGACATGACCGCCATGAATTTCTAGTAAAGTATTTAAAAAAAACACAACACCCAGAATAAAGTCCTTTAATTGAAATAAACACACAATTCTTTATTGTTCTAAATTAAACCATACTTACCATCACGCCCATTCCAGCTGAAGCCAACGAACTCCTGCAATAAAAGAAAAATAATAAACCAACCTCATCCTTACCTTTCCATGGTTCCCACGACAGCTTCAGCTCTGCTACATCGAGATGACAGGCTGGACCGCAGCAGAACGCTGCCATTCAGCCTGTCATCCCGCAGACACTGAGAAGAGCAGGCATGCTTGCGCTCCTCAGTGTCTGGCTGTGACGGCATCCAGATGAGCCGAGGTCATGTCCAATGAACTCGGCTCACCTCATGCACGTCACTTACAGCGTGGGAAAATTCTCACGCTGAAGTGCTGAGTGCAGGAGAATTCTCCCACGCTGTCAGTGACGTGCATGAGGTGAGCTCATGTCCAATGAACTCAGCTCACCTCATGCACCTCACTGACAGCGTGGGAAAATTCTCCTGCACTCAGCGCTTCAGCGTGAGAATTCTCCCACGCTGTAAGTGACGTGCATGAGGTGAGCCGAGTTCATTGGACATGAACTCGTCTCATCTTTATGCCGTCACAGCCAGACACTGCAGAGCGCAAGCAAGCCTGCGCTTCTCAGTGTCTGCGGGATGACAGGCTGGATGGCGGCGTTCTGCTGCGGTCCAGCCTGTCATCTCGATGTAGCAGAGCTGAAGCTGTCGTGGGAACCATGGAAAGGTAAGGATGAGGTTGCTTTATTATTTTATTTTTATTACAGGAGATCGTTGGCTTCAGCTGGAATGGGCGTGACGGTAAGTATGGTTTAATTTAGAACAATAAAGAATTGTGTCTTTATTTCAATTAAAGGACTTTATTCTGGGTGTTTGTGTTTTTTTTAACTTTGACTATGGGGTTAGTAATGGGGGTGTCTTATAGACGCCTCTCCATTACTAACCTGGGCTTGATGTCAGCTGGCATTATAAGCTGACATCAACCCCAACCCTATTACCCCCTGCCACCGCACCAGGGCAGCGTGGAAGAGCGAGGCTAAGTGCCAGAATTGGCGCATCCTATGGATGCGCCATTTCTGGGGCGGCTGACGGCTGGTGTTTCTAGCCTGGGAGGGGGCCAATATTCATGGCTCCCTTCCTGGGCTATTAATATCAGCCCCCAGCTGTCTGCCTAGCCTTTGCTAGCTATTAAATTAAGGGGGACCCCACGTCATTTTTTGGGGGGGGTCCCCCATTTTAATAGCTAGTAAAGGCTATGTATTCAGCTGGGGGCTGATATTAGTAGCCTGGGAAGCTCCGTGGGTATTACCCCCTTCCCAGGCTTCAAACATCTGCCCCAGCTGTCTGCTTAACCTCCGCTAGAGCCTAAAATTAAGGGGAACCCCACGCCAATTTTTTTAATAATAAATCCTTTATTTTAATACTAAATGACAAGTACAGTAACCAACACTGTCACTGTACTTCATATATATGTGACTGACATGTTTCTATCTATCTAATCTATGTGTGAAGCTCTATTCTGTCTGTTATAAATTGTCGGGTACAGATGCTGAATTGCCGGCCGGCTTTCTTAAAGAGACGGTGCATGAAAACACTATTATTTTTTTTAATAAATCCTTTACACTAAATGACAAGTACAGTAATCAACACTGTCACTGTACTTCATATATATGTGACTGACATGTTTCTATCTATCTAATCTATGTGTGATTCTCTATTCCTTCTATTCTAAATTGTCGGGTACCGCTGCTGAATTGCCGGCTGGCTTTTTTAAAGAGATGGTGCATGAAAACACTATTATTTTTTTTGATAAATCCTTTACGCTAAATGACAAGTACAGTAAGCAGCACTTTCACTGTACTTCGTATATATGTGGCTGACATGTTTATATCTATCTAATCTATGTGTGAAGCTCTATTCTTTCGGTTCTAAATTGTCGGGTACCGGTGTATGCCGCTGCTGAATTGCCGGCTTTTCATGTTTCACTGTTGGCACTGTTCCCATCGATTTGGGCAATCACTGTAATGCCACAACCACCATGGCTGTGGCATTACAGTGAGTGGCAGACAATCCCTGCATGATTGGTGCTCTAAATAGCACCAGACATGCAGGACACGCTTTTGGTGCACGAACAGTTATCGAACATAACCTCGAACAGCCGAATTTTTTGCAAATCGTTCGGGTTCGTCGAACGACTCGAACACCGCCCAAAACAGCTCGAATTTGAGATTGGCGAACAGTTCTAGTCGAACACCGCTCATCTCTATTCTTAACTTCCATCATACACTATAGAGGGGCTATGAGGCCATAATACTGTGTATAGCTGGGCTATGTGTTACCATGCTGTGTATGGGGAGCTAGGGGCATTCATGCTGTGAATAGGGCTCAGCATCTCAATTATAGACATGTGTGAGACACTTCCAAATTTTTATACCGGTGAACACATTTCATCTCATCCATGACAGCACTAACACCCAGTGCTGTGTTGGGTAAGAGAGAAATAAATAGGTGAATTATGGCCAGCTATTAATGGCTGGAGGAGGCTGGGTTTTTTTTTACTTTTTTTTTCATCAGCACATGTCTACAATATTTCCATCTTTTTTGTACTATATATAGATTTACATTCTATATAATACATAAAAATGACGGTAATTGAATTTCCCCAAGACCATGAGAATGCATCATAGTTTTGGGGAAAAAGTTGAGTGTTGGCCGGCTATTTAGGGATGGAGGAGGCCGGATTTTTTTTTTTTTTTTTTTTTTTAAGTTTACTTTATAGAACATCACATACAATTTGAGTGTAAGCAGTGCACATAGCAGGAAAATTCACCCAGAAGAGGGCAAAAAGGGCCATAACACGGTGCATAGCTGGGCTATGGACTATTAAACTGTCTACAGAGGGCTATTGTCTATTATATTGTATATAGGGGGCTATGTTCTATCATACTTTGTATGGTAAACTATAGGCTATAAAACTGTGTAAATAGGGGATATATGGCATCATTCTGTGTATTGGGCATTATAGATGCATTATACTGTGTATACGCAGATATGGGGTCATTATACTGTGTATAGGGGTTACTCGGGCATCATACTCTGTATAGGGGCTTATTGACCATAATACTGTGTATAGCTGGGCTATGGACTATTAAACTGTCTATAGAGGGGCTATTGTCTATTATGTTGTATATAGGGGGCTATGTTCTATCATACTGTGTATGGGAAGCTATAGGCTATAAAACTGTCTAAATAGGGGATATGAGTCAGAATACTGCGTATGGGGACAATAGAAGCATTATACTGTGTATAGGGGCTTTTAAGCAATCATACTCTATAAAAAGCTATGGGCAATTATATTGTATATAGGTTCTTATGAGCCATCATACCCTATAGAGGGGCTATGGGGCCATAATACTTTGTATAGCTGGGCTATGGGCTACCATACTGTGTATATCTGGGCTATGGGCTACTATATTGTGTATGGGGAGCTATGGGCTATCATGCTGTGAATAGGGCTCTACATCTCAATTATAGACATGTGTGAGACACTTCAAAATTTTTATACCGGTGATCACATTTCATCTCATCCATGACAGCACTAACACCCAGTGCTGTGTTGGGTAAGAGAGAAATAAATGTGAATTATGGCCAGCTATTAATGGGTGGAGGAGGCTGGACTTTTTTAACTTTTTTTAACATCATCACATGTCTACAATATTTCCATCTTTATGGTACTATATATAGATTTACACTCTGTATATAATACATAAAATTCTGGTAATTGAATTTCCCCAAGACCATGAGAATGCATCATAGTTTTGGGGAAAAAGGTGAGTGTTTTTTTTTGTTCAGTTTATAGAACATCACATACAATTTGAGCGCAAACACTGCACATAGCAGGAAAATTCACCCAGATGTGGGCAAAAAAGGGCCATAATACGGTGTATAGCTGGGCTATGGACTATTAAAATGCCTATAGAGGATCTATTGTAGTGTTGAGCCACCCCCGTAGTGTTCGAGTTCGGTTCGGTTCGTCGAACACCCGTGTGTTCGCCGAACTGTTCGTCGAACTGTTCGTCGAACACCTTCGAACACCGTTAAAACCAATGGCAGGCAAACAAAAACACATAGAAACACATAGAAAACACCTTCAAAGGTGTCCAAAAGCTGACAAACTGCTCAGAAGACACAACTAACACATGGAAAAGTGACAAGTACATATAGTCATGCGAAAAGAAAAGAGGTGGAGGAGTAAAAGGAGGGGGAGACACAGATATAGGCATGTCATGCCCTTCTAAAATCCAAAAAGTGAGAAGCCGAGACGGCCAGTCCGCTCCTGCCCGTGCCACCTCCGTGTCGCCGGGTTTGTGCCAGAGCCGCGGTGAACCCTGACGGCCAGCCCCCCTCTCCCAATACTGGTGCCTGTCCGCTGGTGGGTCGAGAGAGCCCCCTTGTGGTGGAGGCAGCTCTAAGCTTTTTAATTTAAATTGTCCCTCTAATTTGAATGAATACACTTTAAATCCATTTACAAGGATCTATTGGAGGGCAAGTCTCATGCCAGCAGCCGCGTAATTCCAGCTCCAGTAGCGTCCACTAAAGCTGCTGCAGTTAAAAAGCTTTTATAAGGATCGAGCTCGGCTGTCCACCGCAAGGCATCCTAGTGCCAGTCCCAGCCCCTATGCCTTGGGGTGCCTCCTGATGCTCTTCACTAAGTATCCCGTGGTCCCGAAGCATTTCCTTTGAAAAAATTAAGTGTCCAAACTACAGGTGGTGTAGCTTGCTTAACAGCCGGGATAATCCGCTGACTAGCAGACACTGCTACTAGGCACAAAGTATTTCCTGGGCTAGATGCAGTTAAAAATTTGTAAGTAGATACTCTCGTTGGATGCTGAGAAAGCATTCCATAGAGTCTCCTGGCACGCCATATATGATTCTCTTAAAAAGCTTGGGGTAGGGGTCTAGGGGACCCTTTTATAGCCAAAATCACGGCCCTGTATCACAATACGTCACCTAGGCTGAAGATAAATGGAACTGTAGCACCGAGGGCTCGGTTGCTACAGACGTATTGCACCTCACCCAGAGGTGTGATATCTCACTCTCAGATAAGGATGGAGTGTGGATCAGGACCCGACACCTGCATGCATTACACCACATTGCCGTGGGGCAGGGCGACCAATATGCCCCTGAGATGGGCACGACAGTCCCTGTCCCTGGCTGGAGTGGGGGGAGGGAACACTGAGGAAGGGGAACCCTGCAGTGCAGGAGCAGGGAGGAAGCAGTTCCTGGGTGCATTGAGAAGGGAGTATAAAAGGTGGGCACCATCTTAGTTCAGTGCAGAGAAGTCTGAGCAGAAGTGGCAGGGAGCAGGGGCTCTGCATGAGCTCTGCTCCGGAGGCGGGCCTAGTAACAGAGGCCCAGGCCTGCAAGAGGGAGAAGGAAGGAAGAGGAGCGGAGAAGGCTCCAGGAACGAGGAATGAAGGGATCCCAGGGGTGCGGACGGGCGAGTCGCCACCGCACGCCCGAATCCACCTGCGTGGAGGGGTCAGGCCAAAGGGGGAGACCGGTCCCCGAACTAGTGGAGGCAGGAAACGACCCTCAGCTAGAAACCGGAGGCTCTGACATTTTATGTGGCGCAGCCCCTTGCTCCACCCGCTAGGAAGGCACCACATAGGGTCAGGGAAACTGGCGCCAAGTTTACCAAGAGGAGGCCCGAGGCAGCCGGACAGAAGTGTTGGTAAGAAAGGCCAGACAAAGGACACACAAAGGGGGTCCTGTGAAGCGCTCCAAAGTTATCTGGGAGTTGTCTGAGCCCCTCACCTGGTGAGCACAGTACGACGTGGGCAGCCGTTACCTGCAGACGTGGTCTGGATAATAAGAACTGTGAGTAAAGGCCCTGAACTGCATCACTGACTCTGTGTCGTTACTGCTGCTGCCCTGCACCATCACCCCCATCCTCCGCATACACTGCCCTGAGGCTATACTCCTCCCGTGGGGAGTTATGCTACGCTCTGCTGCACCCACAACACCAGCCTTAGCGGTCTGCCCTGTAGCGGCGGTTCACTCTGACCGCAATCCACGGGTGGCGTAGTCGGACATTTAAACATCAAAACCACATAAATAGTTCCGCCACTGGTTTGACCGCCCTGAGCCACGGAACCGGATCGCCGCCACGAAGACTACAACCACCAGCATCCACCAAAAAGGGTCCGGCTCCGGGTGTCCCAAGGCCCAGGGGGTGCGTCAGAACATTTTCATCACCTTTCACAATCACCAATGGGACAAGGCAGGGATGTCCTCTGTCCCCTCTCTTATACATCCTAGTGACGGAGCACCTGCTCTCATCAATTCGCCATAACCCCAATATTAGGTGGATTGAGGTGGGAGGCACCGAGTACAAGTGCTCTCTATTTGCTGATGATGTCCTAGTATATATCACTCAATCACATATATCCATCCCTGCTGTTATGGCTGAAATAGATCACTTTGTTACATGGTAAAATTTTAAAAT
This sequence comes from Phyllobates terribilis, assembly GCF_046119375.1. Classification (NCBI taxonomy): domain Eukaryota; kingdom Metazoa; phylum Chordata; class Amphibia; order Anura; family Dendrobatidae; genus Phyllobates; species Phyllobates terribilis. The sequence continues at coordinate 244,534 of NW_027364061.1, read as the reverse complement.
CAATGCAGCGAAGTCTGAGGCCCTCGATGTCTCCCTCCCTAAATCCATATAGGATCCCATCCAGTCCAACTTTCCCTTTGCCTGGCCCTCACAGGGTATCAAATACTTAGGAATTCCTATTCATAGAGACCTCTCCCATCTATGTTATCTTAATTTTGGGCCCTTTATTGAACAATTCCATACAGACCACGGTTGGCAAGTTAGAACTGTAAGATTCACTACGTGAACCACTGGTGTTTTGTGGAAAAGCACATGTACACCGCGTTCCAAATTATTATGCAAAAAGTGTTTAGGAGTGATAAGGGAAGAATTTGTTTGTTTGTCAGTTAAACTCATTGATGGTGATGTGTGTCAGGGCTCTTTATATCACTGTAAGCAATTGCAGACACCTGTGCTAATTAGTTTGGCAGGTGTGTCCAATGAAAGGCAAGACTACTTAAGAAGGCTCTCTCACATTATTAAGCAGCCTACATTTTCTGCCAAAATGGGAAAGAAAAAGGATGTGTCGGCTGCTGAGAAGCAGCAAATTGTGGAGTGTTTAGGTCAAGGCATGACTACAATCAACATTGTGCGATGATCAGGATGAAGTGTCTTGGCAATCAAGAAGTATGTAGCTGATTCACAGTACACACGTGTGCGTGCTGATAAGGGCAAATTGAGGACTCTTTCCTACAGGCAATTACGTCAGGTTGAAAGAGCAGCGGCAAAAAAGCCTTGTCATAGCAGCAGACAAGTTTTTGAAGCTGCTTGTGCCTCCAACGTCCCCCGAACAACAAGATGCAGGGTCCTTCAGAGGTTTGCAGCTGTGCATACGCCATCCTGTCGACCTCCTCTATCCACTTCACACAAGCAGAAACGGCTCCAGTGGGCCAAACATTACATGAAGACTGATTTCAAAACTGTTTTGTTCACGGATGAGTGCCGTGCAGCGCTCGATGGTCCAGATGAATGGAGTGGAGGATGGCTGGTTGATGGACACCCCACGCAAAACGGCTACAGCGCCAACAAGGAGGAGGTGGAGTAATGTTTTGGGCTGGAATCATGGGGAGAGAGATTGTCGGCCCCTTTAGGATCCCTGAAGGCGCTAAAGATGAACTCCATAATGTATGTGGATTTTCTCAAACAGCACTTCCTGCCATGGTTCAAGAAGAAGAACCGTGTATTTCACAGCAAGATCATTTTTCTGCATGATAATGCACCATCTCATACTGCACATAAAACATCTGCATCTCTGGCTGATATGGGCATAAAAGGGGACAAACTTATGGTGTGACCCCCATGCTCCCCTGACCTCTACCCCATTCAGAACCTTTGGAGCATCATTAAAAGGAGTGTCTATGATGGCGGGAGGCAGTTCACATCTAAGCAACAGCTCTGGGAGGGTATTCTGTCCTCATGCAAAACAATTGAAGCAGAAACCATCCAAAACCTGACAAATTCAATGGACGAGAGAGTTCAGAAGCTCCTTTCGAACAAGGGGTCCTATGTGAAAATGTAACATCACCTAGAATAAAGTTTTGAGTTGAAAACTGTTTGATTTCAGTTTCTAACAACCTGCTAATGCTTATAATTTCAAAAATGACCATTTTTTTGGTCTTTATTAAAATGAAAAGGTTGATCGAAAAGTTTGGGGGATCTAAGAGTGTGGCAACCCAGTAGTCATGATTACTTCGAATTCTGACAATATGAGGGTCATGCTGCAGGTAGTGCAGCAAGAAGGCACTTATGTGTCTTGCGCATCTCGGAGCCCCAAAATTATTTTCCGGGCTAGATGCAGCTAAAAATTATTTTTAATTTTAAATCTGGTGAAGCTTATTATAGATGGCCTAATAGGATCAGTGCTGCACACTGCTACAAAGCCCAAATTATTTTCCAGTCAAGATACAGATAAACATGATTAGTAATTTGAAAGCTTAAAACGGTTGGTAGGGTGATTTTAACCAATCATCAAGCTTTTACTCTCCCCAGGATGACACAGGGGTAGAAAAGTCGTTTCGGATCCATGATTTGTTCATCTTTATGAACGTGAGTCTGTCTACATTATCAGTGGAGAGCCGCGTGCGCTTATCTGTCAGCACACCACCAGCAGCGCTGAACACACGTTCAGACAGAACGCTGGCTGCGGGGCATGACAAGATCTCCAAGGCGTAAGTGGCTAGCTCCGGCCATTTATCCAGATTGGAAGCCCAAAAAGAGCAAGGGTCCAGTGACACAGTCGTGGCTTCAATATTTACTTGGAGATACTCCTGTACCATCGTCTCTAGGCGTTGACTATGTGTCAGACTTCTTGTCTCCTGTGGCCTTGCAAAGGATGGGCTAAAAAAGTGGTGAAATGATTCCGCAAAATTGATGTTACCAGCAGATACTGTGGTTCTGTTACGGTTTGAGTGCTGAACACTTGACGGTCCCACGGTTGGCAAGTTGGAACTGTGAGATTCACTACGTGCACCACTGGTATTTTGTGGAAAAGCACATGTAAGATTCTGCAACAGTCTCTGCTGATACTCCTGCATGCGTGCATCCCTTTCTATGGCAGGAATAATTTCTGCAAATTTACTTTTGTACCGGGGATCTAACAGTGTGGCAACCCAGTAGTCAGGATTATTTCTAATTCTCACAATTCGAGGGTCATGTTGCAGGTAGTGCAGCAAGAAGGCACTCATGTGTGTTGCGCATCCAGGAGCACCAAGTCCCTGTTGTGTTGGTGGCGAGGTAACAATCATGCTTCCTTCCTCTGTCCTCTCCCCCCAACCTCGCACAACAGAAATGTGATCAAGGTCTCCCTCATCTGATGAGTCTTCCATCAGTTCATCCTCCACTTCTTCCTGGGCTCCTGCACCTTCCTCACTAGTTTGGCTGCTACCATGCGCCCTGGTAAAATCATCTCCCCCACCCTCACATGCCTGCCGCCCTGGTGCTGCCGACCGTCTGGACCTTGCAGATGTTAGCCCTTCCGCATACAACTCCTCCTCCTCTACTTCCTCCACCTCCTCTTGTGCCACCACCTGACTCCGAATTCTGTTTAACATGTGCTCCAGCATGTAAATCACCGGAATAGTCATGCTGATAATGGCATCGTCAGCACTAATCATCTTCGTCGCCATTTCAAAACTGTGCAGAAGGGTGCATAGGTCCCTGATCTGAGACCACTCCTCCAGCGTGATTTGCCCCACCTCTGAATCTCGTTGGCCCAGGCTATACGTCAGAACGTATTGCACCAGGGCTTGTCGGTGCTGCCACAGTCGCTGCAACATGTGCAGAGTTGAATTCCACCGGGTAGGCACATCGCATTTTAGCCGGTGAAGTGGCAGGCCCAACGACTTCTGTAGAGATGTAAGTCGCTGAGCTGCGGGATGCGAACGGCGGAAGTGAGCACACAGCGACCGTGCCCTCTGCAGAAGGCCATCTAGTCTGGGATAGTGGGCTAAAAATTGCTGGACAACCAGGTTCAACACGTGAGCCATACAAGGCACGTGTGTGACATTGCCCCGGCGAAGGGCCGCACCCAGGTTTGCAGCATTGTCGCACACGGCCTTCCCTGGTTTCAGGTCCAGTGGAGACAACCATTCATGAAATTGGTTCTCCAGAGCTGACCACAACTCCTCAGCTGTGTGACTCACATTTCCCAGACATTTCAATGTAAAAACCGCCTGATGACGTTGAGCCCTACTGCCAGCATAGTAAGGAGGTGTGCAGGATCCCTTCTGCGCAGTTAGAAAGCTTGTGGCATGACCAGACAGGCTTTGGGTGCAGGTGGAAGACCGAGAGGAGGTTGAGGAGGCAGAAGCAGTGGAGGAAAAATGACATAAAGAGGATTGACGCACAACTCGTGGGGACGGCAAGACTTGGACAGCAGCCCCTTGTCCTGCTGTCACCATAGTTACCCAGTGCCCAGTCAGCGACATGTAACGCCCCTGTCCATGCCTACTCGTCCAAGTGTCTGTGGTGAAATGCACCCTGTCACACACAGAGTTTCTCAAAGAAGCGGTGATGTTGTGTGCGACATGCTGGTGGAGCGCAGGCACACCTTTCTTTGAGAAGTAGTGCCGACTGGGCATCTGGTACTGGGGCACTGCGACGGACATAAGGTCTCGAAAATCCTCTGTGTCCACCAGGCGGAAAGGCAGCATTTCTGTAGCCAAGAGCTTGCAGATGGTGAAATTCAACCTCTTAGCTTTCTCATGGCTAGGAGGAAATGGTCTTTTACTTGTCCACATCTGAGGGACCGAGGGCTGGCTATTGTGCTTAGACGGGGTTGATAAGGGTGTCCCCGGCAAACTGCCGGTCTGTGAGGAAGATGCAGGCGGACATGTTAGGTTGCCTTGATCCAAAGGTGGTGCTATCGATGTCGGACAGCGCTCAAGACCAGCTGGTGTTACCACCTCCAAAGAAAATGATGACCTGCCAATCACGCTGGCTGTTGCGGGTAAAGAGGTGGCAGGTCTGCGCCCCAAAACAGGTGTGACTGCTGTCCCCCCAGTCACAGAGGATGAAGAGGCCGCGGATGCACAAGATATGGCAGACGGTGGTTGGCTCGGCCGGCTAGACCGCATTGTAGCACACTGAGCTTCCCACTGCAACTTATGCTTCATGTCCATGTGCCGGTTCATGCATGAAGTACTCAAACTATGTATTTTTTGGCCTCTACTTAGCTTTTGCTGACAAATGTTACAGATAACACGAGTTGGGTCATCTTTATCGATCTGAAAAAATGCCCAGGCTATGCAAGGCTTAGCACCCATGCGACCTGAAGAGCCACCACGACTTGTGGTGAGAGGCAGAGTTGTGTTTGAGGATGCAGTTGTTGACGTGCTTCCAGTACTACGTCTCTGTCCAGGAAGGCGCAACCTGACCTCGTCGTCACTAGCATCTTCCTCCACCTCCTCTGCTGACCTCATCTCTTGGCTGACTGTGGGTTGACAGTAAGTGGGATCTCCGACCTCATCATCATCACCCTGTGCGTTATCACACCCGTCGTCCTCAGAGCCAACCTGTTCCTGCCCTGACAAAAAACTAAAGTTGTCGCTCCAATCAGGTATTTGAGTCTTATCATCGTCTTCCTCATTGTCTCCACCAACAGGAGTTACAGTTTGGGAATGAGGGTCTACATTATGGTCAGAACCTTCTGCGTCTGGTCCTGGATCCGACTCATAAAGATTCTGGGCATCAGTGCAGATCATTTCCTCGTCTGGATTCACAGAAGCGCTTGAGTCGACCTCTGATTCCCAGGCTATAGTATGAGTAAACAGCTCTGCAGACTCAACCATCTGTTCTACCTCATACTCAGACGGGCAGCTGGAGATTTGGGAGCTGTGAGGAAGCAAGTGCGATTTGGGTGACACCTTTGAGGACTGGAGTATTTGTGATGTTGAAGTTGATGTGGAGGAGAGCCCACTTAAAGGAGCACTTGATATCCGTTGAAGCACCTGCTGTTTTTGTGCCTCATCTGGAATTTGTAGCGATTGGCGTGGCCGTAAGAAAGGGATCTTATCACATTGTCCGCTAAAAGAAGTAGACATTTTAGTTTGGCTGGAAGATGGTCTTTCTTCTGCACCTACCCCACGGACACAACCTTTTTTCCTCTTCCCAACACGCCTATTCCCCTTTCCACCAGCAGCAGGCCTTTTTCCACTCATTTTGGTGGTTAACTAATTCACAACTCTGGAGTTGTTTGCACAAAAAAACAATGGATGGTAACCGAGCAGAGCTGAGTGGCCAAACTGTGGTATTAGGCCAAAACTATTGGCTGGGTTAGATGCAGAAAAAAATTATTTTTAATTTGCAACCTGATGGAGGTCAGTATAGATGGACTAATAGACCAAGTCCCACACACCGCTAGAAGCCCAAATATTTTTTCAGAGCTAGATGCAGAAAAAAATTATATTCAATTTGCAACCTGCTGGAGGTCAGTATAGAAGGACTAATAGAACAAGTCCCACACACTGCTAGAAGCCCAAATATTTTTTCAGAGCTAAATGAAGAAAAAAATAATTTTTAATTTGCAACCTGATGGAGGTCAGTATAGATAGACTAATAGACCAAGTCCCACACACTGCTAGAAGCCCAAATATTTTTTCAGAGCTAGATGCAGAAAAAAATTATTTTTAATTTGCAACCTGATGGAGGTCAGTATAGATGGACTAATAGACCAAGTCCCACACACCGCTAGAAGCCCAAATATTTTTTCAGAGCTAGATGCAGAAAATATTTTTATTCAATTTGCAACCTGATGGAGGTCAGTATAGATGGACTAATAGACCAAGTCCCACACACTGCTAGAAGCCCAAATATTTTTTCAGAGCTAGATGCAGAAAAAAATTATTTTTAATTTGCAACCTGATGGAGGTCAGTATAGATGGACTAATAGACCAAGTCCCAAACACTACTAGAAGCGCAAATATTTTTTCAGAGCTAGATGCAGAAAAAAATTATTTTTAATTTGCAACCTGATGGAGGTCAGTATAGATGGACTAATAGAACAAGTCCCACACGCTGCTAGAAGCCCAAATATTTTTTCAGAGATAAATGAAGAAAAAAATTATTTTTAATTTGCAACCTGATGGAGGTCAGTATAGATGGACTAATAGACCAAGTCCCACACACTGCTAGAAGCCCAAATATTTTTTCAGAGCTAGATGCAGAAAAAAATTATTTTTAATTTGCAACCTGATGGAGGTCAGTATAGATGGACTAATAGACCAAGTCCCACACACCGCTAGAAGCCCAAATATTTTTTCAGAGCTAGATGCAGAAAAAAATTATATTCAATTTGCAACCTGCTGGAGGTCAGTATAGAAGGACTAATAGAACAAGTCCCACACACTGCTAGAAGCCCAAATATTTTTTCAGAGCTAAATGAAGAAAAAAATTATTTTTAATTTGCAACCTGATGGAGGTCAGTATAGATGGACTAATAGACCAAGTCCCACACACTGCTAGAAGCCCAAATATTTTTTCAGAGCTAGATGCAGAAAAAAATTATATTCAGTTTGCAACCTGATGGAGGTCAGTATAGATGGACTAATAGAATGATGCTATGCCCAAAAGATTTTACTTCACTAGGTGCAGTAAAAAAATTGGTATTCTATACACAGGTGGTATATCTTGCAACACAGATAGGCTACTCCACTGACTAACACACTCTGCAATAGGCCAAAAAGGATTAGCTTTGCTAGATTCAGCCAAATGCTGTGAAAAAAACTTGCACAGCACTGGCACAGACCTGCCTGGCAAAAACTGATAGGAACTGATGTAACCTAGTCCTGAAAAGGACTCCAATTACAATTAGTCTTTACTCCCACAATCTATCTATTTAAGAGCACAGACCTGCCTGATAAAAGTCGTAGGAAATGCTGTAACCTAGTCCTTAAAAGGACTGCAATCACAACTATTCCCTACTCCCAAGCTATCTGTATATTTGTGCGAAAATTGGCTTGAAATTAACAAGGTATAGCGCACACAGCAACAGCGGTGCCGTCTAACACGCAGCTGCAGCAGTGAGAAAATGGTGGCGACGGGGAAAATGGCTTGGTCTTATAGGGCAAGGACATGTGACATACACTGCCAATCACACATGCCCTTGCTTGTGTGAAAAAAAGCACTTCGCTCCGTGTGTGCGCTGCTGATAGGCTGACAGATTGCACCTCCCCACTGCAAATGCGGGAAAGAGAAAAAAAAATGGAGATCTTCATTGTTCCTGCAGAGATCCATCCCCTGCCCCTCCCCCTGCCCCGCTGTACACTCAAACTGCGTATTAACATTAATTTTCATCATTACTGAGAAAAAATCCAGTTATGATTTTGGTGCACGAACAGTTATCGAACATAACCTCGAACAGCCGAATTTTTCTCAAATTGTTCGTGTTCGCCGACCGGCTCGAACACCGCCCAAAACAGCTCGAATTTGAGATTGGCGAACAGTTCGAGTAGAACAACGCTCATCTCTAATCTATTGTCTATCACTGTGTATGGGGCTATAGATGCATTATACTGTGTATAGTCAGATATGGCGACATTACACTGTGTTCCAAATTATTATGCAAATAATATTTTCTCAGATTTTCCCAAATTACCTATATGAATTGCAGTCATTGTAATTTTCCAGTCAACTAACTATTAGAGTACAATTGAAAGGTTTTTGTACAAACTGCCTATGATAACAGTATATTTTTAAAAAAATAAAACACTCAAACTGCACTCAAAATGCATGTTCCAAATTATTATGCACAGCAGTGTTTTCAACTTTTTCATTTTAATAAAGAACAAAAAAATGGTCATTTTTGAAATTATAAGCATTAGCAGGTTATTACAAACTGAAATCAAACAGTTTTCAACTCAAAACTTTATTCTAGGTGATGTTACATTTGCACATAGGACCCCTTGTTCGAAAGGAGCTTCTGAACTCTCTCGTCCATAGAATTTGTCAGGTTTTGGATGGTTTCTGCTTCAATTGTTTTGCATGAGGACAGAATACCCTCCCAGAGCTGTTGCTTAGATGTGAACTGCCTCCCGCCATCATAGACACTCCTTTTGATGACGCTCCAGAAGTTCTCAATGGGGTTGAGGTCAGGGGAGCATGGGGGCCACACCATAAGTTTGTCCCCTTTTATGCCCATAGCAGCCAGAGATGCAGATGTGTTATTTGCAGCATGAGACGGTGCATTATCATGCATGAAAATAATGTTGCTGTGGAATGCACGGTTCTTCTTCTTGAACCATAGCAGGAAGTGCGGTTTGAGAAACTCCACATACATTATGGAGTTTATCTTTACCCCTTCAGGGATCCTAAAGGGGCCGACAATCTCTCTCCCCATGATTCCAGCCCAAAACATTACTCCACCTCCTCCTTGTTGGCGCTGTAGTCGTGTTTGCATGGGGTGTCCATCAACCAGCCATCCTCCACTCCATCCATCTGGACCATCGAGCGTTGCACGGCACTCATCGGTGAACAAAACAATTTTGAAGTCAGTCTTTATGTATTGTTTGGCCCACTGGAGCCGTTCCTGCTTGTGTGCAGTGGATAGAGGAGGTCGACAGGATGGCTTACGCACAGCTGCAAACCTCTGAAGGACCCTGCATCTTGTTGTTCGGGGGACGTTGGAGGCACCAGCAGCTTCAAAAACTTGTCTGCTGCTATGACAAGGCTTTTTTGCCGCTGCTCTTTTAACCTGATGTAATTGCCTATAGGAAAGAGTCCTCAATTTTCCCTTATCAGCACGCACACGTGTGTACTGTGAATCAGCTACATACTTCTTGATTGTGCGGTGATCACGATGAAGTGTCTTGGCAATGTTGATTGTAGTCATGCCTTGACCTAAACACTCCACAATTTGTTGCTTCTCAGCAGCCGACACATCCTTTTTCTTTCCCATTTTGGCAGAAAATGTAGGCTGCTTAATAATGTGGGACAGCCTTCTTAAGTAGTCTTGCCTTTCATTGGACACACCTGCCAAGCTAATTAGCACAGGTGTCTGCAATTGCTTACAGTGATATAAAGAGCCCTGACACACATCACCATCAATGAGTTTAACTGACAAACAAAAAAATTCTTACCTTATCACTCCTAAACACTTTTTGCATAATAATTTGGAATACACTGTAATTCATGGTTTATTGGAGGATGATCCAGACAGGCGGATGCAATTTAGTGAGATTATGCTTAACAAAATTGAAGAAAATCCAGTAATTTTAGATAACATTATGTGGAGTGATGACGCTTCTTTCAAATTATCCGGCCATATTAACAGACATAATTGTATTTACTGGTATAATGAGAACATGCATTTAACATTAGAGCAACAACTAAATGAACCTGGTGTCAATGTTTGGGGTGGTATTTCAAGTTTTAGTGTTTTAGGACCAATATTTTTTGATGGGACAGTCACAGGAGATAAGTATCTCGAAATTCTAATGAATCGAGTTATTCCCCAGGTACAGAAACATCCTAATTCAAATGACCTTTATTTCCAACAAGATGGGGCCCCTCCACATTATTCAAGAGTAGTCCGCGAGTATCTTGATGATACATTTCCTAATAAATGGATTGGCCGAAGTGGCCCACTTGATTGGCCAGCACGTTCACCAGACTTGACCCCAATGGATTTTTTCTTTTGGGGAGTACTCAAGGACAAAGTTTATAGTCAAAAACCAAAAAGTGTCAGTGATATGAAAAATTACATAAGAGATGCATTTCAAGAAATTAATATCCAAAGAGACTTGTGCAAAAACGTTTGACAAAGCGTAAGAGGCAGACTTCAAAGCTGTGCAAATTGTAATGGAAAACAGTTTGAGCACCTGCGTTGATAAAATTTAAGGGCTTTTATATTATTGTTCAGAATAAAATTTAATTGTCAATGTTATGCTTGTGTTAGTAAATATAATTTTATATATAAATCAAAATAAATGTTATTATTTTCTGTCCACCTGCTTTAGGACCACCCAAAATATACGGGGCTATGTTCTACCCTACTGTGTATGGGAAGATATAAGCTATAAAACTGTGTAAATAGGGGATATATTGCTTCATACTGTGTATGGGGGGCTATTGGTGCTTTATACTGTGTATAGGGGCTATTCGGGAATCATACTGTGTATAGCGGCTTATGGGCCATAATACTGTGTATAGCTGGGCTATGCACTATCAAACTGTATATAGAGGGGCTATGTTTTATCATATTATACATAGGGGTGCTATGTACTAATATACTGTGTATGGGAAGCTATAGACTATAAAACTGTGTAAAAGGGGGATATATGGCATCATACTGTGTATGGGGGCTATAGAGGCATTATACTGTGCAGAGATGCTTTTTGGCCTTCATTCTCTATAAAGGGACTATGGGCCATAATACTGTGCATAGCTGGGCTGTGGACTATCAAAGTGTCTATAGGGGGGCTATTGTCTATCATATTGTATATACGGGCTATGTTCTATCATACTGTGTATGGGAAGCTATAGGCTATAAATCTGTGTAAATAGGGGATGTGGGTCATAGTACTGCGTATGGGGGGTTATAGAGGCATTATACTGTGTATAGAGGCTTGTGGGCCATCATGCTCTATAAAGGGCTATGGGCAATCATATTATGTATAGGTTCTTATGAGCCATCATACACTATAGAGGGGATATGGGGCCATAATATTGCGTATAGCTGGGCTATGGGCTACCATACTGCGTATAGCTGGGTTATGGGCCAAAATACTGTGTATAGCTGGGCTATGGGCTATAATGCTGTGTATAGCTGGGCTATGTGCTACCATATTGTGTTTGGGGAGTTATGGGCTATAATACTGTGAATAGACCTCTACATCTCAATTATAATGTTGTATCATACTGTGTATGGGAAGCTATAGGCTATAAATCTGTGTAAATAGGGGATATGGGTCATAATACTGCATATGGGGGGTTATAGAGGCATTATACTGTGTATTATACTGTCAAGTTGACGCGCCCCCTGGGCCTGTGTTGTGCAGGGGAACCCGGAACCGGGCCTGTTGTAGGATGCTGGGGGTTGTAGTCTCCGTGTGGCGGTGACCCGGTCCGTGCCCAGGGTGGTCAAACCAGTGGCAGTCTTAGGCTGAGTTCACACGATGCGTTTTTCGTGCGTTTCCGCGGCGTTTTTGCAGTTGCGGAAACGCTGCGGAAACGCATTAAAAACGCATGGTAGAAGGGCAGCAATGTTCCCCAATTGAAATCCGCATGTGCTGTGCCCACGATGCGGATTTTTCCGCAGCGTAAACGCTGCGGTCAAAAATCCGCAGCATGTCAATTAATTTTGCGGAAACGCTGCTCTTTTGCCGCCATTGACTTGCATTAGACCTCATGGAATCCGCATCACTGTATATGTTGATGCGCTTTTCATGCGGTCTAATGTGCGGATGGTACCCGGGTGTGGATGAGAGGACTCGCATCCAGACCCAGGTACCATTAAAAAAAAAAGAATAAAATAAAAAATATATATATTCTCACCTTCTGACAGCCCGCGCTGCGTCCTGCTGGCTTCCCGGGCACTTCGCGGTTGAATGAAGGACCTTCGCTGACGTCAGAGTCATGTGACGGGTCACGTGACGCTGACGTCGGAAGGTCCTAAAGTCTTCACTGCCGGCAGCCGGGACCGAGTGGTGACCATGTCAGCCATTTTGAAGTTGGCCATTTTGGATCCAACTTTATTTTTTTCAATGGGAAAAGGGTCATGTGACACATCAAACTCATTGAGAATTTCATAAGAAAAACAATGGTGTGCTTGGTTTTAATGTAACTTTATTCTTTCATGAGTTATTTACAAGTTTATGTCCACTTATAAAATGTGTTCAAAGTGCTGCCCATTATGTTGGATTGTCAATGCAACCCTCTTCTCCCACTCTTGACACACTGATAGCAACATCGCAGAAGAAATGCTAGCAGAGGCTTCCAGTATCCATTGTTTCAGATGTGACACATCTCGTATTTTCACAGCATAGACAATTGCCTTCAGATGACCCCAAAGATAAAAGTCTAAGGGGGTCAGATTGGGAGACCTTGGCGGCCATTCAACTGGCCCACGACGACCAATCCACTTTGCAGAAAACTGTTCATGTAGGAATGCTCGAACCTGACGCCCATAATGTGGTGGTGCACCATCTTGTTGGAAAAACTCAGGGAACGTGCCATCTTCAGTGCATAAAGAGGGCAACACATCATCATGTAGCAATTTCAGACATCCAGTGGCATTGAGGTTTCCATTGATGAGGAATGGCCCCACTATCTTTGTACCCCATATATCACACCATACCATCAATTTTTGTGTTCCAACAGTCTTGGAGGGATCTATCCACTGTGGGTTAGTGTCAGACGAATAGCGGTGGTTTTGTTTGCTAACTTCACCATTCACAAAAAGTTTGCTTCATCATTGAACATAATGTACTGTGTAAACTGAGGGTCCTGTTCCAATTTTTGTTTTGCCCATTCTGCAAATTCAGTTCGCCGATCTGGGTCATCCTCGTTGAGATGCTGCAGCAGCTGGATTTTGTAAGGGTGCTATTTGTGAGTAGCTAATATCCGCCAAAGGGATGTTCGACTGATGCCACTCTCCAGTGACATGCGGCAAGTGCTACGCTGTGGGCTCTTGCTGAATGAAGCTAGGACAGCCATTGATGTTTCTTCATTAGTGACAGTTTTCTTGCGTCCACATTTTGGCAAATCCAACACTGAACCTGTTTTACGAAATTGAGTAAGCAGTTTGCTAACTGTAGCATGGGAGATGGGTGGTCTTGGAGGGTGTCTTGCATTGAAATCTGCTGCAATGACCCGGGTACTGCGGTCACCAGACATCAACACAATTTCTATCCACTCCTCATGTATTAACCACTGCGACATGTCAATGGCTGTAAATAAAGAGAAACTTGATAGCAACTCATGAAAGAATAAAGTTCCGTTAAAACAAAGCAAACCATTGTTTTTCTTATGAAATTCTCCATAAGTTTGATGTGTCATATGACTCCCTTCTCATTGTAAAAAATAAAGTTGGACCCAAAATGGTTGACTTCAAAATGGCCGCCATGGTCACCACCCATCTGAAAAAGTTTTCCCCCTCCCATATACTAATGTGCCACAAACAGGAAGTTGATATCACCAACCATTCCCATTTTATTTAGGTGCATCCATATAAATGGCCCACCCTGTGTATATATGTATATATATATATATATATATATATATATATATATATATATATATATATATATATATATATACCCACACACATACAGTGGCATGTAAAAGTCTGGCACCCCTGTTCAAAATTATTGTTATTGTGAACAGTTAAGTAAGTTGAAGGTTAAATGATCTTTAAAAAGCTGAATTTGAAAAGAGACTGGTCTCAACAAATGGATGATGATCCTAAACACACATCAAAATCTACAATAGACTGACTAGGCGCAAGCTGAAGGTTTTACAATGGCCTACACAGTCTCCTGATCTGAACATCATTGAAAATCTGTGGCTAGACCTCAGAATAGCAGTGCATGCAAGACGACCCAGGAATCTCACAGAACTGGAAGAATTTTCCAAGGAAGAATGGATGAAAATCCCTCAAACAAGAATTGGAAGACTCTTGGCTGGCTACAACAAGTGTTTATGACGCGCCCCCTGGGCCATATTCTTTAGGGGGAATATCCGGAGCCGGATCAGATGGGAGTTGTAGTCTTCCGAGTGGCTGTGACCCGGTCCGTGCCCAGGGTGTCAAACTCAGTTGTATGTGGCAGTCCTACAGATGTTAATAAGTTCTTAATGTCGACTACGCCACCCGTTGTATTGCGGTCACTATGGCCGCCGCTGCAGCAGGGTCCGCTGAGGCTGATGGTGTAGGTGCAGCTTTTGATGGTATAACCCCCAACGGGTGGGGTATAGCTTCAGGGGGTCAGGTGCAGAGGATGGGGGTTGTGGTGGTGCAGCATAGATGTTAAAGGAAGACAGAGTCGGGTTATGCAGTTAAGGGTATTTACTCACTGCTGATGTTCCGGTCACTCCAGCTTCAAGTGACCTCCCGAGCCGTGCTGCATCCACCAGGTCCTGGATCCAGCCAACCCCCAAGCGAGTCCGGAGCGTGACCCTGAGCTCTCCTTCTGTCCTTTCTCTGGCCGTCCCCACTAGTGATCCACCCAGGTCCAGCTCCCTCGGGCCTTCTGTTGGGAGACCCTTGGCCTTGGGTTCCCTGACCCTCCACGTGGTATGCCTTCGGGGTGGATGTGGTGGGTGGCCGTGGCAGACGCTGCCCACGGCCTCCGGTCTCTGGCTGGGGTGTGTTTTTGCCCCCACCAGCTTGGGTTCCGGTACCCTGATGCCGACTCTTCACCCGTGGATTGGATTTGGGGTCTCAGAGTCCTCTCTTCTGTTTCCCCCTCTGGGTCTCTCTTGCTTTCTCCTCTCTCTCTCTCTGGGGCTGCTCTGCTCCTCTGCTTCTTACTCTGACAGACTGACCTGCCTGCAAAGACTGACTGACCCTGTTCTTAGTTGGTGCCCACCTTATATACACCCTCTATGTGTGAGCTCAGGTGACCAGCACCCAATGAGCTCCTATCTTTACCCAGGCTGCTCCCCCTATCTGCCCCTACACTACTTGGGATGTACCACCCCCCTCCCACTCCAGCCAGGAACAGACTCGGTCGTACCTGCACATTTCTAAGTGGGAGTACCGTCGGTCTGCTCCTCGGAAATGGGATGTGTGTAGTGCATGCAGCCTACCGAGCTCAGTTCCACACTCCATCCTTACCCGGGAGTGGAATATCACACCTCTGGGTTGAGGTGCAATACCCCTGTAGCAGCCGAATCCTCAGGGTGCTACATTTACAAGCTGTGATACTTTCAAAGGGGTTGCTACTAGGTATTATCTATGCAGGGTGCCCAAACTTTTGCATTGGCCCATTTTCCTTTTTGTAATTTTTAAAATGTAAAAAATAGCAATATGTATATAAATATATATTTTTTGCCTAGAAAATAAAGCAAATGTGTCATCTTTAACGTCAGGCCTTTTAGAGATCACTTCATCTTCAACTTGCTTAACTGTTCACAACAACAGTCATTTTGAACAGGGGTGCGCAATCTTTTACATGTAATTGTATTTAGTATATGAATATATGAAAGATTTATTCTGCTATACAGCCACTATTACATCGTGTGTCCATTTCAAGAGGAAACATTTGGTAAAAGGTCCCCTTTAATTTATTGGGAACCTGTCATCTGATTCATGCTGCCCAGATCACAGCAGTCATGCAGCCAAGTATTTTTCCTCTGCAAGGCTCTGGCATTTTAGAGAAGATGTACTCTAACACAGTGTTCCCCAACTCCGGTCATCACAGCCACCAATAGGTCATGTTTTTAGGATTTTCTTAGTATTGCCCAGGTAATAATTCCATCACCTGTGCAATATTAAGGAAATCCTAAAACATGACCTGTTGGTAGGTCAACTGGTGACCATAACAAAAGATGAGACTAGTCTGACACCACACCCAGATGGCTTTTTCCAGTGCTGCTAGAGGTGATTGACTGGTCTCTCCCTCGTGTGTGTAGATAGGTAGCAGCAGGCCCGGACTGGCAAGTTGCAGAGGCGGGCAGATGCCCAGTGGGCCGGCGGCTGTGACCTACAAAGTGGGCTGCTGGCCCTTTAAAACTTCTGAATTAAGGTCCTGTGTGCATGCACTCTTTCGCTTGCACATGGTGACAAGGGCCGGGAAAGCCCTTGTCAGCGTGTGGCTGCAACTGCGTCCCTAGTCAGCGTGCTCGCAGCTGCGGCCTCTGTCAGCGTGCTCGCAGCTGCGGCCCCTGTCAGCATGCACGCAGCAGCGGTCCCTGTCAGTGTGTGCGCGGCCCCTGTCAGTGTGCACTGCAGTGGCGGCCCTTGTCCTGTGTGCAAGCATGACAGCACTCGCACACAGGGCCTTAATTCAGCAGTTTGAAAGGGCCGCTGCAGCGTGTTCAGGGCTCTTAGAACATTGGGCTCTACTCACTAACCCCAGGAATCTGCTCCTCTGAATGTCTGACCCACTACAGCTTTTCATTCACTGGGTGCGTGCCAAGAACAGCCGTCCAGGAACAGCAACCACCTTCTTTGACGACTTCACTACCTGGCTGCTTCATTTCCTTTCCGCTGACATCCCCACTATCATCATGTGTGACTTCAACATCCCCATTGACACTTTCCACTCATCTGTCTCCAAGTTTCTATCCCTCATTTCCTTCTTTGGCCTTGCTCAATGGTCTTCAGCCCTCACTCACAAAGATGGCCACACACTTGACCTCATCTTCACCCGCCTCTGTTCCCTATCTAACCTCTCTAGCTCACTTCTCCCTCTTTCTGACCACAACCTACTCACATTCTCTTCCCTCTCCTCTCCAGGTGCACAAGCCCCACCCCACAAACTTGCATACCCTCGCAGAAATCTCAAACACCTTGACCTACACTCACTCTCTGAATCCCTTCTCCCTCTTACAGACATAAGTTCCTTACACAATGCAGATGCTGCTGCCACTTTATATAACACAACAGCCGTAGCTCTAAATTCTTCGCTCCCTCACACATACCACAGCTCGCCCACTCAACCAACAATCCTGGCACACCAACCTGACTAAAGAACTGCGAAGGGCCTCCAGGGTTGCTGAGCGGAAATGGAAAAGGTCCCATTCCAGCGAGCACTTCATTGCATTCAAACAGTCCCTCACTACCTTCAAGTCCACACTCACTACAGCAAAAAAAACATACTTCTCATCTCTCATATCCTCCCTGTCTAACAACCCTAAACAGCTATTCAAAACTTTCAATTCTCTCCTCCGTCCCCCAGCACCTCCTCCCTCTCCTCTCATCTCAGCCGAAGACTTTGCCTCATTCTTCAAGCAGAAGATTGACACCATTAGACAAAGCTTTTGCCTAAAGTCCCCACAGCCCCTCCTCATAATTACTCAACCATCCTCCTCCAAAACCAGCTTCTCCACCATTACGGACAATCACCTCTCCTCTTTACTTTCCAAATCACACCTCACCACCTGCGAACTTAATCCAATCCCGTCCCACCTCATCCCTAACCTCACTACAGTCTTCATCTCAACCCTAACCCACCTTTTCAACCTGTCACTAACTGGTGTCTTCTCCTCATGCTTCAAACATGCCTCGATCACACCCATTCTCAAAAAACCCTCCCTTGATCCATCCTCTCTGTCTAGCTATCGCCCCATATCACTTTTCCCTCCTCCTGGACCTGTTATCTGCCTTTGACACAGTGGACCATTCCCTCTTACTACAGACTCTCTCTTCTCTTGGCATTAAAGTTTTGGCCCTATCTTGGATCTCCTCGTACTTAACAGACAGGACATTCAGCGTCTCCCACTCACACACCACCTCCTCATCTCGCCCCCTATCTGTCGGTGTCCCCCAACGTTCAGTCCTAGGACCCCTGCTCTTCACAATCTACACCTTTGGCCTGGGACAACTCATAGAGTCCCATGGCTTTCAGTATCACCTCTATGCTGATGACACACAGATCTACCTCTCTGGATCCGATATCTCCTCGCTACTAACCAAAATCCCACAATGTCTGTCCGCTATCTCATCCTTCTTCTATGACAGATTTCTAAAATTTAACATGGACAAAACTGAATTCAGCAACTTTCCGCCGTCTCACTCAACCCCCCCCAACTGACCTATCCATCAAAGTCAATGGCTGCCCACTCTCCACAGTCCTGCAAGCCCGCTGCCTCGGTGTAACCCTGGACTCTAACCTCTCCTTTAAACACATATCCAAGCCCTTTCCACTTCCTGCTGACTCCAACTCAAAAATATCACCCGGATCCGCACATTCCTCAACCACGAATCTGCAAAAACACTAGTGCACGCCCTCATCATTTCCCGCCTCGACTACTGCAACCTCTTGCTCTGTGTCCTCCCTTCTATCACTCTCGCACGCCTCCAATCTATCCTAAACTCTGCTGCCCAACTAAACCACCTGTCTCCCTGCTATTCCCCGGCCTCTCCTCTCTGTCAATCCTGTCACTGTCTCCCCATTGCCCAGAAACTCCAGTTCAAAACCCTAACCATGGTATACAAAGCCATCCACAACCTGTCTCCCCATACATCTGTGACCTAGTCTCCCGGCACTTACCTACATGCAACCTCCTATCCTCTCAAGATCTTCTTCTCTACTCCCCTCTTATCTCCTCTTCCCACAATCGCATACAAGATTTCTCTCGCGCATCCCCCCTACTCTGGAACTCTCTACCCCAACACATCAGACTCTTGCCTACCATGGAAACCCTCAAAAGGAACCTGAAGACCCACCTCTTCCGACAAGCCTACAACCTGCAGTAACCCTCGCTCCACCATTCTCTGCACGGCCAACTCTGCCCTCACCTACTGTATCCTCACCCATCCCCTGTAGATTGTGAGCCCTCATGGTCAGGGACCTCGCCGACTTGTATTGTTCAAAATTTATTGTAATTGTTTGTGCTATGTATATCCCTTTCACATGAAAAGCACCATGGAATGAATGGCGCTATAATAATAAATTATAACAATAATAATAATAGTATAATGGTGTCTTAATTATAATGTAGAGTTGTGTATATATAGTGTAGAGATGTTTATATAGTATGGTGCTGTGTATATACTATAGTATATAGTGTGGAATCCACATTATATACATGGGCATATCTCTGCATTAAATAGTATATACACAGCTCCAGTCTATATTCTTTTGCACAGTATAGAGAGTGGAGCTGTGTATATAATTGATTGTAGTATATATTGTGGAGCTGTATATGCTATGTTGAAAAAAGCAGAGGGCTCTTTATTAGCCCACGTGGCAATGTTTTGGATCCATAACAGAACGTTTCTCTGCTGTGGAACCGAAATGTTACCACATGGGCTAATAAAGAGTCCTCCGCTTAAGATTTGGTGTTGCTCAGTTTTATATATACAGTATATATACTACCTGCGTGGTGCAAATCTAAGTATCTGTATATATACACTGCACAGTACCACTTCTCCTGTCCTGTGTATATATACTGTGTATATATACTGCACAGTACCACTTCTCCTGTCCTGTGTATATATACTGCACAGTACCACTTCTCCTCTCCTGTGTATGTTGTAACAGAGTCACTGGTAGGATCTATGAGGGGAGGTTTGTGTCACACAGATTGATAGCCTGTGTGAACTGAAACCAATAAACTTTCTGCCAGCATGTTATATGCTGGAGGGTTAACTCATTTAAAAGGGTGTTCTTTTATGGGAATGACGTAGAGATGGGAGGGAAGTCATTCCCCCTATCTCGCCTCAGGGTATGGCTGAGCAAGTTTTAAATGCTCAGTCAGCTTTGTTTCTGTGGAGTGTGTGTGGTCTGGAGAGTGAAGTCTCCAGGCTATGTTTGGGTGAAACCAGAGAGCAACACCAGAGGACTGGTGTTGCTGAAGACTTCACTGTGCTGCTTGCAGCAGCAGAGCCTCGCTCACTATTGGACTCTGTCATACCTTATCTTTTGTTTTCCTGTTAACCCCAAGAGGGACTGTTTACTTTTTATGGGACGCTGCTGGAGTTTATGCCACACAATAAACCCGAAGACAGTTTACCCAAACCGTGTGTCCTGTGTCTGCCTCCGGAGAGCCGAGCAAGTCGTCTTTCCACAGTATACACTGCACAGTACCACTTCTGTCCTGTATATATAAACTGCACAGTACCACTTCTCCTGTCTTGTATATATACTATAGAGTACCACCCCTCCTGTCCTGTATATATACACTGCACAGTACCACTTCTCCTGTCCTGTATATATACACTGCACAGTACCACTTCTCCTGTCCAGTATATTTATACTACACAGTATCACTTCTCCTGTCCTGTATATATACTGTACAGTACCACCCCTCCTGTCCTGTATATATACACTGCACAGTACCACTTCTCCTGTCCTGTATATATATACTGCACAGTACCACTTCTCCTGTCCTGTATATACAGTATATACTGCACAATACCATTTCTCCTGCCCTGTATATATACACTACACAGTGCCACTTCTGTCCTGTGTATATACACTGTACAGTACCACTTCTCTTGTCCTGTATATATAAACTGCACAGTACCACTCTCCTGTCCTGTATATATGCACTGCACAGTAGCACTTCTCATGTCCTGTATATATACACTGCACAGTACCACTTCTCCTGTCCTGTATATATACACTGCACAGTACCACTTCTCCTGTCCTGTATATATACACTGCACAGTACCACTTCTCCTGTCCTGTATATATATACTGCACAGTACCACTCCTCCTGTCTTGTATATATACACTGCACAGTACCACTCCTCCTATCCTGCATATATACTTCACAGTACCACTTCTCCTGCACTGTATATATACACTGCACAGTACCATTTCTCCTGCCCTGTATATATACACTGCACAGTACTACTTCTGTCCTGTATATATACACTGCACAGTACCACTTCTCCTGTCCTATATATATATACTGCACAGTACCACTCCGCCTGTCCTATATATATACACTGCACAGTACCACTTCTCCTGTCCTGTATATATACACTGCACAGTACCACTTCTCCTGTCCTGTATATATACACTGCACAGTACCACTTCTCCTGTCCTGTATATATATACTGCACAGTACCACTCCTCCTGTCCTGTATATATACACTGCACAGTACCACTCCTCCTGTCTTGTATATATACACTGCACAGTACCACTCCTCCTATCCTGTATATATACTTCACAGTACCATTTCTCCTGCCCTGTATATATATACTGCACAGTACCATTTCTCCTGCCCTGTATATATACACTGCACAGTACTACTTCTGTCCTGTGTATATACACTGCACAGTACCACTTCTCCTGTCCTATATATATATATACTGCACAGTACCACTCCGCCTGTCCTATATATATATATACTGCACAGTACCACTCCGCCTGTCCTGTATATATACACTGCACAGTACCACTTCTCCTGTCCTGTATATACACTGCACAGTACCACTTCTCCTGTCCTGTATATACACTGCACAGTAACACTCCTCCTGTTCTGTATACACACGGCACAGTACCACTCCTCCTGTCCTATATATATATACTGCACAGTACCACCCCTCCTGTCCTGTATATATACACTGCACAGTACCACTTCTCCTGTCCTGTATATATACACTGCACAGTACCACTTCTCCTGCCCTGTATATATAAACTTCACAGTGCCACTTCTGTCCTGTGTATATACACTGTACAGTACCACTTCTCCTGCACTGTATATATACACTGCACAGTACCATTTCTCCTGCCCTGTATATATACACTGCACAGTACTACTTCTGTCCTGTGTATATACACTGCACAGTACCACTTCTCCTGTCCTATATATATATACTGCACAGTACCACTCCGCCTGTCCTATATATATATACTGCACAGTACCACTCCGCCTGTCCTGTATATATACACTGCACAGTACCACTTCTCCTGTCCTGTATATACACTGCACAGTACCACTTCTCCTGTCCTGTATATACACTGCACAGTAACACTCCTCCTGTTCTGTATACACACGGCACAGTACCACTCCTCCTGTCCTATATATATATACTGCACAGTACCACTCCGCCTGTCCTGTATATATACACTGCACAGTACCACTTCTCCTGTCCTGTATATATATACTGCACAGTACCACTCCTCCTGTCCTGTATATATACACTGCACAGTACCACTCCTCCTGTCTTGTATATATACACTGCACAGTACCACTCCTCCTATCCTGTATATATACTTCACAGTACCACTTCTCCTGTCCTGTATATACACTGCACAGCATCACTTTTCCTGTCCTGTATATATACAGTGTACAGTACCACTTCTCCTGTCCTGTTGTCGGAGAGGCAACATTGGACTTTTGGGAGGGTCAATATTGGTTTATTATTTTTAATATTCCTATGGGAAAAATAAATATTAGAAAACTCGTTTAAATGTATTATCCCAAGTAATCCCCTATCCTGAGAACTTTCCAATCGCTGGGGTCCGACCACTGGGACCCCCATGATCCCGAGAACAGGAGCTCTTAAGAGCACCATGTAAATGGAGCTGTGGTGGATCATTTGCACTGCTGCGCCATTCACATGTGGCTCTTTAAATAACTCCTTTAAGAGAGTTTTGAAGGGCATGACAAAGTATAGCAAAATTCAGTGATCGGGGGTGGGGAATGTTAAAGTATGTGGGCTGATAGGGTTTGTGTGGCAGCGCTGCTTTTTTGTCCCAGTCCGGCCCTGGGTAGCAGCCAAAAAATAAATATCTGATAGGAGGTCAATAAATAGTACACTCATATAGAGGTAATACGAAAAACTTTATTGGAAACACAAGTTGGTGTGCAGTGGCAATGTAGGAGACACAATTGATAAAATCAAAATAAAATGGACATATAGAAAATGACATGTGTAGAGGAGAGGCACATATGTATAGAGAGAGGTATAATATATATTGGCCATATAGTCACATGTAAATGACAACTGCTATAAACATAATAGCTGAATGAATAAAATGCTGAAGATGCATAATATAAAATAACATTACCAAAATAAATGGTAACCAAACAGCCCATATAGAAATTAGAGCATATACTAATATACAGTTATATAGAGTATAAAATTAAAAAAAGATTATTATTATTATAAACTTTATTAGAATAAAATGAGTAACACAAGTTAAAATCCAAAATGGAGACTAGGACAGCAGAAATCCCTTTGAACATAAGTGTGATCATAAATACATGCATGAAAAAATGTCAATCAATATACATAAAGAGATCAGTAAGCCCATAAGAGAATACATACAGTACAGACCAAAAGTTTGGACACACCTTCTCATTTAAAGATTTTTCTGTATTTTCTTGACTATGAAAATTGTACATTCACACTGAAGGCATCAAAACTATGACTTAACACATGTGGAATTACAGTTAGGTCCAAAAATATTTGGACAGTGACACAAGTTTTGGCATTTTCGTTGTTTTCCAAAAAGTATTCAAGTTACAGTTATATAATGAGAATGGGCTTAAAGTACAGACTTTAATTTGAGGGTATTCACATCCTAATTGGAGTGAGGGAAAAAGGGTTTAGGAATTACAGCTTTTTAATATGTAGTTGCCTCTTTTTAAAAGGACCAAGAGTAATTGGACAATAATCCCAAAAGCTCCTTAATGGGCTGCATGGGTTATTCCCTCATTAATCCATCATCAGTTAAGCAGGTAAAATGTCTAGAACTGAGTCTAGGTGTTGTATCTGCATTTGGCAGATGATGCTGTGAATCCACAACATGCTGTCAAAAGAACTCTCAATAAAAGAAAAATAGAACATCATAAGGCTGAAAAAAATAAGAAATCAATCAGGGAGATAGCAGGAATCTAAGGAGTAACCAAATCAATGGTTTGGTACACTCTGCAAAAAAGAGGGCACTGGTGAGCTTGGGAACTCCAAAAGGCCTGGACATCCACAGAAGACAACATTGGTGGATGATCGCAAAATCTTTTCCATGGTGAAGAAAACTCTTTCACTACATCCACCCAAGTGAAGAATACTGTCCTGGTAGTAGGTGTTTCAGTATCTAAGTCTACCATAAAGAGATGTCTTCATGAGAGCGAATATAAAGGGTTCATCACAAGGTGCAAACTATTAATCAGCCTTATAAATAGAAAGGCCATATTAGACGTTATAAAAAAAAAACATCTAAAGAAGTCAGCCCAGTTTGGTAAAGCATTTTTTGGACAGATGAAACTAAGATCAACCTGTACCAGAATGATGGGAAGAAGAAAGTGTGGAGAAGACTTGAAACGGCTCAAGATCCAAAGCACACCACATGCTCTGTAAAACATGGTGGAGACAGTGTGATAGAATGGGCATGCATGGCTTCCAGTGGCACTGGGTTACTAGTGTTTATTGATGATGTGACCGAAGACAAAAGCAGCCAGATGAATTCTGAAGTGTACAGGACTATACTCTCTGCTCAGATTCAACCAAATGCAGCAAGGATGATTGGACGGTGCTTCACAGTACAGATGGACTGTGACCCAAAACATACTGCAAAAGCAGCCCAGGGGATTTTTAAGGCAAAGAAATGGAATATTCTGCAATGGTTGAGTCAATCGCCAGATCTCAACCACATCAAGCATGCATGTCACATGCTTATGACAAATCTTTAGGCAGAAAGACCCATAAACAAACAACAGAAGTCAGCTGGAGTAAAGGCCTGGCAAAGCATCACAAAGGTCAAAACCCCACATTTGGTGACGTCCATGGCTTCCAGACTTCAGGCAGTCATTGCCAGCAAAGGATTCTCCACAAAGTATTAAAAATGAACATTTTATTTATGGTAAAGATAATTTGTCCAATTACTATTGAGCTCCTAAAATAAGGACACTTTGTAGAAAAATTATTGCAATTCCTAAATGTTTCACAGAATATTTTTGTGCAACCTCTTTAATTAAACTAGAATGTCAACAATTGAATTGCATATCAGTTGTTTAATTTTAAATCAAAAGTAGTGGCATGCAGAGCCCAAATCATGAAGATACGGTCAATGTCCAAATATTTCTGGACCGAACTGTATATACTTAACAAAAAAGTGTGAAACAACTGAAAATATGTCTTATATTCTAGGTTCTTCAAAGTAGCCACCTTTTGCTTTGATGACTGCTTTGCACACTCTTGGCATTCTCTTGATGAGCTTCAAGATGTAGTCACCGGAAATGGTCTTCCAACAATCTTGAAGGAGTTCCCAGAGATGATTAGCACTTGTTGGCCCTTTTGCCATCACTCTGCGGTCCAGCTCACCCCAAACCATCTCGATTGGGCCAAGTCATCTGGCATAGCACCCCATCACTCTCTTTCTTGGTCAAATAGCCCTTACACAGCCTGGAGGTGTGTTTGGGGTCATTGTCCTGTTGAAAAATAAATGATGGTCCAACTAAATGCAAACCGGATGGAATAGCATGCCGCTGCAAGATGCTGTGGTAGCTATGCTGGTTCAGTATGCCTTCAATTTTGAATAAATCCCCAACAGTGTCACCAGCAAAGCACCCCCACACCATCACACCTCCTCCTCCATGCTTCACGGTGGGAACCAGGCATGTAGAGTCCATCCGTTCACCTTTTCTGCATCGCACAAAGACACAGTGGTTGGAACCAAAGATCTCAAATTTGGACTCATCAGACCAAAGCCCAGATTTCCACTGGTCTAATGTCCATTCCTTGTGTTCTTTAGCCCAAACAAGTCTCTTCTGCATGTTGCCTGTCCTTAGCAGTGGTTTCCTAGCAGCTAGTTTACCATGAAGGCCTGCTGCACAAAGTCTCCTCTTAACAGTTGTTGAAGAGATGTGTCTGCTGCTAGAACTCTGTGTGGCATTGACCTGGTCTCTAATCTGAGCTGCTGTTAACCTGCGATTTCTGAGACTGGTGACTCGGATAAACTTATCCTCAGAAGCAGAGGTGACTCTTGGTCTTCCTTTCCTTGGGCGGTCCTCATGTGAGCCAGTTTCTTTGTAGCGCTTGATGGTTTTTGCAACTGCACTTGGGGACACTTTCAAAGTTTTCACAATTTTTCGCACTGACTGACCTTCATTTCTTAAGGTAATGATGGCCACTCGTTTTTCTTTACTTAGCTGCTTTTTTCTTGCCATAATACAAATTCTAACAGTCTATTAAATAGGACTATCAGCTGTGTATCTCCCAGACTTCTGCACAACACAACTGATGGTCCCAACCCCATTTATAAGACAAGAAATCCCACTTATTAAACCTGACAGGGCACACCTGTGAAGTGAAAACCATTTCCGGTGACTACCTCTTGAAGTTCATCAAGATAATGCCAAGAGTGTGCAAAGCAGTCATAAAAGCAAAAGGTGGCTACTTTGAAGAACCTAGAATATAAGACATATTTTCAGTTGTTTCACACTTTTTTGTTAAGTATATAATTCCACATGTGTTAATTCATAGGTTTGATGCCTTCAGTGTGAGTGTACAATTTTCAAAGTCATGAAAATACAGAAAAATCTTTAAATGAGAAGGTGTGTCCAAACTTTTGGTCTGTACTGTATATGAGAATTAAATCAATATTAAATGGTGGTGAAATCCATGGAATAGAAAAAAAAGTGCAAGTGCATGATTATACACTGCTCAAAAAAAATAAAGGGAACACTCAAATAACATATCCTAGATCTGAATGAATGAAATATTCTCATTGAATACTTTGTTCTGTACAAAGTTGAATGTGCTGACAACAAAATCACACAAAAATCATTAATGGTAATTAAATTTATTAACCAATGGAGGCCTGGATTTGGAGTCACCCCCAAAATTAAAGTGGAAAAACACACTACAGGCTGATCCAACTTTGATGCAATGTCCTTAAAACAAGTCAAAATGAGGCTCAGTATTGTGTGTGGCCTCCACGTGCCTGTATGACCTCCCTACAATGCCTGGGCATGCTCCTGATGAGGTTGCGAATGGTCTCCTGTGGGATCTCCTCCCAGACCTGGACTAAAGCATCCGCCAACTCCTGGGCAGTCTGTGGCGCAACGTGACGTTGGTGGATGGAGCGAGACATGATGTCCCAGATGTGCTCAATCGGATTCAGGTCTGGGGAATGGGCGGGCCAGTCCATAGCTTCAATGCCTTCATCTTGCAGGAACTGCTGACACACTCCAGCCACATGAGGTCTGGCATTGTCCTGCATTAGGAGGAACCCAGGGCCAACCGCACAAGCATATGGTCTTACAAGGGGTCTGAGGATCTCATCTTGGTACCTAATGGCAGTTAGGCTACCTCTAGCGAGCACATGGAGGGCTGTGCGGCCCTCCAAAGAAATGCCACCCTACACCATTACTGACCCACTGCCAAACCGGTCATGCTGAAGGATGTTGCAGGCAGCAGATCGCTCTCCACGGCGTCTCCAGACTCTGTCAAGTCTATCACATGTGCTCAGTGTGAACCTGCTTTCATCTGTAAAGAGCACAGGGCGCCAGTGGCGACTTTGCCAATCCTGGTGTTCTGCAGCAAATGCCAAGTGTCCTGAGAGCATCAAGCGTCCTGCACGGTGTTGGACTGTGAGCACAACCCCAATCTGTGGACTTCGGGCCCTCATACCACCCTCATGGAGTCGGTTTCTAACCGTTTGTGCAGACACATGCACATTTGTCGCCTGCTGGAGGTCATTTTGCGGGGCTCTGGCAGTGCTCCTCCTGTTCCTCCTTGCACCAAGGCAGAGGTAGCGGTCTTGCTGCTGGGTTGTTGCCCTCCTACGGCCCACTCCACATCTCCTAGTGTACTGGCTTGTCTCCTGGTAGCGCCTCCAGCCTCTGGACACTACGCTGACAAACACAGCAAACCTTCTTGCCACAGCTCTCATTGATGTGCCATCCTGGATGGGCTGCACTACCTGAACAACTTTTGTGGGTTGTAGAGTCCGTCTCATGGTACCACGAGTGTGAAAGCACAACCAACATTCTAAAGTGACCAAAACCTCAGCCAGAAAGCGTTGGTACTGAGATGTGGTCTGTGGTCCCCACCTGCAGAACCACTCCTTTATTGAGGGTGTCTTGATAATTGCCAATAATTTCCATCTATTGTCTATTCCATTTGCACAACAGCATGTGAAATTGATTGTCAATCAGTGTTGCTTCCTAAGTGGTCAGTTTGATTTCACAGAAATCTGATTTACTTGGAGTTATATTCTGTTGTTTAAGTGTTCCCTTTATTTTTTTGAGCAGTGTATATATAGTGGTCCATGTGGACCTAGGATTAACCCACAATAGAATATTAAAAAACTCCAATAAGATACAAATATTAGTACGACCACTCAAGATGGGCTTCAATAATAAAGACATTAGAGTAGAAGGTAAATGGTATGAGGCAGATGCCCTCTGGTGGTCAGTGTACAAAATAACCATGAATAATGAGTAAGGAATAAATAGTAACCTGTAATAAGGCCTGGAGGGTGAGGGACCAAGACCCTGACGCGTGCTTCGACACCCCCAGGAAGAAACTAACGTGAAATGCGTGTCGGGGTATTGACCACCCTGCAGATGCATCTGTCTCCTACATTGTCACTGCACACCGACTTGTGTTTCCCATAAAGTTTTTTGTATTACCTCTATATGAGTATACTATTTATTGACCTCATATTGGATATTTCTTTTTTGGCTGCTTCAGTGTTAAAACCAATTGGTCTAAGTACCATGTCCCTCAGAGATTTTACTCGAGAATTGAGAATGATAAACAGCCTGTGAAGAGAAAGAAGCAGATTTCTCTGATAAGATATATTACAAAGTTGCTTATTTACATGGGTACTACTGATTTAGGAAATAAAAATGTAAATGACTGTTACTCTTTAAATTATGATTTGGGGTCTCCACTGTCAGTTAGATCTGTCAGTTAAGCTGAGCCAGGTGGGAAAAGCCTCCGCGTGCACTCATGTCTGACTCATTCTCCAAATTCTGTTTTCTCTCACATTTATAAGAGTACAGTTGCTTGTACATAGTCTTCATGTGTGGCCATCTCAAATTCGAGTGACCCTAAAATAAAGCATAAGAACACAGTATAGACTGATAACTGTACTGCAGGAAATAATAAAAAGAATAAAAAAAAGAAAAAGAAAAAGTAGCATCTTTCTTTCACTAACAAATGAATTAATCAATTCAGTGATTGGTTTCTATTATTGTTTTTCATGTCAGTGTGAATATTGTAGCAAATATTGCAAATAATATAATCTTGCCTATTTTGTCACCCTGCTAGGAGGGCCCAGTGGTGCTCAGCCAACCGGCTCCAAAAGCACCATCTCTGATACCATCAAAGAGAGACTAGAGTTCCATCATGTGCTTGGACAGGGAAATTTTGGGAAGGTCGTGCTGGCAAAAAACACCATTACCAGCCGGCAATACGCTGTTAAGATCATCAGCAAGAGAGCCCTGCTAGCTGAAGATGAGGCGGACGTGTTGGTGGAGCACCGAGTCTTACAGCAGGCATCTGGGAGCCCCTTCATTGTCACCGCAGCGTTTGCATTCCAGACCGAGGTATAATTGTTAGCATGTGTCACCACACAGTAGGCAGAAGAAGGCAACTGCCCAGGGTGCCACGCTCATACCACCCTGGGGAGGGGGCACACAAATCTTTATTAATATTGGTGCATTGTGGCACCATTCATCCCCCAATCTAGTGCACTGAATTACAGCACAGTGGTGGCCCGAGCACAAGGAAACCAATGAGGAGTGTCAGTGAGTCTGCTTCCACTCAGCCTTTACTAACTGTTAGCACACTAAGGTCCTGTGCACATTTTGCACATTTGTCGCTTTTTTTCTGTGCAGATTTGTCACAAAGCCGGAAGGGCGTCCTGGTGCCAGCAAAGTGAATGAGAACCCTGAAATCTCATGCACACATTGCTTATTTTTCACTTGGAGATTTGGTGCAGATTATATCTGCTGCATGTCAATTCTTTCAGCGTCTTTGCTGCAGATTTCACTGATAACAATAAGGGGGAAAAATCTGCACCAAAAATACATGTAAAAAATGCATCAAAAATGCGGCAAAAATGTGCTTTTTATTACAGTGCTTTTCCTGCCAAGAGGTGCAGAAATAGTGCAGAATCTTCTGCTCCACATACTTAACGTGTGCACATACCCTAAGTATAATATTGCTAATCACTGTCAGTAAAAACCAGGTGATGGCAGACTAGAGGTGAACAGCGTTACTTTGCTCCTAAGGCCGGGGTCATGCAAGCGTATAACACGGCCGAGTACTATGCAATGTTTTATCAGATAGCACTCGGCCCAATGTTATATTATAGAATAGTGAAGATCTGCAATTATTTTCTTATTCTGATTCAACATGAGAGAACAGTTGCAGTATGCAGTGATTGGCAGCGAGACTCTGCTCACTCACACCCATACAAGTCTATAGGTGCATGTGAAACACTGGACTGCACTCAGATGTCAGCCCAGTGCAGTCCGATATACGCCGAGACAGGCCATAGAGCAGATGAAGAAATTACTTTCTCCATTTCCTCCACTCCTGTGCTGTGATTCTTTCATGTGAGAGGATCGGAGCACAGAGCAATGACACTCGGGTCACGCTCGCAGCAGAACTGGAGCCGAGTGTCATTAGCATCTTGCATCCGATGCCATACGCTACTTCAATTCCAGCTTTAGGCTAAGTGCCCACGATGCAGAAATGCTGTGGATTTTTCCAAAGCGTTTCTGCATCTCCCTGGCAGAAAAAACGCATGCGGATTGTACATGCGGATTGTACATGCGGATTGTACATGTGTTTTTCCTGCCAGGGACAAGCGGAAGTGAAGCGTTTTGCACATGCGATTTCGCATGCGGGTTGTCAAGCGCTTTCCAAGCGATTTTAGCATCACTTGGAAAAGTGCTTGACAACTTGGTCACACTATATAAATCCATGCAACCGGCATGGATTTTATATAGTGTGACCAAGTTAGTTAAAAAAAAGAATAAAAATGGTAAAAAAAAAAAAAAAAACAGTATACTTACCTTCTGATGGCCCCCGGTCTCCTTATCCGATGCGTCCGGTCTTCCCGGTGTCTCGCGGTTGTGTATAAGGACCTTCCATGACGTCATTTAGTCATGTGACGGGCCGACGTCGGCGGTCGCGTGACCTGTCACATGACTAAATGACGTCATGGCAGGTCCTTTTAGACCATCGCAAGCTGCTGGGAAGCCAGGACGCATCGCTATGGAGACCGGGGGCCATCGGAAGGTAAGTATAATGTATATTTTTTATTTTAATTCTCTTTTTTTAACAGGTACTACGGTACCCGGGTCTGGAGGAGAGTCTCCTCTTCTCCAAACCCGGGTACCATCCGCACATTGAATCGCTTAATATCCGCATGTGCACATGTAGTCATGAGGATATTAAGCAATTCAATGCAAGTCAATGGCTGTGAAAACGCCGCGATTACGCAAAATAATTGGTAGTGCTGCGGATTTTTCCGCAATGATAATCCACAGCGGAAATTCCGCAGCATGTGTACAGCACATGCGGATTATCATTGGGGAACATGGCAGACCTTCTACCAAGCATTTTTTAAGCGTTTCTACCGCGGAATTGCCGCTGCAGAAACGCTTAAAAAACGCATAGTGGGCACACAGCCTTTGTGTGTTCATTATTAGTGATGGCCGGGTGCAGGCCAACTGATAAGCTGACACTGCGCACTGGTCTGCCTGCAGTCCGGCCATGATGGCAGTGCCGGTGCAGTCACAGCAGAGAGGAAAGGTGGTGGTCAATCTGCCAGTTCAATGACAATGAAAGACCAAACAGCACTTTATACCCTCCAGTGCCTGTCAGCTCTAGAGTTGGCATAGTGCTCTGAAATCGGCGCAGGTTGTGGAGGGGGTGCAGTGGAATTATAGTTGTCATCAGGGTTTGGCAGGGGTGTTTATTAACAGGCTGCTATAGGTGCATTTAGAAGAGCAGCTGTCGGCCTGTTAAAAAGTAAAGATTGATCATATACAAGCCCATTGGTTTTAGTTTAGTGGGCCTGGTTACACAGTCCAACAAGTACTGATCGGAGCAGAATAATTGGTAAAACAATTGCTCTGTTCCTATGCTACACTATGTTGTTGGCAGCACATCTCCTGTTTACAGAGGGTTATGTGCTGCCGATGATGGGGTTTTTTACAAGCATCTTAGCCCTATTAAAAAAAGGAATACTTGTTCCTGACTATTGGCCCATCAAAACAGGCTGGGAAACTTCCAATGAATAAACAAAACATGGCGTGATTGGTTACACTGATTTCTATGCTGGCTTTCACCAGAATCGGATGCACATGGTGTAAACAGGAGATATGGTGTCGATAACATTGACAATTTATTTGCACCTTTTGTGTACATAGAACACTCTTTGCTCTGTATAAATGGGCCAGTAAACAACCACTGATTGACTTGTATGTTTAGCGGCCTGGATTGGCCCATATTAAGGGTGCATTAAGTTTCTGATCACCCAAGAAACAAGCAAAGCATTTTGTGAGCCCACATCAAAGGCAAGGAGACAACTTATGACGGACATAGTACATTGCTAAGGGGCTAATCCATGTGGATGGACAACTATTACCTGATTTGACTTTTGGACTTATTGCCTTGGGGGCACCATTTGCCTCATCTATCTATAGCTAATCCATGTGGATGGACAACTATTACCTGATTTGACTTTTGGACCCTTTGCCTTGGGGAGCACCATTTGCCTCATCTATCTATAGCTAATCCATGTGGATGGACAACTATTACCTGATTTGACTTTTGGACCCTTTGCCTTGGGGAGCACCATTTGCCTCATCTATCTATAGCTAATCCATGTGGAGGGACAACTATTACCTGATTTGACTTTTGGACCCATTGCCTTGGGGGGCACCATTTGCCTTATCTATCTATAGCTAATCCATATGGAGGGACAACTATTACCTGATTTGACTTTTGGACCCTTTGCCTTGGGGAGCACCATTTGCCTCATCTATCTATAGCTAATCCATGTGGATGGACAACTATTACCTGATTTGACTTTTGGACCCTTTGCCTTGGGGAGCACCATTTGCCTCATCTATCTATAGCTAATAAATGTGGAGTGACAACTATTACCTGATTTGACTTTTGGACTTATTGCCTTGGGGGCACCATTTGCCTCATCTATCTATAGCTAATCCATGTGGATGGACAACTATTACCTGATTTGACTTTTGGACCCTTTGCCTTGGGGAGCACCATTTGCCTCATCTATCTATAGCTAATAAATGTGGAGGGACAACTATTACTTGATTTGACTTTTGGACCCATTGCCTTGGGGGGCACCATTTGCCGGATCTATCTATAGCTAATAAATGTGGAGGGACAACTATTACCTGATTTGATTTTTGGACCCATTGCCTTGGGGGGCACCATTTGCCTCATCTATCTATAGCTAATCCATGTGGAGGGACAACTATTACCTGATTTGACTTTTGGACCCATTGCCTTGGAGGGCAACATTTGCCTCATATATCTATGGCTAATCCATGTGGAGGGACAACTATTACCTGATTTGACTTTTGGACCCATTGCCTTGGGGGGCACCATTTGCCTTATCTATCTATAGCTAATCCATATGGAGGGACAACTATTACCTGATTTGACTTTTAGACCCTTTGCCTTGGGGAGCACCATTTGCCTCATATATCTATGGCTAATTCATGTGCAAGGACAACTATTACCTGATTTGACTTTTGGACCCTTTGCCTTGGGGGACACCATTTGCCTCATCTATCTGTAGTCCCACAATATCTTGCCCCAGGCCTGTGTTCATGATCTGTGAGAGGCTCATGTAGCTGTACAGAGGGTTTCTAATCCAGATCACATGAGACCTCTCAGAGGTTTTGACTGACAGGAATGGCTGAAGTAGCAATGGCGAACAGAAACACATCCTGGGTTTCTGAGGCCTTATTCACACATAGCATAAAAACTGTATTTTTTTGCTGGTTTTTTTCACATATATTTTGTACCAAAATAAGAAATAGGAAAACCACTATTTCTTGCATTCCTGAAGCGTTTTACCCTTTTATTAATGCCTTTTTTGTCCAGCTTTGAATCAGCATTTTTAATGTGTTTTTTTTCTTTAGCACAGAAACACTGGGATTCTGCACTTAAAAAAGTGCCTAATTAGATGTGTTTTTTCAGACTCCCTTAGAAACCTATAGATAAAAAAACACCAAAGAAAATAACAGTTCAACAACGTCTTAAAACAGTCAGTGGGCATGAGTTTTCATAAAATCATATCCACTTTGCTTGCACTGTTAGGCCGCCATCACACGTCTGTTTTTCCAGTTCATGGGGTATTCATTTTTTTATGGATTTCACACGTACCCATTATAACCTATGGTTCTATGCTCATGTCCGTGTTTTTACAGGGACCGTGTGACCGTGCAAACCACATGGAGACATGACCGTTTTTCTCCCTGCAGCACGGATGAAAACGCATGGAGCACACGGATGCCACCCGTATGCCATCCTAGGCTGTCCGTGTTTAACATTGCAAAGTATAAGAGAAGCTTTGTCATTGCTTTCTTTCTTTATCCATCAGTGAAAAACACGGATGACACACTGATGGAAAAAACAGACACACGGATGACACACGGATGGTAAAAACAGACACAGATGACTGATAAAAACGGACACAAGGATGACACACTGATGGTAAAAATGGACACACAAATGACACACTGATGGAAAACACTGATGACACTGGTAACGTTTTTTCAGGTACGTGTTTTATACGGACGTGTGAAAGAGGTCGCAAATGCAGTGGATTTCCCACCTAAAAAACACAGCGGAAATATCTCAGCATTTACACTACAAGTGAACATGGCCTAAACCTTCTAGAGATGATTTGGTGTTGATTATGGCGAGGTCAAAATAAGACAGAAAAGTTGCGGATGTTACGTGTTGGTAACATTTCCAGAAGCGTGCAGTTATCCAGCAGCTGAGTGTGATAGTAACAAGCCTCGTATAATGTGGAATTTTCTGCATGCAAATTGACCTGCAGCGAGGATTTTGCAATGTTTAGCATGTCAATTTCTGATGCCGGTTTTTAGCATGGATTTAACCTCTTTCAATGAGATGAGGAAAATGTACCCTGAATTCACAGCCAAATCCACCACAAAACTCCACATCTTCCACATGTTGTGGTTTTAGCTGCCGCTGTGCTGCGGACTAGAAGCAGGAAGATTTGCGAAGGAATAAACTACCACAAGTGGACCGACACTAAAGATTCTGTCTGCTTTGTATTACAGATGCTTCTTCTACTCGGGCTGGAATATATGAGCTGCGGGGACTTTGACAAATTCTTGCTGTCGAAGGGGCCGCTAGACATCTCCAGTGCAAGGTAAAGATTTAGGCTGCGTGCCCACTATGCGTTTTTTAAGCATTTTCGCAGCGTAATTTCCACCACAGAAACACTTAAAAAATGCTTATTAATAGGTCTGCAATGGTCCCCAATGATAATCTGCATGTGCTGTGCACATGTTGCGGAAATTTCCGCTGCGGATTAACAAAATCCGCAGCTGGTCCATTAATTTTGCAGAATCGCTGCGTTTTAGCCGCATTGACTTGCATTGGACCGCATAACATCCGCATGACTACATGTGCACATGCGGATATTATGCGGTTCAATGCGTGGATGGTACCCGGGACTGGAGAAGAGGAGACTCTCTTCCAGACCAGGGTACCATAGTACCTGTTGTTAAAAAATAATTAAAATAAAAATAAACATATACTCACCTTCTGATGGCTCCCGATCTCCTTCTCTGGTGTCTTCGGCTGCTCGCGGTGGTAAAAGGACCTTACATGACATCATTTAGTCATGTGACAGGTCATGCGACCGCTGACGTCGGCGGTTGCGTGACCTGTCACATGACTAAATGACGTCATGGAAGGTCCTTTTACACCATCGCAAACCGCCGAAGACACCGGAAAAAGGGACCGGGGGCCATCGGAAGGTGAGTATAATGTTTTTTTTTATTTTTCACCATTTTTATTCTTTTTTTTTTTTTTACTATTGATGCTGCATTTGCAGCATTGTAACTTGGTTGCACTATATAAATCCATGCCGGTTGCATGGATTTATATAGTGTGACCAAGTTGACAAGCACTTTCCAAGTGATGCTAAAATCGCTTGGAAAAGCGCTTGACAACCCACATGCGAAATCGCATGTTCAAAATGCTTCCCTTACGCTTCTACCTGGCAGAAAAAACGCATGTAAATCCGCATGTACAATCCGCATGCGTTTTTTCTGCTAGGGAGCTGCAGAAACGCTCAGGAAAAATCCGCAGCATTTCTGCATCGTGGACACTTAGCCTTACGTTACATATAATGTGGGCTGAGTTTTAAATAAACTAGATGGGAAAGGACTTTCACATGGGAAATAATTACCCGAATGATTATTTCCTAACGTTGCCCAGTGTAAACGTTCATCATTGTTTGGCAGAACTTCCAACCCATGTAAACAGGTGATGGGCTGCCAACAAAAATACGAAGAGTTTTTTCACATACCCTGAGGTTTTCATAGGAACAATTGTATGTTTGCATCATGTAATTGTAAGGCAAACTTTATGATGACAAATGATGCAAGACAACACATCCCATAAAACTCTATACTTTATTACGTTAAATACCATCTAAAAATACAGGATGAACAATGAAACCTGATTGAGATGCAGAGAGGCCACACAAACATTAACCACATGGTACAGGGCATATCAAAAAAAGTTACATAAAGCATAAATATATACAACATGAAACCTGGGCTTGGGCAGATATACACAGCTCAATAGACAGAGATCCAATTACCGAAGCTAGTTAAGTATAACAAATCAATATATAATTAATGTATAAAAAAGGAATTTTACCAAATTTTTCATGTTGAACTGGACACATAATGTCATAGTGGCTGAATAAAACATTTTTATTTTTTTGCTTGTTTTTAATTTAATTTGTCTCTCCATTGCTGAGATATTAGATTCCAACACGTTTGGCACCTAATGAGTTAACTGTCATTAAGTCCAAGTGAGTGTTATCAGATAGTTTACACTGGAGCTTGTACTTCTTCTCCCTCTATGATGCTGACCAATCATAAACGGGCAATAACACTCAGGAGAAAGAAGAACACACCCCCACAACAGCTTAAAGCAGGTGTCTCAGTGTGTGAGATGTAATGATACAGCCTTGGTCGCCTTGTCTAAACTGGTACAGGACTAGAAAGTGCTGGGCGTTGAGCACAGGTGACTAACACCTTTCAGACTAGGTCCCTGAAATCATTGTCACCTCTGCTGTACTGGCTCTCCCCACCCTCTGTCTGCAAGATCTCTAAAGTGTCAGTAATCACACGTGTGTCTGTTGTGCAGACCTGACTGAGCTGTAAGAGGAAGAGAGCTGATAGTAGGGTTTTATAATGTGACACAGCTACGCTCCCTCCACACTTACTGCCAGGACCTTACCTTGAAGGTGTTCGTCATCTGTGCTCTACTCCCAGCATTTTCTAATCATGCAGGAGGTTAGTCCAGTGCTGTATGTTATGCATATCACACACTGAGAAGTCTGCTCTAAGCTATGGGGGGACATGTTCTCTTTCTGCTTTGTTGCTGCCTGCTTATGATTGGTCAACATCATACAGGGAAAAAGAAGTACACACCATCAGTGAAAACTAGCAGATTACACCAACTTGAACTTAAAAAAAAAAACTCAAATAATAACTCATTGAGTACCAAATATTTAGATTTTTAATATCTCTGCAACAGAGGTAAAAACAAACAAACATTTTATTCCGCTCAGCAGTTACTATTACTTTGTGTGTCTAGATCAACATGAATATTTTGTTCCTTTTTAATGGTATAATTGCACCAGGAACTGAATACCAGTCAGAAACTGAAAACCAGCAGCCCAGGACACACAATGGAAGTTCCACACAACGTGTTTCACCTCTTGAATAGATTTAATAATTATATACCTGTGCAATGAATAAGAAAACCCCTCAGCTGCCATAGCACATATATGAACTTGTCCAATCCATTGATGCCAATATAAAATATCGACAGAATATGATAAGGGGTCTTGTGTTCTCCTCAGGGTATTACAGCCATTATTTTCTTCATTCAGATTCTATGCTGCTGAGCTTGTGTGTGGCATCCAGTATCTCCACTCCAAGGGCATCATCCACAGAGACCTTAAGCCCGAGAACATCCTGGTGGCTGAAACGGGCCATGTAAAAATCACAGATTTCGGTCTCTCACTTGAGAACATGTTTGGAGACCGAACAGCCACCGGATACGCTGGGACTGAAGGCTTCATGGCTCCTGAGGTGAGAGGAATTGCTGATGTGATTACATTATTGATATTTGGAAGACATTGGAAAAATAGGATTACAGATCTACAGAGTAGAATATTGCAGGAACATTAAGAATGTAAAACTTTTTCAGCAGTTTAATAACTGTTATTTGTTTTATGGCAGATGCTGGCTGATGAGGAGTATAATGCCGGAGTGGACTGGTATTCATTTGGGGTCATCTTGAATAAAATGATTACCGGTGAGTGTGAATACGATCCAACACTCTTTAATGAGACACGCTCCGGCGCAAAGAACATCATAGAACAACTACTCCAGAAAGATCCAGCCAAGCGCTTAGGAGTCAACGGGAACATCAGGAAGCACAAGTTGTTCCAGCGTATTGATTGGGTCTCTGTGGAAGCCCTTAGGATGCCCCCACCACACGTCCCTGTGGTAAGTATATGTAAAGAAATTGTAATATAGTAATCCTTATGTAAACATATGCTATTCGATCCCTAGTACAAGCAGCACGTTGTGACCTTTACCCCTGCAGGACTGGTCCATTTTTCATTTTTACACTTTTGTATTTTTCTTTCCCATCTTTGAAGAGCTACAACATATTAAATGACACCATCTATTTTACTGTATCTTGTACTGAAAAACTATAAAAGAAATTCCAAGTGGGATGAAATTATCAAAAACTGCAATTCCGCTATTGTGTTTTGGGTTTTCATTTTACAGAGTTTATTGTACAGTAAAAATAACTTAGCAACATAATTACCCAGGTTACTATGATTACAAAGAAAAAAAAAATAGTAAATTTGTAAAAAAAAATTTACCCTCCATTTTATTGAGACCTGTAACTTTTTTAGTTTTATGTCGATGGAGCTGTGTGATGACTTGTTTTTGCGTGCAAAGCTTTAGTTTTCATTGATACCATTTTGAGATACATAAAAAATACTGATCACTTTTTATTGCATTTTTGGTTCACAATGTGGTGGCTAAAAATCTGCAAATCTGGCTTTTAGATTTCTTTTTGTTTTTAGGATTTAACATATGTTTTAAAAAAAGTTATATTTTGAAAGACCAGACACTTAGGAACACGGTGATACGAATTATGTTCATAATTATTATTGATATTATTATTTTTGTGTGTGTGGTTTGCGTTTTATATTAAAACTGTGAAAAGGGGGGTGATTTACACATTTATAATTTTTTTATATATGTTACTGTAAAAGTCAGAAGGCCGGTAAAACCTAGGATTTACCGGTCAATCTGGACATTTACCGAGGCCATCGGTAAAAGCTCAAAATGAAAAGTAAAATTGGACTTTTACCGCTGAAGTCTTGGTAAAGCTTAACATTTCTCAACAGCGTTGGTAAAAGTCAGATGTATTCCATATAAACAAACGATTTTGGACTTTTACCTGGGCGAATTGGTAAATCTTTACATTTAACAGCATGTGTTGGTAAAAGTAACTACCAGCATGTGTTGGTAAAACTGCGCTTACAACCCTTCTCAGCTACATTTACCAAGAAGCTGTGGTAAATCTGCACATTAACCAACTGCGCTTGGTTAAACTCAGATGTTCCATCTTCACACCTGATATTTCTGACTTTTACCACGCTCGACGGTAAATGTTAACATTTACCAAGACTTCACAGGTAAAAGTCCAATTTTACTTTTCATTTTGAGCTTTTACCGACGGCCTCGGTAAATGTCCAGATTGACCGGTAAATCCTAGGTTTTACCGGCCTTCTGACTTTTACAGTAACATATATATATTTTTTTTTACCTTATTTCTTAGTCCTCCTTGAGGACTTTAACCTGCAATCTCTTGATCACTTGTTCTATAGACTTTAATACCATATTCTTGTAACATACAGTATAAAAGGACTTTTCCTTTGAAGCTTAGCATATACAGTAGCTGAGCTTTAGAGGAGTATCAAGATGGCAGCTGCCATACCTCCCATTGGTCCCTAATGATCGTGTTGCACTTAGCTGGTTTGCAACGTCAATCTGACTATTTAAATGCTGCTGTGAGTAATTAACAGCGCCATTTAAATAGTTAAACTGCAGTGATTATCAGTAAGGCTGATCTCTAATATTACGGGCTGCTGCTGGATATACAGTAAATTACAGCTGTCATCTGCTCTGTATGGAGCAGGAACAGCTCCTGTACCCGCTCCATACACTTTAACCCCATACATGTATGGCGGGGGTGCACGAAGGAGTTAATGATAAATACATAGACATTTAGATGTGGACAGTCCTAATATTTTCATCTGATGGATATGATGTTTTATCTTAGCGTTAACGCCACAGTCATTATATTGGCTGGTGGTGGAATCATGATTATACATATATTAATAGGAATATTTTGGTAAGTTTTGGGCAATCTTTGTAGAACGTATTAATAGACTTTGTAGGATGGAGAACTTTTTATCTCTCAGTCACTGATCCTTTTTAATGTGAAAACTTGAGATATTCCTATTATCCAGAGAGTTTGTATTAGGACGGTAACGATGGGACATGATCATCATTATAATACTCTACTCTATCTTTTCTTTATAGCCATCTAAGCCTCTTCAAAAACCCAGAAAATTCTATCTGAAAACAATGGAAGCAGCAGAGGCCAGAAAATGCCGTTTGTCATCTAACGACCAGGCCATATTCAGAGGGTTTTCATTTATCATCTCGAAAACCTTCCGTGACGCCCCCCCTCAATAGCCAGCTGAGCCCACTGCCCTCCTGAGTCCCTGGGAGGAGGGCAGAAGAATTACACAGGTAAAGCCTAATGACAGTAACATTTTCCTATCTGATGTAATCTTTGTTTTTAATGAAAGAAATTGCTAATTTTTATGAAATTAGGTCTTGGTTTTCCTAAAGGATGAGGAGCATTTACATTAGGAGCACATTAATGAAATGTATCATTTCTAGTGTGGTCAAACATGTGCAATTCTAATACTTATTAGATGTGTCTATGAAATCAGTAAGGACAGTTTCACACGTCAGATTTATTCTCATAATTAAAAATAGTCCGTGTTTTTTTTTGGTGCACTAGACCCATTTTTGGTCCATGTGTCAATTTGTGTAAACCTTGTTACATCCATTTTTCTTTTACATAGAAATGCATTTTTATCTTCTCCTACCCATTAAACACAATACAGATTAAAATAAAGACAGCACATGGATTTATCACAGGGCCAATGTCTTGCATTGGAGAGTTTCATTCACAACATGGATCAAAAGTAGGACACTGGCATCTTCTTTTTGTGGACTATTGGTCTGAAAAAAAGGACATGTGAAAAGTCACATTGATAATAATGGGTACCATAAAAATAGATAACACCTGTACCACAAGAATTTATATAAGGCCTGAGATTTTATATTTGTGGATTTATGAGTACATATAAAAGTGTAGGATAGTAGAAAATGTATTAACGTTCAGGGTTATTTACTCTTTTAGACAAGTCATCACATGAAGACCATGAAGTCCATGTGCATTGAAGAATTAACAGAGTGGATCACACTGTGCCATCAAGACGTCTTCAGTATTCACCAAGTACACCTGCAGGGATGAAGAAAGACGTAACAGAGACGCGCCATGTGGAGAAGACCGACATGGAATGACCACTACAC
This sequence comes from Phyllobates terribilis, assembly GCF_046119375.1. NCBI lineage: Eukaryota > Metazoa > Chordata > Amphibia > Anura > Dendrobatidae > Phyllobates > Phyllobates terribilis. The sequence continues at coordinate 202,509 of NW_027364061.1, read as the reverse complement.
AACAGAGAAGGTGTTAGGCGTGATCAACCGCTGTTGGCAAGTGGAAGAGCGAAAACATCTGCGCTGGATCGGTATTGTAGGCATGTGTGAGCCACTTCAAAATTTTTATACCGGTGATCACCATTCATCTCATCCATGACAGCACTAACACCCAGTGCTGTGTTGGGTGAGAGAGAAATAAATAGGTGAATTATGGCCAGCTATTAATGGCTGGAGGAGGCTGGACTTTTTTTCTTTTTTTTTCATCATCACATGTCTACAATATTTCCATCTTTATTGTACTATATATAGATTTACACTCTGTATATAATACCTACAAATACCGGTAATTGAATTTCCCCAAGACCATGAGAATGCATCATAGTTTTGGGGAAAAAGGTGAGTGTTGGCCGGCTATTTAGGGGTGGAGGAGGCCGGATTTTTTTTTTTTTTTTTTTGTTCAGTTTATAGAACATCACATACAATTTGAGTGTAAGCAGCGCACATAGCAGGAAAATTCACCCAGAAGTGGGGAAAAAGGGCCATAATACGGTGTATAGCTGGGCTATGGACTATTAAACTGTCTATAGAGGGGCTATTGTCTATTATATTGTATATAGAGGGGCTATGTTCTATCATACTGTGTATGGGAAGCTATAGGTTATAAAACTGTGTAAATAGGGGATATGAGTCATAATACTGCGTATGGGGGGCTATAGAAGCATTATTCTGTGTATAGGGGCTTATAAGCCAACATACTCTATAAAGGGCTATGGGCAATCATATTGTGTATAGGTTCTTAAGTTCCATCATACACTATAGAGGGGCTATGAGGCCATAATACTGTGTATAGCTGGGCTATGGGCTACCATGCTGTGTATGGGGAGCTAGGGGCATTCATGCTGTGAATAGGGCTCAGCATCTCAATTATAGACATGTGTGAGACACTTTAAAATTTCTTATACCGGTGAACACATTTCATCTCATCCATGACAGCACTAACACCCAGTGCTGTGTTGGGTAAGAGAGAAATAAATAGGTGAGTCATGGCCAGCTATTAATGGCTGGAGGAGGCTGGACTTTTTTTCTATTTTTTTCATCAGCACATGTCTACAATATTTCCATCTTTATTGTACTATATATAGATTTACACTCTGTATATAATACATACAAATACCGGTAATTGAATTTCCCCAAGACCATGAGAATGCATCATAGTTTTGGGGAAAAAGTTGAGTGTTGGCCGGCTATTTAGGGGTGGAGGAGGCCGGATTTTTTTTTTTTTTTTTAAGTTCAGTTTATAGAACATCACATACAATTTGAGTGTAAGCAGCGCACATAGCAGGAAAATTCACCAGAAGTGGGCAAAAAGGGCCATAATACGGTGTATAGCTGGGCTATGGACTATTAAACTGTCTATAGAGGGGCTATTGTCTATCATAATTTATATAGGGGCTATGTTCTATCATACTGTGTATGGGAAGCTATAGGCTATAAATCTGTGTAAATAGGGGACATATTGCTTCATACTGTGTATGGGGGGGTTATAGCGGCATTATACTGTGTATAGAGGCTTGTGGGCCATCATACTCTAAAAAGGACTATGGGCAATCATATTGTGTATAGTTTCTTATGAGCCATCATACACTATAGAGGGGCTATGAGGCCATAATACTGTGTATAGCTGGGCTATGGGCTACCATACTGCGTATAGCTGGGCTATGGGTTACTATATTGGGTAGGGGGAGCTATGGGCTATCATGCTGTGAAAAGGGCTCTACATCTCAATTATAGACATGTGTGTGACACTTCAAAATTTTTATACCGGTGAACACATTTCATCTCATCCATGACAGCACTAACACCCAGTGCTGTGTTGGGTAAGAGAGAAATAAATAGGTGAGTCATGGCCAGCTATTAATGGCTGGAGGAGGCTGGACTTTTTTTCTATTTTTTTCATCAGCACATGTCTACAATATTTCCATCTTTATTGTACTATATATAGATTTACACTCTGTATATAATACCTACAAATACCGGTAATTGAATTTCCCCAAGACCATGATAATGCATCATAGTTTTGGGGAAAAAGGTGAGTGTTGGCCGGCTATTTAGGGGTGGAGGAGGCCGGATTTTTTTATTTTTTTTTATTTCAGTTTATAGAACATCACATACAATTTGAGTGTAAGCAGCGCACATAGCAGGAAAATTCACCCAGAAGTGGGGAAAAAGGGCCATAATACGGTGTATAGCTGGGCTATGCACTATTAAACTGTCTATAGAGGGGCTATTGTCTATTATGTTGTATATAGGGGGGCTATGTTCTATCATACTGTGTATGGGAATCTATAGGTTATAAAGCTGTGTAAATAGGGGATATGAGTCATAATACTGCGTATGGGGCGCTATAGAAGCATTATACTGTGTATAGGGGCTTATAAGCCAACATACTCTATAAAGGGCTATGGGCAATCATATTGTGTATAGGTTCTTATGAGCCATCATACACTGTAGAGGGGCTATGAGGCCATAATACTGTGTATAGCTGGGCTATGGGCTACCATACTGCGTATAGCTGCGCTATGTGCTACCATGCTGTGTATGGGGAGCTATGGGCTATCATGCTGTGAATAGGGCTCAGCATCTCAATTATAGACATGTGTGAGACACTTCAAAATTTTTATACCGGTGATCACCATTCATCTCATCCATGACAGCACTAACACCCAGTGCTGTGTTGGGTAAGAGAGAAATAAATAGGTGAATTATGGCCAGCTATTAATGGCTGGAGGAGGCTGGACTTTTTTTCTATTTTTTTCATCATCACATGTCTACAATAATTCCATCTTTATTGTACTATATATAGATTTACACTCTGTATATAATACATACAAATACCGGTAATTGAATTTCCCCAAGACCATGATAATGCATCATAGTTTTGGGGAAAAAGGTGAGTGTTGGCCGGCTATTTAGGGGTGGAGGAGGCCGGATTTTTTTTTTTTTTTTTTTTTTTTTTTAGTTCAGTTTATAGAACTTCACATAAAATTTGAGTGTAAGCAGCGCACATAGCAGGAAAATTCACCCAGAAGTGGGGAAAAAGGGCCATAATATGGTGTATAGCTGGGCTATGGACTATTAAACTGTCTATAGAGGGGCTATTGTCTATTATGTTGTATATAGGGGGGCTATGTTCTATCATACTGTGTATGGGAAGCTATAGGTTATAAAACTGTGTAAATAGGGGATATGAGTCATAATACTGCGTATGGGGGGCTATAGAAGCATTAAAGTGTGTATAGAGGCTTATAAGCCATCATACTCTATAAAGGGCTATGGGCAATCATATTGTGTATAGGTTCTTAAGTTCCATCATAGAGGGGCTATGAGGCCATAATACTGTGTATAGCTGGGCTATGTGCTACCATGCTGTGTATGGGGAGCTAGGGGCATTCATGCTGTGAATAGGGCTCAGCATCTCAATTATAGACATGTGTGAGACACTTTCAAATTTCTTATACCGGTGAACACATTTCATTTCATCCATGACAGCACTAACACCCAGTGCTGTGTTGGGTAAGAGAGAAATAAATAGGTGAATTATGGCCAGCTATTAATGGCTGGAGGAGGCTGGTTTTTTTTTTTACTTTCTTTTTCATCAGCACATGTCTGCAATATTTCCATCTTTTTTGTACTATATATAGATTTACACTCTGTATATAATACATAAAAATACCGGTAATTGAATTTCCCCAAGACCATGAGAATGCATCATAGTTTTGGGGAAAAAGGTGAGTGTTGGCCGGCTATTTAGGGGTGGAGGAGGCCGGATTTTTTTTTTTTTTTTTTTGTTCAGTTTATAGAACATCACATACAATTTGAGTGTAAGCAGCGCACATAGCAGGAAAATTCACCCAGAAGTGGGGAAAAAGGGCCATAATACGGTGTATAGCTGGGCTATGGACTATTAAACTGTCTATAGAGGGGCTATTGTCTATTATATTGTATATAGGGGGGCTATGTTCTATCATACTGTGTATGGGAAGCTGTAGGCTATAAATCTGTGTAAATAGGGCACATATTGCTTCATACTGTGTATGGGGGGGTTATAGCGGCATTATACTGTGTATAGAGGCTTGTGGGCCATCATACTCTAAAAAGGGCTATGGGCAATCATATTGTGTATAGGTTCTTAAGTTCCATCATACACTATAGAGGGGCTATGAGGCCATAATACTGTGTATAGCTGCGCTATGTGCTACCATGCTGTGTATGGGGAGCTAGGGGCATTCATGCTGTGAATAGGGCTCAGCATCTCAATTATAGACATGTGTGAGACACTTTAAAATTTTTATACCGGTGATCACCATTCATCTCATCCATGACAGCACTAACACCCAGTGCTGTGTTGGGTAAGAGAGAAATAAATAGGTGAATTATGGCCAGCTATTAATGGCTGGATGAGGCTGGACTTTTTTTCTTTTTTTTCATCAGCACATGTCTACAATATTTCCATCTTTATTGTACTATATATAGATTTACACTCTGTATATAATACATAAAAATACCGGTAATTGAATTTCCCCAAGACCATGAGAATGCATCATAGTTTTGGGGAAAAAGGTGAGTGTTGGCCGGCTATTAAGGGGTGGAGGAGGCCGGATTTATTTATTTTTTTTTTTTGTTCAGTTTATAGAACATCACATACAATTTAAGTGTAAGCAGCACACATAGCAGGAAAATTCACCAGAAGTGGGCAAAAAGGGCCATAATACGGTGTATAGCTGGGCTATGGACTATTAAACTGTCTATAGAGGGGCTATTGTCTATTATATTGTATATAGGGGGGCTATGTTCTATCATACTATGTATGGGAAGCTATAGGCTATATATCTGTGTAAATAGGGCACATATTGCTTCATACTGTGTATGGGGGGGTTATAGCGGCATTATACTGTGTATAGAGGCTTGTGGGCCATCATACTCTAAAAAGGGCTATGGGCAATCATATTGTGTATAGTTTCTTATGAGCCATCATACACTATAGAGGGGCTATGAGGCCATAATACTGTGTATAGCTGGGCTATGGGCTACCATACTGCGTATAGCTGGGCTAGGGGTTACTATATTGGGTAGGGGGAGCTATGGGCTATCATGCTGTGAAAAGGGCTCTACATCTCAATTATAGACATGTGTGAGACACTTCAAAATTTTTATACCGGTGATCACCATTCATCTCATCCATGACAGCACTAACACCCAGTGCTGTGTTGGGTAAGAGAGAAATAAATAGGTGAATTATGGCCAGCTATTAATGGCTGGAGGAGGCTGGACTTTTTTTCTTTTTTTTTCATCATCACATGTCTGCAATATTTCCATCTTTATTGTACTATATATAGATTTACACTCTGTATATAATACATAAAAATACCGGTAATTGAATTTCCCCAAGACCATGAGAATGCATCATAGTTTTGGGGAAAAAGGTGAGTGTTGGCCGGCTATTTAGGGGTGGAGGAGGCCGGATTTTTTTTTTTTTTTTATTTCAGTTTATAGAACATCACATACAATTTGAGTGTAAGCAGCGCACATAGCAGGAAAATTCACCCAGAAGTGGGGAAAAAGGGCCATAATACGGTGTATAGCTGGGCTATGGACTATTAAACTGTCTATAGAGGGGCTATTGTCTATTATATTGTATATAGAGGGGCTATGTTCTATCATACTGTGTATGGGAAGCTATAGGTTATAAAACTGTGTAAATAGGGGATATGAGTCATAATACTGCGTATGGGGCGCTATAGAAGCATTATTCTGTGTATAGGGGCTTATAAGCCAACATACTCTATAAAGGGCTATGGGCAATCATATTGTGTATAGGTTCTTAAGTTCCATCATACACTATAGAGGGGCTATGAGGCCATAATACTGTGTATAGCTGGGCTATGTACTACCATACTGTGTATGGGGAGCTAGGGGCATTCATGCTGTGAATAGGGCTCAGCATCTCAATTCTAGACATGTGTGAGACACTTTCAAATTTCTTATACCGGTGAACACATTTCATCTCATCCATGACAGCACTAACACCCAGTGCTGTGTTGGGTAAGAGAGAAATAAATAGGTGAGTCATGGCCAGCTATTAATGGGTGGAGGAGGCTGGGGTTTTTTTTACTTTTTTTTTCATCAGCACATGTCTGCAATATTTCCATCTTTTTTGTACTATATATAGATTTACACTCTGTATATAATACATAAAAATACCGGTAATTGAATTTCCCCAAGACCATGAGAATGAATCATAGTTTTGAGGAAAAAGGTGAGTGTTGGCCGGCTATTTAGGGGTGGAGGAAGCTGGATTTTTTTTTTTTTTTTTTATTCAGTTTATAGAACATCACATAAAATGTGAGTGTAAGCAGCGTACATAGCAGGAAAATTCACCCAGAAGTGGGCAGAAATGGGGCATAATACTGTGTATAGCTGGGCTGTGGACTATCAAACTGTCTATAGAGAGGCTATTGTCAATCATATTGTATATAGGGGGCCATACATAGTTTGTAAAGCCGAATAAAGACTTGCGTCCATCAAGTTCGACCTGTAAGTTCTGTAGTAGCTAAAGTTGATCCAGAGGAGGGCAAAAACCCCAAATGATTTAGCCAATCTTCACCTGAGGAAAAATTCCCTCCCGACTCTGAAACCAGCAGTCAGAATAAATCCCTGTATCAACCTACTATTTTATTCTATTTTTAAGTATATGCAGAAATCTGCCTGGTATCTAGAAAAGCATCCAGTCCCCGCTTGAACTGGTGTAGTGAATCCGACATTACCGTCTCCTCACTCAGTGAATTCCATATTCTCACTGCTCTTACCGTAAAGAACCCCTTCCTATGCTGGTGCTGAAACCTTTTCTCTTCCAGTCTTAGTGAGTGCCCTCTTGTTACCGTAATATCCCTCCTTTTGAACAAATCCCGGGCAAGGTCTCTATACTGTCCCCTAACATATTTGTACACATTTATTATGTCCCCCCTCAACCTTCTCTTTTCCAGGCTGAATAGTCCTAGTTTTGCCAACCTCTCTGGGTATTGCAGTCCCTCCATTCCCTTTATTAATTTTGTTGCCCTCCTTTGTACCTTTTCAAGCTCATTTATATCCTTTCTATATATTGGGGCCCATAACTGAGCACAGTATTCCAAGTGTGGTCTGACCAGTGCTTTGTACAGTGGAAGAACAATGTTCTCATCCTTTGCAGCTATACCTCTTCTGATACATCCCATTACCCTGTTTGCCCTTACAGCAGCGGCCTGACTTTGGGCACTCCAATTTAGTTTGCTATCAATCAAGATGCCCAAGTCCTTCTCCATCTCTGAATTCCCCAATGATTTCCCATTCAGTGAGTACTGGTGACTTCCATTTTTCCTTCCCATATGTATGACCTTACATTTCTCCTCGTTAAACCTCATTTGCCATTTAATGCTCCACCTACCCAGCTTATCCAAATCCCTCTGAAGGTCTTCACTATCCTCTTTTGTATTAATTGTTTTACATAACTTTGTGTCATCTGCAAATATTGATATTTTACTATTTATCCCGTTGACTATGTCGTTAATAAAGATATTAAATAACATTGGGCCTAGTACAGACCCCTGTGGTACCCCACTAGTGACGCTTACCCAATCTGAGTATATTCCATTTATAACCACCCTCTGCCTTCTATCCTTTAGCCAGTTAGCTACCCACTTGCAGACATTTTCCCCCAGCCCCATCATTCTCATTTTGTATACCAACCTATTATGTGGCACGCTATCGAACGCTTTTGAGAAGTCGAGATACACGACATCCACTGGTTGCCCCTGATCTACTCGAGAGCTAACCTCCTCGTAGAAGTCAATCAGGTTTGTTTGGCAAGAGCGATTCCTCATGAATCCATGTTGGTTCGGGGTTAATAGATTATTAGCGTCAAGATGCTCCATGATTGTCTCATTAATAAAGCCTTCAAAAATTTTGCCCACAACGGACGTCAGACTCACCGGCCGATAGTTTCCGGCGTCACTTTTTGCTCCCTTTTTGAATATTGGCACTACATTCGCCTGTCGCCAATCAAGTGGTACAGACCCAGTCTCAACAGAGTCCTTAAATATAAGATATAACGGTCTGTCTATCACATTACTTAGTTCCCTTAGTACCCGTGGGTGTATGCCATCAGGTCCTGGTGATTTGTTTATTTTAATGTTACTGAGGCGTTTCTGTACCCCAGCTTGGGTTAGATTTGTCATACTTAGTGGAGGATTAAGCTTGTCACTTCTCATTTCGCCTGTTAGTTCTTTTTCCTTTGTGAAAGTTGACGAAAAAAATTTATTTAATAGATTAGCTTTATCCTCATCTTTCTCTATGATTTTGCCTTCATCACTTTTTATCGGTCCAATATTATTCGATTTAATCCTTTTACTATTTATATACGTAAAGAACAGTTTGGGATTTGATCTACTTTCCCTAGCAATACGTCTCTCTGTTTCCTCCTTTGCTATTTTTATTTGTTTTTTGCAGGTTCTCGTTTTTTCCTTGTAACACATTAGTGCCTCCTTGCTGTTTTCCTGTTTTAATCTCTTGAATGCCTCTTTTTTGCTATTTAACGCCCCTTTTACGTTCTTATTCAACCATATTGGTTTCCTCTTATTTCTGGCCCTTTTATTCCCATACGGTATATACCTCTCGCACTGAGTATTCAGAATTCTTTTGAAGGTTTCCCATTTACTATTCGTATTTCCTTGATTAAGAACTTTGTCCCAGTCTATAAGTTGAAGGTTTTCTTTCAGCTGATCAAACTTCGCCCTCCTAAAGTTTAATGTTTTAGTTGTTCCCTTATTGATAACCCTACTGAAGGGCATTTTGAAATTGATAATATTATGATCGCTATTACCTAGGTGCCCCCCTATCTGTACCTCAGTTATTCTATCAGGCCTATTAGTCAATATTAAGTCCAACACTGCCTTCCCTCTCGTTGGTTCCTGCACTAGTTGGGAGAGATAATTATCCTTTATATTTGTCAAGAACCTTTTTCCTTTCTGCGATCTACAGGTTTCTGTTTCCCAGTCAATATCCGGGTAGTTGAAGTCCCCCATTACAATCACCTCATTATGTTTTGCTACTTTGTCTATTTGTCCTAATAGCAGTTTCTCATTCTCCTCTGTTATATTGGGTGGCTTATAGCAGACCCCCAGTAATATTTTATTATTATTTTTTGCCCCCTCTATCTATACCCACATGGACTCGACCCCCTCTTCTCCCTCTCCTATATCTTCCCTTAGTCTGGGCTTTAGACGTGACTTTACATATAAGCAGACTCCTCCGCCCTTCCCCTGTTTCCGGTCCCTTCTAAATAAACTATAATCTGTTAAATTTACCGCCCAGTCGTAGCTATCGTCTAGCCAAGTCTCTGTTATACCTACGATGTCATACCTCTCCTCCGATATAAGCGCCTGCAGCTCATCCGCCTTATTGGTCAGGCTTCTTGCGTTGGTCAGCATGCAAGATAAAACTTTGGGGTTATTTAGCATCCTATTCTTCTCTAACGATCTAACTGTACTATCCCCACCCCCCTCTCCACCCTCATTATATTCACTTCTCCCCTTCCCCCTTGCTTGCCTCACATCCCACCTATTTCCTTGGTTTCCCCCCCCGTCTCTAGTTTAAAAACTCCTCCAACCTATTAGCCATCTTCTTCCCCAGCACCGCTGCACCCTCCCCATTGAGGTGCAGCCCGTCCCTACGGTAGAGCCTGTAGCCGACAGCGAAGTCGGCCCAGTTCTCCATGAACCCAAACCCTTCTGCCTTGCACCAACTCTTTAGCCACTTATTCACCTCCCTAACCTCCCGTTAGCGCTCCTGTGTGGCTCGCGGGATTGGTAGTATTTCTGAGAAAACTACCTTGGAGGTCCTTGCCCTAAGCTTCCTACCTAGATCCCTGAAATCATTTTTAAGGACCCTCCATCTACCACTCACTTTGTCATTGGTGCCAATGTGGACCATGACCGCTGGGTCTTCGCCAGCCCCACCCAGTAACCTGTCAACCCGATCCGCGATGTGCCAGACTCGAGCGCCAGGGAGGCAGCACACCGTTCGGCGATCCCGGTCTTTGTGACAGATTGCCCTGTCTGTCCCCCTAATAATAGAGTCACCCACTACCAGGACCTGTCTAGCCTGCCCTACACTTCCCCCCTCCCCCTCATTACTGGAGCATACACTCCCCCGGCGGTCAGAGGATCTGTCGTGCTCCAATAATGCCGGTTCTGAACCAGCCTTCCTATACTTCTTCCCTCTATCCCTTCTAACCGTTACCCAGCTCCCTGCCTGTTCAGCCTGCGCTTCCCCACTAAGCTCCACCCCCAGTGTTGACCCATTGAGTGTCTGCTCGGTGAGCAGCAAACTCCGTTCCATGTTGTCGATGCTCCTCAGTACCGCTATCTGAGCACTTAGATCCAGGATTTGGGCATGTTCTATCATACTGTGTAAATAGGGGATGTATTGCTTCATACTGTGTATGGGGGCTTTAGGTGCATTATACTATGTATAGGCAGGTATGGGGACATTATATTGTGTATAGGGGCTATTCGGGCATCATACTGTGTATAGGGGCTTATAGGCCATAATGCTGTGTATCTGGGCTATGGACTATCAAACTGTCTATAGAGGGGCTATTGTCTATCATATTGTATATAGGGGGCTATGTTCTACCCTACTGTGTATGGGAAGATATAGCCTATAAAACTGTGTAAATAGGGGATGTATTGCTTCATACTGTGTATGGGGGGCTATAGGTGCATTATATTATGTATAGGCAAGTATGGGGTCATTATACTGTGTATAGGGGCTATTCGGGCATCATACTGTGTATAGCTGGGCTATGCACTATCAAACTGTCTATAGAGGGGCTATGGTTTATCATATTGTACATAGGGGGCTATGTTCCAATATACTGTATATGGGAAGCTATGGGCTATAAAACTGTGTTAAAAGGGGATATATGGCATCATACTGTGTATGGGGGGCTATAGAGGCATTATACTGTGCATAGAGGCTTTTTGGCCATGATACTCTATTAAGGGACTATGGGCCATAATACTGTGCATAGCTGGGCTGTGGACTATCAAAGTGTCTATAGAGGGGCTATTGTCTATCATAATTTATATAGGGGCTATGTTCTATCATACTGTGTATGGGAAGCTATAGGCTATAAATCTGTGTAAATAGGGCACATATTGCTTCATACTGTGTATGGGGGGGTTATAGCGGCATTATACTGTGTATAGAGGCTTGTGGGCCATCATACTCTAAAAAGGGCTATGGGCAATCATATTGTGTATAGGTTCTTATGAGCCATCATACACTGTAGAGGGGCTATGAGGCCATAATACTGTGTATAGCTGGGCTATGGGCTACCATACTGCGTATAGCTGGGCTATGGGTTACTATATTGGGTAGGGGGAGCTATGGGCTATCATGCTGTGAAAAGGGCTCTACATCTCAATTATAGACATGTGTGAGACACTTCAAAATTTTTATACCGGTGATCACCATTCATCTCATCCATGACAGCACTAACACCCAGTGCTGTGTTGGGTAAGAGAGAAATAAATAGGTGAATTATGGCCAGCTATTAATGGCTGGAGGAGGCTGGACTTTTTTTCTATTTTTTTCATCATCACATGTCTACAATAATTCCATCTTTATTGTACTATATATAGATTTACACTCTGTATATAATACATACAAATACCGGTAATTGAATTTCCCCAAGACCATGAGAATGCATCATAGTTTTGGGGAAAAAGGTGAGTGTTGGCCGGCTATTTAGGGGTGGAGGAGGCCGGATTTTTTTTTTTTTTTTTTTTTTTTTTTTTGTTCAGTTTATAGAACATCACATACAATTTGAGTGTAAGCAGCGCACATAGCAGGAAAATTCACCCAGAAGTGGGGAAAAAGGGCCATAATACGGTGTATAGCTGGGCTATGGACTATTAAACTGTCTATAGAGGGGCTATTGTCTATTATGTTGCATATAGGGGGGTTATGTTCTATCATACTGTGTATGGGAAGCTATAGGTTATAAAACTGTGTAAATAGGGGATACGAGTCATAATACTGCGTATGGGGCGCTATAGAAGCATTATACTGTGTATAGGGGCTTATAAGCCAACATACTCTATAAAGGGCTATGGGCAATCATATTGTGTATAGGTTCTTAAGTTCCATCATACACTATAGAGGGGCTATGAGGCCATAATACTGTGTATAGCTGGGCTATGTACTACCATGCTGTGTATAGCTGGGCTATGTGCTACCATGCTGTGTATGGGGAGCTATGGGCTATCATGCTGTGAATAGGGCTCAGCATCTCAATTATAGACATGTGTGAGACACTTCAAAATTTTTATACCGGTGATCACCATTCATCTCATCCATGACAGCACTAACACCCAGTGCTGTGTTGGGTAAGAGAGAAATAAATAGGTGAATTATGGCCAGCTATTAATGGCTGGAGGAGGCTGTTTTTTTTTTTTACTTTCTTTTTCATCAGCACATGTCTACAATATTTCCATCTTTTTTGTACTATATATAGATTTACACTCTGTATATAATACATAAAAATACCGGTAATTGAATTTCCCCAAGACCATGATAATGCATCATAGTTTTGGGGAAAAAGGTGAGTGTTGGCCGGCTATTTAGGGGTGGAGGAGGCCGGATTTTTTTTTTTTTTTTTTTAATAGTTTAATTTATAGAACATCACATACGTTTTGAGTGTAAGCAGCGCACATAGCAGGAAAATTCACCCAGAAGTGGGGAAAAAGGGCCATAATATGGTGTATGGCTGGGCTATGGAGTATTAAACTGTCTATAGAGGGGCTATTGTCTATTATATTATATATAGGGGGCTATGTTCTATCATACTGTGTAAATAGGGGATGTATGGCATCATACTGTGTATGGGGGGGTTATAGAGGCATTATACTGAGTATAGAGGTGTAGCGTCGGCGTCCCTGCCTCCTGCTAGGCAGGGACGCTGTTCCCCTCAACTCTCCGCTCCGTGCCCGGCGTCTTCCTCCCGCTCTGCTGGCAGCACACGCTGCTTCCCGGTCACGGTGCTTAGGGCGCGCGCGTGCTTCCCCTCTCTTAAAGGGGCCGCGCGCGCCGTCCTAAGGAGTCCCCGGCCAATGGCCGGAGGACTTCACCATATATAAGGCACCTCCTCCAAAATGGATGTGCCCGAGCAATGTTGTAGCACAGTTCATCACTCTGCTTCAGCCCTCAGGTCCGTTTCCAGTTACCCGCCAGTTACCTGCCAGTTTCCTGCCAGTTTCCTGTCTGATACCTGCCTGACTCTTGTCTACCTGCTGCTTATCCTGCGGTCCGACAGTCTGCATACCAGCCCTGCCAGTCTGTCTATGGATCCGTCTGCCCGCTCACCTGGTAGCGCACATCTGCTACCTGCCTGCTAGCCTACCTGGAGGCTTCGCCGTCACGTGCTGTGACCACCTGCCTGTCCAGAGACTCTTGCCCGCTCATCTGGGAGCGCTCACCTGCTACCTGTCTGCTAGCCTACCTGGAGGCTCCGCTGTCACGTGCTGTGACCACCTGCCTGTCCAGAGACTCTTGCCCGCTCACCTGGGAGCGCTCACCTGCTATCTGCCTGCTTGCCTACCTGGAGGCTCCGCCGTCACGTGCTGTGACCACCTGCCTGTCCAGAGACGCTTGCTCGCTCACCTGGGAGCGTCCACCTGCTACCAGCCTGCTAGCCTACCTGGAGGCTCTGCCGTCACTTGCCGTGACCACCCGCCTGTCAAGAGACTGTCCCGGTCACTTGCTGTGATCCCCTGCCCGTTTACCCAGAGACTGTTCCGGTCACTTGCCGTGACCTCCTGCCCGATTACCCAGAGACTGTCCCGGTCCCTTGCCGTGACCACCTGCCCGTTTACCCAGAGACTGTCCCTGTCACTTGCTGTGACTACTTGCCCGTCTTCCCTGGGCGCCACCCGCTTCCTTACAAGGACCGCCCCCTTGTATCGTAGCTCAGAAGTTCCGCCTCCCAGACCCGTTACAAGAGGCTTGTAGGCCATCATACTCTATAAAGGGCTATGGTCAATCATATTGTGTATAGGTTCTTAAGTTTCATCATACACTATAGAGGGGCTATGAGGCCATAATACTGTGTATAGCTGGGCTATGCGCTACCATGCTGTGTATGGGGAGCTAGGGGCATTCATGCTGTGAATAGGGCTCAGCATCTCAATTACAGACATGTGTGAGACACTTTAAAATTTCTTATACCGGTGAACACATTTCATCTCATTCATGACAGCACTAACACCCAGTGCTGTGTTGGGTAAGAGAGAAATAAATAGGTGAGTCATGGCCAGCTATTAATGGGTGGAGGAGGCTGGACTTTTTTTACTTTTTTTTTCATCAGTACATGTCTGCAATATTTCCATCTTTTTTGTACTATATATAGTTTTACACTCTGTATATAATACATAAAAATACCGGTAATTGAATTTCCCCAAGACCATGAGAATGCATCATAGCTTTGGGGAAAAAGGTGAGTGTTGGCCGGCTATTTAGGGGTGGAGGACGCCGGATTTTTTTTTTTTCAGTTCAGTTTATAGAACATCACATACAATTTGAGCGCAAGCACTGCACATAGCAGGAAAATTCACCCAGAAGAGGGCAAAAAGGGCCATAACACGGTGTATAGCTGGGCTATGGACTATTAAACTGTCTATAGAGGGGCTAATGTCTATTATATTGTATATAGGGGGGCTATGTTCTATCATACTGTGTATGGGAAGCTGTAGGCTATAAATCTGTGTAAATAGGGCACATATTGCTTCATACTGTGTATGGGGGGGTTATAGCGGCATTATACTGTGTATAGAGGCTTGTGGGCCATCATACTCTAAAAAGGGCTATGGGCAATCATATTGTGTTTAGGTTCTTTTGAGCCATCATACACTGTAGAAGGGCTATGGGGCCAGAATACTGTGTATAGCTGGGCTATGGGCTACCATACTGCGTATAGCTGGGCTAGGGGTTACTATATTGGGTAGGGGGAGCTATGGGCATTCATGCTGTGAAAAGGGCTCTACATCTCAATTATAGACATGTGTGAGACACTTCAAAATTTTTATACCGGTGATCACATTTCATCTCATCCATGACAGCACTAACACCCAGTGCTGTGTTGGGTAAGAGAGAAATAAATAGGTGAGTCATGGCCAGCTATTAATGGGTGGAGGAGGCTGGACTTTTTTTACTTTTTTTTTCATCAGTACATGTCTGCAATATTTCCATCTTTTTTGTACTATATATAGTTTTACACTCTGTATATAATACATAAAAATACCTGTAATTGAATTTCCCCAAGACCATGAGAATGCATCATAGCTTTGGGGAAAAAGGTTAGTGTTGGCCGGCTATTTAGGGGTGGAGGACGCCGGATTTTTTTTTTTTCAGTTCAGTTTATAGAACATCACATACATTTTGAGTGTAAGCAGTTCACATAGCAAGAAAATTCACCCAGAAGTGAGCAAAAAGGGTCATAATATGGTGTATAGCTGGGCTATGGACTATTAAACTGTCTATAGAGGGGCTATTGTCTATTATATTGTATATAGGGGGGCTATGTTCTATCATACTGTGTATGGGAAGCTATAGGTTATAAAACTGTGTAAATAGGAGATATGAGTCATAATACTGCGTATTGGGGGGCTATAGAAGCATTATACTGTGTATAAGGGCTTATAAGCCATCATACTCTATAAACGGCTATGGGCAATCATATTGTGTATAGGTTCTTAACTTCCATCATACACTATAGAGGGGCTATGAGGCCATAATACTGTGTATAGCTGGGCTATGTGTTACCATGCTGTGTATGGGGAGCTAGGGGCATTAATGCTGTGAATAGGGCTCAGCATCTCAATTATAGACATGTGTGAGACACTTCCAAATTTTTATACCGGTGAACACATTTCATCTCATCCATGACAGCACTAACACCCAGTGCTGTGTTGGGTAAGAGAGAAATAAATAGGTGAATTATGGCCAGCTATTAATGGCTGGAGGAGGCTGGGTTTTTTTTTTTTCATCAGCACATGTCTACAATATTTCCATCTTTTTTGTACTATATATAGATTTACATTCTATATAATACATAAAAATGACGGTAATTGAATTTCCCCAAGACCATGAGAATGCATCATAGTTTTGGGGAAAAAGTTGAGTGTTGGCCGGCTATTTAGGGGTGGAGGAGGCCGGATTTATTTATTTTTTTTTTGTTCAGTTTATAGAACATCACATACAATTTGAGTGTAAGCAGCGCACATAGCAGGAAAATTCACCCAGAAGTGGGGAAAAGGGGCCATAATACGGTGTATAGCTGGGCTATGGACTATTAAACTGTCTATAGAGGGGCTATTGTCTATTATGTTGTATATAGGGGGGCTATGTTCTATCATACTGTGTATGGGAAGCTATAGGTTATAAAACTGTGTAAATAGGGGATATGAGTCATAATACTGCGTATGGGGCGCTATAGAAGCATTATACTGTGTATAGGGGCTTATAAGCCAACATACTCTATAAAGGGCTATGGGCAATCATATTGTGTATAGGTTCTTAAGTTCCATCATACACTATAGAGGGGCTATGAGGCCATAATACTGTGTATAGCTGGGCTATGTACTACCATACTGTGTATGGGGAGCTATGGGCATTCATGCTGTGAATAGGGCTCAGCATCTCAATTATAGACATGTGTGAGACACTTTCAAATTTCTTATACCGGTGAACACATTTCATCTCATCCATGACAGCACTAACACCCAGTGCTGTGTTGGGTAAGAGAGAAATAAATAGGTGAATTATGGCCAGCTATTAATGGCTGGAGGAGGCTGGGGTTTTATTTACTTTTTTTTTCATCATCACATGTCTGCAATATTTCCATCTTTTTTGTACTATATATAGATTTACACTCTGTATATAATACATAAAAATACCGGTAATTGAATTTCCCCAAGACCATGAGAATGAATCATAGTTTTGGGGAAAAAGGTGAGTGTTGGCCGGCTATTTAGGGGTGGAGGAAGCCGGATTTTTTTTATTTATTTTTTATTCAGTTTATAGAACATCACATAAAATGTGAGTGTAAGTGTGACACCCCAGGGGTCTGGTTGCCACAGTGATAGAGATGTTATGTCTGAGAGCAGGTGGGAGGTCCTTTGGTCAGGGATCCTGTGCATGCCACACCTCCTGCCCAGTCTTGGGAGGGGAAGAACTTCCCCTATATAAACCCGGGGCTGAAGCAGGGTTAGGAGTCAAGGAGAGTAGAGACAAGAGACAGTCATAGGAAGAAACAGCTGGAGCTCAGTGGGAGCAATACTACTACGAGTCAGGGGCTGGCAGCTGCAGAGCTCGCCCTGACTGAGAAGCTTTCTTACCGGACCCGGCGTCCGAGGCTGTGGGGACTAACTCTTACCCAGCAGCAGAAGCCGACCGGCAGGGGATTTCAGGTCCTCAGGCCCAGAAACCCGAAGGCACGGTCACACGTGTGGGACCAGCACCGCCATCGTGGAGCGGAAGCCATTAGAAGGCCCCGAGTCACCGGCCATACGGGTGAGCACCACACGGTACACTCAGGGACGTGGGCTACTTATATCCGCTTCTAGCAAGGTAGCCAGAAGAGTACAGTCAGTTTGGGAGGCCTACAACTCCGCCTGGCCAGGGGAGATCCCATCTGCTCAAGGACTGACCAGGCCCTGTTCGCTAGCAAGTACTCCGGGAGGGTCTATCGTTGTTACCAGTAAAGACCCTGAATTACACCGCACCGTCTCTGAGTGGTTCCTGCTACCCCCATCTTCCACGTCGGCTGCCCTGAGGCCATACCCCTCCCGTTGGGGGTTATACTATCACGCTGCACAATTCTACACCGGCCTCAGCGGTCTGCCCTGCAGCGGCAGCTCCATAGCTGCAAATCAACGGGTGGCATAGTCGACACTCAAATAACATCTATCAAGACTGCCACACACTGAGTCTGACCCCCTGGGCACGGACCGGGTCCCCGCCACTCGGAGACTACAACCCTCATCTGATCCGGTTCCGGGTAAGCCCCCGTGCGCGAGACGCTGCGCGACACAGCAGGCCCAGGGGCGCGTCATAAGCAGCGCACATAGCAGGAAAATTCACCCAGAAGTGGGCAGAAATGGGACATAATACTGTGTATAGCTGGGCTGTGGACTATCAAACTGTCTATAGAGAGGCTATTGTCAATCATATTGTGTATAGGGGGGCTATGTTCTATCATACTGTGTAAATAGGGGATGTATGGCATCATACTGTGTATGGGGGCTTTAGGTGCATTATACTATGTATAGGCAGGTATGGGGACATTATATTGTGTATAGGGGCTATTCGGGCATCATACTGTGTATAGGGGCTTATAGGCGATAATGCTGTGTATCTGGGCTATGGACTATCAAACTGTCTATAGAGGGGCTATTGTCTATCATATTGTATATAGGGGGCTATGTTGTGCCCTACTGTGTATGGGAAGATATAGCCTATAAAACTGTGTAAATAGGGGATGTATTGCTTCATACTGTGTATGGGGGGCTATAGGTGCATTATATTATGTATAGGCAAGTATGGGGACATTATACTGTGTATAGGGGCTATTCGGGCATCATACTGTGTATAGCTGGGCTATGCACTATCAAACTGTCCATAGAGGGGCTATGGTTTACCATATTGTACATAGGGGGCTATGTTCTAATATACTGTATATGGGAAGCTATGGGCTATAAAACTGTGTTAAAAGGGGATATATGGCATCATACTGTGTATGGGGGGCTATAGAGGCATTATACTGTGCACAGAGGCTTTTTGGCCATGATACTCTATTAAGGGACTATGGGCCATAATACTGTGCATAGCTGGGCTGTGGACTATCAAAGTGTCTATAGAGGGGCTATTGTCTATCATAATTTATACAGGGGCTATGTTCTATCATACTGTGTATGGGAAGCTATAGGCTATATATCTGTGTAAATAGGGGACATATTGCTTCATACTGTGTATGGGGGGGTTATAGCGGCATTATACTGTGTATAGAGGCTTGTGGGCCATCATACTCTAAAAAGGGCTATGGGCAATCATATTGTGTATAGTTTCTTATGAGCCATCATACACTGTAGAGGGGCTATGGGGCCAGAATACTGTGTATAGCTGGGCTATGGGTTACCATACTGCGTATAGCTGGGCTATGGGTTACTATATTGGGTAGGGGGAGCTATGGGCTATCATGCTGTGAAAAGGGCTCTACATCTCAATTATAGACATGTGTGAGACACTTCAAAATTTTTATACCGGTGATCACCATTCATCTCATCCATGACAGCACTAACACCCAGTGCTGTGTTGGGTAAGAGAGAAATAAATAGGTGAATTATGGCCAGCTATTAACGGCTGGAGGAGGCTGGACTTTTTTTCTATTTTTTTCATCATCACATGTCTACAATCATTCCATCTTTATTGTACTATATATAGATTTACACTCTGTATATAATACATACAAATACCGGTAATTGAATTTCCCTAAGACCATGATAATGCATCATAGTTTTGGGGAAAAAGGTGAGTGTTGGCCGGCTATTTAGGGGTGGAGGAGGCCGGATTTTTTTTTTTTTTTTTTTTTTTTTTTTTAGTTCAGTTTATAGAACTTCACATAAAATTTGAGTGTAAGCAGCGCACATAGCAGGAAAATTCACCCAGAAGTGGGCAAAAAGGGCCATAATACGGTGTATAGCTGGGCTATGGACTATTAAACTGTCTATAGAGGGGCTATTGTCTATTATGTTGTATATAGGGGGGCTATGTTCTATCATACTGTGTATGGGAAGCTATAGGTTATAAAACTGTGTAAATAGGGGATATGAGTCATAATACTGCGTATGGGGGGCTATAGAAGCATTATACTGTGTATAGAGGCTTATAAGCCATCATACTCTATAAAGGGCTATGGGCAATCATATTGTGTATAGGTTCTTAAGTTCCATCATAGAGGGGCTATGAGGCCATAATACTGTGTATAGCTGGGCTATGTGCTACCATGCTGTGTATGGGGAGCTAGGGGCATTCATGCTGTGAATAGGGCTCAGCATCTCAATTATAGACATGTGTGAGACACTTTAAAATTTCTTATACCGGTGAACACATTTCATTTCATCCAAGACAGCACTAACACCCAGTGCTGTGTTGGGTGAGAGAGAAATAAATGTGAATTATGGCCAGCTATTAATGGCTGGAGGAGGCTGTTTTTTTTTTTTACTTTCTTTTTCATCAGCACATGTCTACAATATTTCCATCTTTTTTGTACTATATATAGATTTACACTCTGTATATAATACATAAAAATACCGGTAATTGAATTTCCCCAAGACCATGAGAATGCATCATAGTTTTGGGGAAAAAGGTGAGTGTTGGCCGGCTATTTAGGCGTGGAGGAGGCCGGATTATTATTTTTTTTTTTAATAGTTTAATTTATAGAACATCACATACATTTTGAGTGTAAGCAGTGCACATAGCAGGAAAATTCACCCAGAAGTGGGGAAAAGGGCCATAATATGGTGTATGGCTGGGCTATGGAGTATTATACTGTCTATAGAGGGGCTATTGTCTATTATATTATATATAGGGGGGCTATGTTCTATCATACTGTGTAAATAGGGGATGTATGGCATCATACTGTGTATGGGGGGGTTATAGAGGCATTATACTGTGTATAGATGTGTAGCGTCGGCGTCCCTGCCTCCTGGTAGGCAGGGACGCTGTTCCCCTCACCTCTCCGCTACGTGCCCGGCGTCTTCCTCCCGCTCTGCTGGCAGCACACGCTGCTTCCCGGTCACGGTGCTTAGGGCGCGCGCGTGCTTCCCCTCTCTTAAAGGGGCCGCGCGCGCCGTCCTAAGGAGTCCCCGGCTAATGGCCGGAGGACTTCACCATATATAAGGCACCTCCTCCAAAATGGATGTGCCCGAGCAATGTTGTAGCACAGTTCATCACTCTGCTTCAGCCCTCAGGTCCGTTTCCAGTTACCTGCCAGTTACCTGCCAGTTTCCTGCCAGTTTCCTGTCTGATACCTTCCTGACTCTTGTCTACCTGCTGCTTATCCTGCGGTCCGACAGTCTGCCTACCAGCCCTGCAAGTCTGTCTATGGATCCGTCTGCCCACTCACCTGGGAGCGCACATCTGCTACCTGCCTGCTAGCCTACCTGGAGGCTTCGCCGTCACGTGCTGTGACCACCTGCCTGTCCAGAGACTCTTGCCCGCTCATCTGGGAGTGCTCACCTGCTACCTGTCTGCTAGCCTACCTGGAGGCTCCGCCGTCACGTGCTGTGACCACCTGCCTGTCCAGAGACTCTTGCCCGCTCACCTGGGAGCGCTCACCGGCTACCTGTCTGCTAGCCTACCTGGAGGCTCCGCTGTCACGTGCTGTGACCACCTGCCTGTCCAGAGACTCTTACCCGCTCACCTGGGAGCGCTCACCTGCTATCTGCCTGCTTGCCTACCTGGAGGCTCCGCCGTCACGTGCTGTGACCACCTGCCTGTCCAGAGACTCTTGCTCGCTCACCTGGGAGCGTCCACCTGCTACCAGCCTGCTAGCCTACCTGGAGGCTCTGCCGTCACTTGCCGTGACCACCCGCCTGTCAAGAGACTGTCCCGGTCACTTGCTGTGATCCCCTGCCCGTTTACCCAGAGACTGTCCCGGTCACTTGCCGTGACCTCCTGCCCGATTATCCAGAGACTGTCCCGGTCCCTTGCCGTGACCACCTGCCCGTTTACCCAGAGACTGTCCCTGTCACTTGCTGTGACTACTTGCCCGTCTTCCCTGGGCGCCACCCGCTTCCTTACAAGGACCGCCCCCTTGTATAGTAGCTCAGAGGTTCCGCCTCCCAGACCCGTTACAAGAGGCTTGTAGGCCATCATACTCTATAAAGGGCTATGGTTAATCATATTGTGTATAGGTTCTTAAGTTCCATCATACACTATAGAGGGGCTATGAGGCCATAATACTGTGTATAGCTGGGCTATGCGCTACCATGCTGTGTATGGGGAGCTAGGGGCATTCATGCTGTGAATAGGGCTCAGCATCTCAATTACAGACATGTGTGAGACACTTTAAAATTTCTTATACCGGTGAACACATTTCATCTCATCCATGACAGCACTAACACCCAGTGCTGTGTTGGGTAAGAGAGAAATAAATATTTGAGTCATGGCCAGCTATTAATGGGTGGAGGAGGCTGGACTTTTTTTACTTTTTTTTTCATCAGTACATGTCTGCAATATTTCCATCTTTTTTGTACTATATATAGTTTTACACTCTGTATATAATACATAAAAATACCGGTAATTGAATTTCCCCAAGACCATGAGAATGCATCATAGCTTTGGGGAAAAAGGTGAGTGTTGGCCGGCTATTTAGGGGTGGAGGACGCCGGATTTTTTTTTTTTCAGTTCAGTTTATAGAACATCACATACAATTTGAGTGTAAGCAGTTCACATAGCAAGAAAATTCACCCAGAAGTGGGCAAAAAGGGTCATAATATGGTGTATAGCTGGGCTATGGACTATTAAACTGTCTATAGAGGGGCTATTGTCTATTATATTGTATATAGGGGGGCTATGTTCTATCATACTGTGTATGGGAAGCTATAGGTTATAAAACTGTGTAAATAGGGGATATGAGTCATAATACTGCGTATGGGGGGCTATAGAAGCATTATACTGTGTATAAGGGCTTATAAGCCATCATACTCTATAAACGGCTATGGGCAATCATATTATGTATAGGTTCTTAACTTCCATCATACACTATAGAGGGGCTATGAGGCCATAATACTGTGTATAGCTAGGCTATGTGTTACCATGCTGTGTATGGGGAGCTAGGGGCATTCATGCTGTGAATAGGGCTCAGCATCTCAATTATAGACATGTGTGAGACACTTTAAAATTTCGTATACCGGTGAACACATTTCATCTCATCCATGACAGCACTAACACCCAGTGCTGTGTTGGGTAAGAGAGAAATAAATAGGTGAGTCATGGCCAGCTATTAATGGGTGGAGGAGGCTGGACTTTTTTACTTTTTTTTTTCATCAGTACATGTCTGCAATATTTCCATCTTTTTTGTACTATATATAGTTTTACACTCTGTATATAATACATAAAAATACCGTTAATTGAATTTCCCCAAGACCATGAGAATGCATCATAGTTTTGGGGAAAAAGGTGAGTGTTGGCCGGCTATTTAGGGGTGGAGGACGCCGGATTTTTTTTTTTTTTGTTCAGTTTATAGAACATCACATACAATTTGAGTGTAAGCAGTTCACATAGCAAGAAAATTCACCCAGAAGTGGGCAAAAAGGGCCATAATACGGTGTATAGCTGGGCTATGGACTATTAAACTGTCTATAGAGGGGCTATTGTCTATTATATTGTATATAGGGGGGCTATGTTCTATCATACTGTGTATGGGAAGCTATAGGTTATAAAACTGTGTAAATAGGGGATATGAGTCATAATACTGCGTATGGGGGCTATAGAAGCATTATACTGTGTATAAGGGCTTATAAGCCATCATACTCTATAAAGGGCTATGGGCAATCATATTGTGTATAGGTTCTTAAGTTCCATCATACACTATAGAGGGGCTATGAGGCCATAATACTGTGTATAGCTGAGCTATGTGTTACCATGCTGTGTATGGGGAGCTAGGGGCATCCATGCTGTGAATAGGGCTCAGCATCTCAATTATAGACATGTGTGAGACACTTTAAAATTTCTTATACCGGTGAACACATTTCATCTCATCCATGACAGCACTAACACCCAGTGCTGTGTTGGGTAAGAGAGAAATAAATAGGTGAATTATGGCCAGCTATTAATGGGTGGAGGAGGCTGGGGTTTTTTTACTTTTTTTTTCATCATCACATGTCTGCAATATTTCCATCTTTTTTGTACTATATATAGATTTACACTCTGTATATAATACATAATAATACCGGTAATTGAATTTCCCCAACACCATGAGAATGCATCATAGTTTTGGGACAAAAGGTGAGTGTTGGCCGGCTATTTAGGGGTGGAGGAAGCCAGATTTTTTTTATTTATTTTTTATTCAGTTTATAGAACATCACATAAAATGTGAGTGTAAGCAGTGCACATAGCAGGAAAATTCACCAGAAGTGGGCAGAAATGGGGCATAATACTGTGTATAGCTGGGCTGTGGACTATCAAACTGTCTACAGAGAGGCTATTGTCAATCATATTGTATATAGGGGGCTATGTTCTATCATTCTGTGTAAATAGGGGATGTATGGCATCATACTGTGTATGGGGGGCTTTAGGTGCATTATACTATGTATAGGCAGGTATGGGGACATTATACTGTGTATAGGGCCTAATCGGGCATCATACTGTGTATAGGGCCTTATGGGCCATAATGTTGTGTATCTGGGCTATGGACTATCAAACTGTCTATAGAGGGGCTATTGTCTATCATATTGTATATAGGGGGCTATGTTCCACACTACTGTGTATGGGAAGATATAGGCTATAAAACTGTAAATAGGGGATGTATTGCTTCATACTGTGTATGGGGGGCTATAGGTGCATTATATTATGTATAGGCAAGTGTGGGGACATTATACTGTGTATAGGGGCTATTCGGGCATCATACTGTGTATAGCTGGGCTATGCACTATCAAACTGTCTATAGAGGGGCTATGGTTTATCATATTGTACGTAGGGGGTATGTTCTAATATACTGTATATGGGAAGCTATGGGCTATAAAACTGTGTTAAAAGGGGATATATGGCATCATACTGTGTATGGGGGGCTATAGAGGCATTATACTGTGCATAGAGGCTTTTTGGCCATGATACTCTATTAAGGGACTATGGGCCATAATACTGTGCATAGCTGGGCTGTGGACTATCAAAGTGTCTATAGAGGGGCTATTGTCTATCATAATTTATATAGGGGCTATGTTCTATCATACTGTGTATGGGAAGCTATAGGCTATAAATCTGTGTAAATAGGGGACATATTGCTTCATACTGTGTATGGGGGTTTATAGAGGCATTATACTGTGCATAGAGGCTTGTGGGCCATCATACTCTAAAAAGGGCTATGGGCAATCATATTGTGTATAGGTTCTTATGAGCCATCATACACTATAGAGGGGCTATGGGGCCATAATACTGTGTATAGCTGGGCTATGGGCTACCATACTGCGTATAGCGGGGCTATGGGTTACTATATTGTGTAGGGGGAGCTATGGGCTATCATGCTGTGAAAAGGGCTCTACATCTCAATTATAGACGTGTGAGACACTTCCAAATTTCTTATACCGGTGAACACATTTCATCTCATCCATGACAGCTCTAACACCCAGTGCTGTGTTGGGTAAGAGAGAAATAAATAGGTGAGTCATGGCCAGCTATTAATGGCTGGAGGAGGCTGGGTTTTTTTTTACTTTTTTTTTCATCATCACATGTCTACAATATTTCCATCTTTTTTGTACTATATATAGATTTACATTCTATATAATACATAAAAATTACGGTAATTGAATTTCCCCAAGACCATGAGAATGCATCATAGTTTTGGGGAAAAAGGTGAGTGTTGGCCGGCTATTTAGGGGTGGAGGAGGCCGGATTTTTTTTTTTTAAGTTCACTTTATAGAACATCACATACAATTTGAGTGTAAGCAGTGCACATAGCAGGAAAATTCACCCAGAAGAGGGCAAAAAGGGCCATAACACGGTGCATAGCTGGGCTATGGACTATTAAACTGTCTACAGAGGGCTATTGTCTATTATATTGTATATAGGGGGCTATGTTCTATCATACTTTGTATGGTAAACTATAGGCTATAAAACTGTGTAAATAGGGGATATATGGCATCATTCTGTGTATTGGGCATTATAGATGCATTATACTGTGTATACGCAGATATGGAGTCATTATACTGTGTATAGGGGTTACTCGGGCATCATACTCTGTATAGGGGCTTATTGACCATAATACTGTGTATAGCTGGGCTATGGACTATTAAACTGTCTATAGAGGGGCTATTGTCTATTATGTTGTATATAGGGGGCTATGTTCTATCATACTGTGTATGGGAAGCTATAGGCTATAAAACTGTCTAAATAGGGGATATGAGTCAGAATACTGCGTATGGGGGCAATAGAAGCATTATACTGTGTATAGGGGCTTTTAAGCCATCATACTCTATAAAAAGCTATGGGCAATTATATTGTATATAGGTTCTTATGAGCCATCATACCCTATAGAGGTGCTATGGGGCCATAATACTTTGTATAGCTGGGCTATGGGCTACCATACTGTGTATATCTGGGCTATGGGCTACTATATTGTGTATGGGGAGCTATGGGCTATCATGCTGTGAATAGGGATCTACATCTCAATTATAGACATGTGTGAGACACTTCAAAATTTTTATACCGGTGATCACATTTCATCTCATCCATGACAGCACTAACACCCAGTGCTGTGTTGGGTAAGAGAGAAATAAATGTGAATTATGGCCAGCTATTAATGGGTGGAGGAGGCTGGACTTTTTTAACTTTTTTTAACATCATCACATGTCTACAATATTTCCATCTTTATGGTACTATATATAGATTTACACTCTGTATATAATACATAAAATACCGGTAATGGAATTTCCCCAAGACCATGAGAATGCATCATAGTTTTGGGGAAAAAGGTGAGTGTTTTTTTTTGTTCAGTTTATAGAACATCACATACAATTTGAGCGCAAGCACTGCACATAGCAGGAAAATTCACCCAGATGTGGGCAAAAAAGGGCCATAATACGGTGTATAGCTGGGCTATGGACTATTAAAATGCCTATAGAGGATCTATTGTCTATCACTGTGTATGGGGCTATAGATGCATTATACTGTGTATAGTCAGATATGGCGACATTACACTGTGTTCCAAATTATTATGCAAATAATATTTTCTCAGATTTTCCCAAATTACCTATATGAATTGCAGTCATTGTAATTTTCCAGTCAACTAACTATTAGAGTACAATTGAAAGGTTTTTGTACAAACTGCCTATGATAACAGTATATTTTTAAAAAAATAAAACACTCAAACTGCACTCAAAATGCATGTTCCAAATTATTATGCACAGCAGTGTTTTCAACTTTTCATTTTAATAAAGAACAAAAAAATGGTCATTTTTGAAATTATAAGCATTAGCAGGTTATTACAAACTGAAATCAAACAGTTTTCAACTCAAAACTTTATTCTAGGTGATGTTACATTTGCACATAGGACCCCTTGTTCGAAAGGAGCTTCTGAACTCTCTCGTCCATAGAATTTGTCAGGTTTTGGATGGTTTCTGCTTCAATTGTTTTGCATGAGGACAGAATACCCTCCCAGAGCTGTTGCTTAGATGTGAACTGCCTCCCGCCATCATAGACACTCCTTTTGATGACGCTCCAGAAGTTCTCAATGGGGTTGAGGTCAGGGGAGCATGGGGGCCACACCATAAGTTTGTCCCCTTTTATGCCCATAGCAGCCAGAGATGCAGATGTGTTATTTGCAGCATGAGACGGTGCATTATCATGCATGAAAATGATGTTGCTGTGGAATGCACGGTTCTTCTTCTTGAACCATAGCAGGAAGTGCGGTTTGAGAAACTCCACATACATTATGGAGTTTATCTTTACCCCTTCAGGGATCCTAAAGGGGCCGACAATCTCTCTTCCCATGATTCCAGCCCAAAACCCGAAGGCATGGTCACACGCGTGGGACAAGCACCGCCATCGTGGAGCGGAAGCCATTAGAAGGCCCCGAGTCACCGGCCATACGGGTGAGCACCACACGGTACACTCAGGGACGTGGGCTACTTATATCCGCTTCTAGCAAGGTAGCCAGAAGAGTACAGTCAGTTTGGGAGGCCTACAACTCCGCCTGGCCAGGGGAGATCCCATCTGCTCAAGGACTGACCAGGCCCCGTTCGCTAGCAAGTACTCCGGGAGGGTCTATCGTTGTTACCAGTAAAGACCCTGAATTACACCGCACCGTCTCTGAGTGGTTCCTGCTACCCCCATCTTCCACGTCGGCTGCCCTGAGGCCATACCCCTCCCGTTGGGGGTTATACTATCACGCTGCACAATTCTACACCGGCCTCAGCGGTCTGCCCTGCAGCGGCAGCTCCATAGCTGCAAATCAACGGGTGGCGTAGTCGACACTCAAATAACATCTATCAAGACTGCCACACACTGAGTTTGACTCCCTGGGCACGGACCGGGTCCCCGCCACTCGGAGCCTACAACCCACATCTGATCCGGTTCCGGGTAAGCCCCCGTGCGCGAGACGCTGCGCGACACAGCAGGCCCAGGGGCGCGTCAACTTTGGCGTAGTCGGCAGGATTTCGTGCCCGCAACCACCGGGTAGTGCGTGCCTGAAAAAGAGACTTTTAAAACTTACCATCCGTGAAGTTTTCCCGCCATCGGTGAAGATTCCCGCCATCCGGCACCATTTTCAGCCTTCTTCCCGCCATCTGTGAAGATTCCCGCCATCCGGCGCCATCTTCAGCCTTCTTCCCGCCATCCGTGGAGTTTTCCCGCCGTTGGACGCCATCTTGAGGACGCCGCGCGGGAAGAAGAGGGGCGTGGACTCCGAAAAGCCCGCGAGAACTGAAGCCCCGCCTCACGTCCGGACGTTGCGTAAGGTCCTGGAAGGAGCCCAGCAGACGCCGACGTCACCGGAGCGCGACGGAAGGTCCTCAACCCTGACGATCCACTGCGGAGCCGCGGCCTACGGAAGAGGATCATCGCAAGATAGGCCACGGTCCACTAGGGGGGAGGAAGATGTCGGATACGGAGGAGAGCTTCACTGCCTCAACCCCCGCCAGCGCTACCGCTGCTGCAGTTATGCCCTTCACCATGCCCTATATCCCGGGAGCAGCTTGGCTACCCCAGTACTCAGGGGAGTCACATACCCTGCATGACTTTAGAGAAAAGCTGGATAGCCTCTTCCAGGTGTACCCCCTCACAGAAGAGCAAAAAGTGAGCATCCTGGTGGCCCAACTAACCGGGGCAGCCAAAAGGGAAGTAAAATCCTGGCCACCTGGGAGGAAGACTGTCGCAGGGATACTAACCCGGCTGAAGGACACCTTTGATACCCGCACCTCAGCCGAGATTAAGCTTAGATTCTACGGGTGCAAGCAGCGAGCGCATGAGAGTATAAGGGACTATGCACTAAACCTACAAGAGGCCCTGAGGGCCATTAAGCAGACCGACCCTGATGGAGTGGGAAACGAGGACAGGCTGTTGACCGAACAGTTTATAGAGGGACTATATTGTAATACCCACCGAACCCAGTTGCGGGCAATGGCCTTGCAGGATCCCCATCTGGGATTTGCACAGTTCAAGGACAGAGCCATCCGGGTGCTCCGAGAACCGGCACCAGGTGGCGTTGTGACCCACAGGCGCCCCACTACCACTTACCACCAGGAGGCGGCGCCCTTGTCGGCAGGGCCTGTGGGAGCTGATGCGCAGGCTTTGGACAATGACCCGGCTCCAGACCTACACCATCAGGTCCAAGAGCTAGCTAAGAGCGTTGCTGCGCTAACCCGAACTGTGCAGTCTTTACAGGTTTCCACTCCAGGGAAGATCCAGCTGGCATCCGGACCGGAGGACATCCCGTGGCGTCGACCAAGGAGGACCCCACCGGCCAGAGGAAGACCCAGTGACCGATATAGCGAGGACGGACGACCCATCTGCCGCCGCTGCAATCAACCCGGACATATGGCAAGGTACTGTTCTTTAAACGGGCACAACCTGGGGTAGAGGGCCAACCCCCAGGAAAAAGATCACCAGGCCCATCGAACTGGCGCGACAGATATGTGGGAGGACGTCCAGTCTTGCCTGTGGTACTGGATGGCATTCCCATGAGTGCCCTACTGGACACCGGGTCACAGGTCACCACCATCCCGTACGTGCTCTTTAAGCAATGCTGGAATGACTCGGATATTACCCGCTACCCTGACGAGGACTTGAGTATCATCGCCAGCAATGGCCAGCCCGTGCCACAGATCGGATTTAAAGAAGTGACCATCAAAATCGGTAGAGTCGAACTGGCAGCACAGGGACTGATCATTGTAGATATTGACAAACATGAGAGTCACCCAAAAATAACTCTAGGAACTAATGTAATTGAAAATTGTCTTGCAGAGGTGATTTTCCTTCTACAGCAGGTTGCCAAGAACGCCAGTTCCGGCGAGCAGCGGGTGCTCCAGAAAGAGATCCGGGCACTGATGCGACGGCAACAGGTGGAACTCTCCGGCGGTGAGATTGGTAGCGTAAGAATGTGTGACCCTTTTCCTATTGCCATGCCCCCAAAAAGTGAAATGATGATTTGGTGCCGGGCAGCTATTGGTCTGAGAGGTAGAGATTACCAGGCAATGGTAGAACCAGTTTACTCAGACAGTAGGCCCACCATCTTGACAGCACGGGGGGTGGTTAATGTACGCCATGGGAGGGTGCCCGTTCGCATAATCAATATCGGGAAGAGGGAAGTGTACCTGCCCCGGTATGCCACGCTAGCCAAATTATATACCATTAGCCAAAATGCTATACAATCTGTGGAACCCTTGCCTCCATCTCACCCGGAGGGAGGTAACGGCTCTAAGAAAGTAATGGAGGATTGGTGTCAGCAACTACACTTGGGAACTGACTCCACTCCCTCCCACCAGAAACAGGGAGTCTACCGGGTGGTTCAAGAGTATGAGAGAGTGTTTAGTAAACACCCGTTAGACTTCGGGCGAGTCAAGGGGGTAGAAAACCGCATCCCCACGGGAGATCATCCTCCCATAAAAGAGAGGTATCGACCCCTACCCCCTGCACATTACCAACACGCCAAGGGGATGCTTAGAGACATGAAGGAGGCTGGGGTAATCCGGGATAGCTGTAGCCCCTGGGCAGCCCCACTGGTTTTAGTCAAAAAGAAAGACAACACTATGAGGATGTGTGTAGATTACCGGAAAATCAACCGTATCACACACAAGGATGCGTACCCTTTACCAAGGATAGAGGAGTCTTTGGCTGCTTTAAGATCTGCTAACTTCTTCTCTACCTTGGATCTCACTAGCGGGTACTGGCAGGTTCCTGTAGCAGAGGCGGACCGGGAGAAGACTGAATTCACCACCCCGATGGGACTTAGCGAGTTTACCTGTATGCCGTTTGGACTTTGTAACGCACCAGGAACATTCCAACTATTAATGGAGTGCAGTCTGGGACACAAAAACTTCGAGACGGTCTTGTTGTACCTGGACGATGTCATCGTATATTCCAAGACTTATGAGGACCACCTGAAACATCTGGCGGAAGTGTTCGAAGCCCTGGCAAGTTACGGCCTGAAGGTGAAACCCTCTAAGTATCACCTCCTGAAGCCAAAGGTGCAGTACCTGGGACACGTGGTGAGCGCTGATGGAGTGGCTCCCGACCCTGATAAGATCACCGCAATTAAGGAATGGCCAATTCCCTCCAGTGTAAAGGAAGTGCGGCAGTTCCTTGGGTTGGTAGGCTATTACCGCAGATTCATCCCCGGCTTCACCAAAAAGGCAGCTCCTATGCAGGACCTCCTGATAGGCCAGTCCCGGAAGGCCAAGAACCAGAAGCCGCCCTTCAAATGGGAGGAGCTGGAAGAAGAGTCCTTCCGCCAGCTGAAGATGGCCCTCACGGGGGATGAAATCCTGGCATACCCGGATTATAGCCAGCCCTTTATCCTCTACACCGACACCAGTAACATCGGGCTAGGAGCCGTGCTGTCCCAGATTCAGCAAGGGAAAGAACGAGTAATCGCCTACGCAAGC
Organism: Phyllobates terribilis; assembly: GCF_046119375.1. NCBI lineage: Eukaryota > Metazoa > Chordata > Amphibia > Anura > Dendrobatidae > Phyllobates > Phyllobates terribilis. The sequence goes on along the minus strand of NW_027364061.1, from coordinate 170,557 downwards.
CGAAAACTGCAACCCACCGAAAGGAACCCCGAGAATTACAGCTCATTTAAGTTAGAGTTCCTGGCCGTGGTATGGGCAGTCACCGAGCGCTTTAAGCATTACCTCGCTTCTTCCCGGTTCACCGTGTACACGGATAACAACCCGTTGACACACCTGGACACGGCAAGACTCGGTGCCCTGGAGCAGAGGTGGATGGCCCGTCTGTCCAACTACGAGTTCACAATCAAATACCGGGCAGGACGCTCCAATACCAACGTGGACGCCCTGTCCAGGATGCCCAACCTGCCGGACGGAGGAGAAGATCCGGAGGGACTGGAAGAAGTTGAACTCCCTGCGTTCCACCGTCATGGGACTATCCAGTACTCCCACCGGGTAAAGAGTAAGCAGGCTGCTACGTTGAACCCCTTACCCCACTACAACTGGGCGGAAACGCAAGACAGCGACCCTGCCGTCCGACTGGTGAAGGAGATGCTGACTCGGCCGGAGGCTCGCCTTGAACCAGACGCTCCGGAGGAAGCCAAACAACTATGGGCAGAGAAGAGTCGACTGTTCCTTTACAAAGGGAAGTTGTGCCGCAGAATGGTTAACTCCCGGACACATGAATTACTCTGGCAAGTAGTGGTGCCACGAAGAGACGCAGCCATGGTGATGGAGGCATACCACGACGGAGCTGGACACTTCGGGTGGAAGAAGCTGGAGTTCCTGCTGCGCGAGCGGTTCCACTGGGTAGCCATGAGGGGAACCATTGAGAAGTGGTGCAGAGACTGTGGCCCGTGCAACCTAAGAAGGAAGGACCGTGCCAGCCAGAAGACTCCCCTGCAGTCCATCGTCACCCGGCAGCCGTTGGAACTGGTAGCCTTGGATCATGTAAAACTGACCCCAAGCAGAAGTGGCTACGTCTACGCACTAACCATCGTGGATCACTACTCCCGGTTCTTGGTTGTCGTCCCCGTCAAGGACTTAACAGCTCGAACAGCAGCGAGAGCCTTCCAGCAGCATTTCTGCCGTCCACACGGGTACCCGGACCAAGTGTTGACAGACCAGGGACCTGCCTTTGAAGCGGAGGTCTTCCAAGAATTCTGCACTCTGTATGGCTGCCGGAAGATAAGGACGACACCCTATCATCCGCAAACTAATGGACTTTGTGAGAAAATGAACCAGGTGGTAATGGATCTTCTGAAAACGTTGCCCCTGGAAGAACGCAGTCTGTGGCCTGAGAAGCTGCCCGATCTGGTGGACCTATACAACCACATCCCGGTAGGTTCCACCAACTGTACCCCGGCTTACCTAATGAGGGCAAGACCTGGTAAGTTACCTGTTGACCTGGAAATGGGAGTCCTGACACCCGAGGACACTTCACCAGAAGCAGACTGGGACACAGAGAGGCAGCAGCAGTACCGGAGAGTACAGGAGAGCGTGGAGCGAAGTCTCTGTCAGGCTAGGGAAAGACAAGAGAAAACTTACAACCAGTATGCTCCCGCTGTTCCCCTGGTACCCGGAGAGCAGGTCTTGAAGAGGAAGAGACGGCTCCACAAGTTGGACGACCAGTGGGAGAAGGACCCGTACACCGTACTGCCCTCAAGCCACGAGAACCCGAAGGTTTGTACCATCAGTAAAGACGGAGGGGAAACCACAGCCATTGTATCCCGGGACCACCTGAAAAAGTGTCCCGAACAACTGAGGAACCCTGAAGAGGAACAAGAAGACCATCGACCCGTAGAGGAAAGGGAAGATATGGTTAGTACTGTGCTCGGGGACTTCCCTCGGTCTTGGACTCAAGTCAATGGTGCAGTTGTGGTACCCATACTCACCTTCCTCCAACCAGCATCCCAAGCACCTACGGAGCAACAGGTAGAGCTGGAAGAACAGCCGGTCCAGGAGGCAGAAGACCCCACACCAGCAGACCAGGGGGATCAACCCTCTGCTTGCAGTGAGCCTGCCATATCCCTAGTGAGCCAAAGAGCGGGTAGACAGCTGCCCAGTTTACCCTTGACAGCTCCTACACCCTGTAGTTCAGGGCTAGACAGTCAGCTCCGTAGGTCCACTAGGGCCACTAGAGGCCAGTTACCCGCACGTTGGAGGATTTAAAGTGTATAAATTGTTTTATTTATGTTTACCTGTGTATTGTTGCTTGTGTATAATTTTGTGTTTCTAGTTATTTGTAGGAGTCCTTGGTGGATTTACCGGGAATCCTTGTACATAGTTGGAGCGTAACCCAGGATGGACTAGAGACTGTTAAGGACTCGGGGTAGGACAGACCCCTACCTGGTTACGTCTCCCTGTTTTGGTGAAATGGACACCTTGCTTTCCCTCAAAGACTGCACCCGGTTGCGGACACGCCGTGACCATTGTTATGTGTCTCTTTATTATAATGTTTTGGTTGTACTCTGTTATGTTTACAAAAATGTGTTTAGTCTCGGAGTACTAAATTTTACTAGGGGGGAATGTGGCACCCCAGGGGTCTGGTTTCCACAGTAATGTAATGTTATGTCTGAGAGCAGGTGGGAGGTCCTTTGGTCAGGGATCCTGTGCATGCCACACCTCCTGCCCAGTCTTGGGAGGGGAAGAACTTCCCCTGTATAAACCCTGGGCTGAGGCAGGGTTAGTCAGTCAAAGAGAGTAGAGACAAGAAACAGTCACAGGAAGAAACAGCAGAAGCTCAGTTGGAGTAATACTACTACGAGTCAGGGGCTGGCAGCTGCAGAGCTCGCCCTGATTGAGAAGCTTTCTCACCGGACCCGGCGTCCGAGGCTGTGGGGACTAACTCTTACCCAGCAGCAGAAGCCGACCGGCAGGGGATTGCAGGTCCTCAGGCCCAGAAACCCGAAGGCACGGTCACACACGTGGGACAAGCACCGCCATCGTGGAGCGGAAGCCATTAGAAGGCCCCGAGTCACCGGCCATACGGGTGAGCACCACACGGTACACTCAGGGACGTGGGCTACTTATATCCGCTTCTAGCAAGGTAGCCAGAAGAGTACAGTCAGTTTGGGAGGCCTACAACTCCGCCTGGCCAGGGGAGATCCCATCTGCTCAAGGACTGACCAGGCCCCGTTCGCTAGCAAGTACTCCGGGAGGGTCTATCGTTGTTACCAGTAAAGACCCTGAATTACACCGCACCGTCTCTGAGTGGTTCCTGCTACCCCCATCTTCCACGTCGGCTGCCCTGAGGCCATACCCCTCCCGTTGGGGGTTATACTATCACGCTGCACAATTCTACACCGGCCTCAGCGGTCTGCCCTGCAGCGGCAGCTCCATAGCTGCAAATCAACGGGTGGCGTAGTTGACACTCAAATAACATCTATCAAGACTGCCACACACTGAGTTTGACTCCCTGGGCACGGACCGGGTCCCCGCCACTCGGAGACTACAACCCACATCTGATCCGGTTCCGGGTAAGCCCCCGTGCGCGAGACGCTGCGCGACACAGCAGGCCCAGGGGCGCGTCATATTGTTTGGCCCACTGGAGCCGTTCCTGCTTGTGTGCAGTGGATAGAGGAGGTCGACAGGATGGCTTACGCACAGCTGCAAACCTCTGAAGGACCCTGCATCTTGTTGTTCAGGGGACGTTGGAGGCACCAGCAGCTTCAAAAACTTGTCTGCTGCTATGACAAGGCTTTTTTGCCGCTGCTCTTTTAACCTGATGTAATTGCCTATAGGAAAGAGTCCTCAATTTTCCCTTATCAGCACGCACACGTGTGTACTGTGAATCAGCTACATACTTCTTGATTGTGCGGTGATCACGATGAAGTGTCTTGGCAATGTTGATTGTAGTCATGCCTTGACCTAAACACTCCACAATTTGTTGCTTCTCAGCAGCCGACACATCCTTTTTCTTTCCCATTTTGGCAGAAAATGTAGGCTGCTTAATAATGTGGGACAGCCTTCTTAAGTAGTCTTGCCTTTCATTGGACACACCTGCCAAGCTAATTAGCACAGGTGTCTGCAATTGCTTACAGTGATATAAAGAGCCCTGACACACATCACCATCAATGAGTTTAACTGACAAACAAAAAAATTCTTACCTTATCACTCCTAAACACTTTTTGCATAATAATTTGGAATACACTGTAATTCATGGTTTATTGGAGGATGATCCAGACAGGCGGATGCAATTTAGTGAGATTATGCTTAACAAAATTGAAGAAAATCCAGTAATTTTAGATAACATTATGTGGAGTGATGACGCTTCTTTCAAATTATCCGGCCATATTAACAGACATAATTGTATTTACTGGTATAATGAGAACATGCATTTAACATTAGAGCAACAACTAAATGAACCTGGTGTCAATGTTTGGGGTGGTATTTCAAGTTTTAGTGTTTTAGGACCAATATTTTTTGATGGGACAGTCACAGGAGATAAGTATCTCGAAATTCTAATGAATCGAGTTGTTCCCCAGGTACAGAAACATCCTAATTCAAATGACCTTTATTTCCAACAAGATGGGGCCCCTCCACATTATTCAAGAGTAGTCCGCGAGTATCTTGATGATACATTTCCTAATAAATGGATTGGCCGAAGTGGCCCACTTGATTGGCCAGCACGTTCACCAGACTTGACCCCAATGGATTTTTTCTTTTGGAGAGTACTCAAGGACAAAGTTTATAGTCAAAAACCAAAAAGTGTCAGTGATATGAAAAATTACATAAGAGATGCATTTCAAGAAATTAATATCCAAAGAGACTTGTGCAAAAACGTTTGACAAAGCGTAAGAGGCAGACTTCAAAGCTGTGCAAATTGTAATGGAAAACAGTTTGAGCACCTGCGTTGATAAAATTTAAGGGCTTTTATATTATTGTTCAGAATAAAATTTAATTGTCAATGTTATGCTTGTGTTAGTAAATATAATTTTATATATAAATCAAAATAAATGTTATTATTTTCTGTCCACCTACTTTAGGACCACCCAAAATATACGGGGCTATGTTCTACCCTACTGTGTATGGGAAGATATAATCTATAAAACTGTGTAAATAGGGGATATATTGCTTCATACTGTGTATGGGGGGCTATAGGTGCTTTATACTGTGTATAGGGGCTATTCGGGAATCATACTGTGTATAGCGGCTTATGGGCCATAATACTGTGTATAGCTGGGCTATGCACTATCAAACTGTATATAGAGGGGCTATGTTTTATCATATTATACATAGGGGTGCTATGTACTAATATACTGTGTATGGGAAGCTATAGACTATAAAACTGTGTAAAAGGGGGATATATGGCATCATACTGTGTATGGGGGCTATAGAGGCATTGTACTGTGCAGAGATGCTTTTCGGCCTTCATTCTCTATAAAGGGACTATGGGCCATAATACTGTTCATAGCTGGGCTGTGGACTATCAAAGTGTCTATAGGGGGGCTATTGTCTATCATATTGTATATACGGGCTATGTTCTATCATACTGTGTATGGGAAGCTATAGGCTATAAATCTGTGTAAATAGGGGATGTGGGTCATAGTACTGCGTATGGGGGGTTATAGAGGCATTATACTGTGTATAGAGGCTTGTGGGCCATCATGCTCTATAAAGGGCTATGGGCAATCATATTATGTATAGGTTCTTATGAGCCATCATACACTATAGAGGGGATATGGGGCCATAATATTGCGTATAGCTGGGCTATGGGCTACCATACTGCGTATAGCTGGGTTATGGGCCAAAATACTGTGTATAGCTGGGCTATGGGCTATAATGCTGTGTATAGCTGGGCTATGTGCTACCATATTGTGTTTGGGGAGTTATGGGCTATAATACTGTGAATAAGCCTCTACATCTCAATTATAATGTTGTATCATACTGTGTATGGGAAGCTATAGGCTATAAATCTGTGTAAATAGGGGATATGGGTCATAATACTGCATATGGGGGGTTATAGAGGCATTATACTGTGTATAGAGGCTTGTGGGCCATCAAGTTGACGCGCCCCCTGGGCCTGTGTTGTACAGGGGAACCCGGAACCGGGCCTGTTGTAGGATGCTGGGGGTTGTAGTCTCCGTGTGGCGGTGACCCGGTCCGTGCCCAGGGTGGTCAAACCAGTGGCAGTCTTAGGCTGAGTTCACACGATGCGATTTTCGTGCGTTTCCGCGGCGTTTTTGCAGTTGCGGAAACGCTGCGGAAACGCATTAAAAACGCATGGTAGAAGGGCAGCAATGTTCCCCAATTGAAATCCGCATGTGCTGTGCCCACGATGCGGATTTTTCCGCAGCGTAAACGCTGCGGTCAAAAATCCGCAGCATGTCAATTAATTTTGCGGAAACGCTGCTCTTTTGGCGCCATTGACTTGCATTAGACCGCATGGAATCCGCATCACTGTATATGTTGATGCGCTTTTCATGCGGTCTAATGTGCGGATGGTACCCGGGTGTGGATGAGAGGACTCGCATCCAGACCCAGGTACCATTAAAAAAAAAGAATAAAATAAAAAATATATATATTCTCACCTTCTGACAGCCCGCGCTGCGTCCTGCTGGCTTCCCGGGCACTTCGCGGTTGAATTAAGGACCTTCGCTGACGTCAGAGTCATGTGACGGGTCACGTGACGCTGACGTCGGAAGGTCCTAAAGTCTTCACTGCCGGCAGCCGGGACCGAGCGAAGCTGGACACCGGGGGCCATCAGAGGGTAAAGTATATATTTATTTTTTATTTTTTGACATTCACACACTATATAAATCCATGCCGGTTGCATGGATTTATATAGTGTAAAGTTGACAAGCACTTTCCAAGTGATGCTAAAATCGCTTGGGAAGCGCTTGTCAACCCGCATGCGGAAATGAAAGTGAAGACTGCTTAATTTCCGCATGTCCCTGGCAGGAAACCGCATGTACAATCCGCATGCTTTTTTTTCCTGCCAGAGAGATGCAGAAACGCTCAGGAAAAAATCCTGAGCATTTCTGCATCGTGTGCACATACCCTTAATGTATAGCAAATGTCCGACTACGCCACCCGTGGATTGCGGTCAGTGGGGACCGCCGCTGCGCTGCCGACCGCTGAGGCTGATGTTGTTTGCGCAGCCGAGTATGGGATAACTCCCCACGGGAGAAGTATTGCCTCAGGGCAGCTAATGTGAGAGATGATGGGAGTGATGGTGTGAGGGTCCCAGTGCTAATGGTGCTGGTGCGGCAAGGAATCACAGAGACGTGAGGTGCAGTTCAGGGTCTTTACTGATGGTACAAGGCAGACCCTCCCGGGAGTACTGGCTAGTATAAGGGGCCTGGTCAGTCTGCGAGCAAGCAGGAGTTCCCCTGGCCAGGTGGAGTTGTAGGCCTCCCCGTTTATCTGCACTCTTCCTGGCTACCTTGCTGTCAGCGGTTACAAGTAGCCCACGTCCCTGAGTATACCGTGTGGTGCTCACCCGTATGGCTGGTGACTTGGGGCCTTCTGTTAGCCTCCGCTCCTGGATGGCGGCGCTGGTCCCTTCTTTGTGACTGAGCCTCCGGGCTTGAACAGAGGACCTGGAATCCCCTGCCGGCTGGTTTCTGCTGCTGGGTATATATATCAGTCCCCACAGCCTCGGACTCCTGTGTCCGGTTTTAGTAACTTCAGCCAGGGCGAGCTATATCTCTGCTCAGCTCCAGCCCCTGGTCTTCAGCTGCTGCTCCTACAGAGCTCCTGATGTATCTTTCCCTGTGTCTGGAACTTCACTGTCTAATCCCGCCCCAGACCCAGTTTATAAGGGCAGATTCCTCCCCTCCCAGGTCTGGGTGGGCCGTGTTGCATGTTTAGGGCTCCTGACCAGAGAAACCTCCCACTTGCTCTCAGACATAATATCTCTATTACTGTGGTAACCAGACCCCTGGGGTGCCACATTCCCCCCTAGTAAATTTTAGTACTCCGGGACTAAACACATTTTTAAAGAAACATAAATACAGGGTATAAACGATAATACAAAAACATATTTACAAGAAGCTTTAGTTCTTTAAAGGTCACGGCGTGTCCGTAACCGGGTGTCCATATCACCCAAGGTGAAGTTTGTGAAACAAGGGGGTGTCCATGTCACCCAAGGTGAAACTTTAAGCGAAGTAGGGGACCTGTCCAAAGCAAACCCCTTGCGTTGGCCTTGGGCGTGGCTGCAAGGCTGGAGCTAACTACTTTGAGCCGCAAGTAGGCCACGCCAGACAGGTTTTCTTTTCCGCGGCCGTCTTTGCAAGAGGCACCAAGGTGCAACTATCTACAAGCATTGTTCCGGTTATCCAGTATCCATAACCTGTTAGTCCAAATAAATCTGCAGGGTAACTGAGAAACATAATTAGTAACAGGCAACAAACATAAACCATAAACAGTTAACAGATAAATTCACAGTGCATCACTTTAGATTTTCCAGCGAGCGAGCATCTGACCTCTAGTGACTCTAGTGGACCTACGGAGCTCACTAACTGATTCTGCACTACAGGGTGTAGGAGGTACAAAACCTACAAAAGACAAAAGACAAAAATATATCTCATACCCTACCATCATTATATATAAATGTAAAGCAAAGTTGCATAATAAATATAGGGTACTTAGTGAACTATTTTTGATCAAAAAAAGTATACAAGCCGTCCCACCAGCGGCAAGGTGACCCTAAATTGGGACGGTACCTATACTGCCTATATTAAAAACCTTACTGTATATCAAAGTTGAAGTAATGCATATAAAAGGGTAGACAAATAGGACCGGGTCCCAACTCCAGACCACCCAGGCCCGTGGTAAGCTACATATATACCAGTCAGCTCAACAAAGGGGATGCCACACCCTTAAATTGCACAGAATGCAAACAAGACAAAAAACCAGGCAATGTGAACTGAGGTCTAAGATGGTAGACATGCAAGAAATAGGAGCATGTTCACACTAGCAAAAAAGAAACAAAACCTACAAAAGACAAAAGACAAAAATATATCTCATACCCTACCATCATTATATATAAATGTAAAGCAAAGTTGCATAATAAATATAGGGTACTTAGTGAACTATTTTTGATCAAAAAAAGTATACAAGCCGTCCCACCAGCGGCAAGGTGACCCTAAATTGGGACGGTACCTATACTGCCTATATTAAAAACCTTACTGTATATCAAAGTTGAAGTAATGCATATAAAAGGGTAGACAAATAGGACCGGGTCCCAACTCCAGACCACCCAGGCCCGTGGTAAGCTACATATATACCAGTCAGCTCAACAAAGGGGATGCCACACCCTTAAATTGCACAGAATTTCATCTCATCCATGACAGCACTAACACCCAGTGCTGTGTTGGGTAAGAGAGAAATAAATAGGTGAGTCATGGCCAGCTATTAATGGGTGGAGGAGGCTGGGGTTTTTTTTACTTTTTTTTTCATCAGCACATGTCTGCAATATTTCCATCTTTTTTGTACTATATATAGATTTACACTCTGTATATAATACATAAAAATACCGGTAATTGAATTTCCCCAAGACCATGAGAATGAATCATAGTTTTGGGGAAAAAGGTGAGTGTTGGCCGGCTATTTAGGGGTGGAGGAGGCCGGATTTTTTTTTATTTTTTTTATTCAGTTTATAGAACATCACATACAATGTGAGTGTAAGCAGCGCACATAGCAGGAAAATTCACCCAGAAGTGGGCAGAAATGGGGCATAATACTGTGTATAGCTGGGCTGTGGACTATCAAACTGTCTATAGAGAGGCTATTGTCAATCATATTGTATATAGGGGGCCATGTTCTATCATACTGTGTAAATAGGGGATGTATTGCTTCATACTGTGTATGGGGGATTTAGGTGCATTATACTATGTATAGGCAGGTATGGGGACATTATATTGTGTATAGGGGCTATTCGGGCATCATACTGTGTATAGGGGCTTATAGGCCATAATGCTGTGTATCTGGGCTATGGACTATCAAACTGTCTATAGAGGGGCTATTGTCTATCATATTGTATATAGGGGGCTATGTTCTACCCTACTGTGTATGGGAAGATATAGCCTATAAAACTGTGTAAATAGGGGATGTATTGCTTCATAATGTGTATGGGGGGCTATAGGTGCATTATATTATGTATAGGCAGGTATGGGGACATTATACTGTGTATAGGGGCTATTCGGGCATCATACTGTGTATAGCTGGGCTATGCACTATCAAACTGTCTATAGAGGGGCTATGGTTTATCATATTGTACATAGGGGGCTATGTTCCAATATACTGTATATGGGAAGCTATGGGCTATAAAACTGTGTTAAAAGGGGATATATGGCATCATACTGTGTATGGGGGGCTATAGAGGCATTATACTGTGCATAGAGGCTTTTTGGCCATGATACTCTATTAAGGGACTATGGGCCATAATACTGTGCATAGCTGGGCTGTGGACTATCAAAGTGTCTATAGAGGGGCTATTGTCTATCATAATTTATATAGGGGCTATGTTCTATCATACTGTGTATGGGAAGCTATAGGCTATAAATCTGTGTAAATAGGGCACATATTGCTTCATACTGTGTATGGGGGGGTTATAGCGGCATTATACTGTGTATAGAGGCTTGTGGGCCATCATACTCTAAAAAGGGCTATGGGCAATCATATTGTGTATAGGTTCTTATGAGCCATCATACACTGTAGAGGGGCTATGAGGCCATAATACTGTGTATAGCTGGGCTATGGGCTACCATACTGCGTATAGCTGGGCTATGGGTTACTATATTGGGTAGGGGGAGCTATGGGCATTCATGCTGTGAAAAGGGCTCTACATCTCAATTATAGACATGTGTGAGACACTTCAAAATTTTTATACCGGTGATCACCATTCATCTCATCCATGACAGCACTAACACCCAGTGCTGTGTTGGGTAAGAGAGAAATAAATAGGTGAATTATGGCCAGCTATTAATGGCTGGAGGAGGCTGGACTTTTTTTCTTTCTTTTCATCATCACATGTCTACAATAATTCCATCTTTATTGTACTATATATAGATTTACACTCTGTATATAATACATACAAATACCGGTAATTGAATTTCCCTAAGACCATGATAATGCATCATAGTTTTGGGGAAAAAGGTGAGTGTTGGCCGGCTATTTAGGGGTGGAGGACGCCGGATTTTTTTTTTTCAGTTCAGTTTATAGAACATCACATACAATTTGAGTGTAAGCAGTTCACATAGCAAGAAAATTCACCCAGAAGTGAGCAAAAAGGGTCATAATATGGTGTATAGCTGGGCTATGGACTATTAAACTGTCTATAGAGGGGCTATTGTCTATTATATTGTATATAGGGGGGCTATGTTCTATCATACTGTGTATGGGAAGCTATAGGTTATAAAACTGTGTAAATAGGGGATATGAGTCATAATACTGCGTATGGGGGGCTATAGAAGCATTATACTGTGTATAAGGGCTTATAAGCCATCATACTCTATAAACGGCTATGGGCAATCATATTGTGTATAGGTTCTTAACTAGTGTTGAGCCACCCCCGTAGTGTTCGGGTTCGGTTCGGTTCGTCGAACACCGGGATGTTCGAGGAACTGTTCGTCGAACTGTTCGTCGAACACCTTAGAACACCGTCGAACACCGTTAAAACCAATGGCAGGCAAACAAAAACACATAGAAACACATAGAAAACACCTTCAAAGGTGTCCAAAAGCTGACAAACTGCTCAGAAGACGCTTTCTTTAAAAAAGCCGGCCGGCAATTCAGCAGCGGCATACACCGGTACCCGACAATTTAGACAAGAAGGAATAGAGCCTCACACATAGATTAGATAGATAGAAACATGTCAGTCACATATATATGAAGTACAGTGACAGTGTTGCTTACTGTACTTGTCATTTAGTGTAAAGGATTTATTAAAAAATATAATAGTGTTTTCATGCACTGTCTCTTTAAAAAAGCCGGCCGGCAATTCAGCATCTGTACCCGACAATTTATAACAGACAGAATAGAGCTTCACACATAGATTAGATAGATAGAAACATGTCAGTCACATATATATGAAGTACAGTGACAGTGTTGGTTACTGTACTTGTCATTTAGTATTAAAATAAAGGATTTATTATTAAAAAAAATTGGCGTGGGGTTCCCCTTAATTTTAGTCTCTAGCGGAGGTTAAGCAGACAGCTGGGGCAGATGTTTGAAGCCTGGGAAGGGGGTAATACCCACGGAGCTTCCCAGGCTACTAATATGAGCCCCCAGCTGAATACATAGCCTTTACTAGCTATTAAAATGGGGGACCCCCCCCAAAAAAATGACGTGGGGTCCCCCCTAATTTAATAGCTAGCAAAGGCTAGGCAGACAGCTGGGGGCTGATATTAATAGCCCAGGAAGGGAGCCATGAATATTGGCCCCCTCCCAGGCTAGAAACACCAGCCGTCAGCCGCCCCAGAAATGGCGCATTCATAGGATGCGCCAATTCTGGCACTTAGCCTCGCTCTTCCCACTGCCCTGTAGCGGTGGCAGGGGGTAATAGGGATGGGGTTGATGTCAGCTTATAATGCCAGCTGACATCAAGCCCAGGTTAGTAATGGAGAGGCGTCTATAAGACACCCCCATTACTAACCCCATAGTCAAAGTTAAAAGAAAACACAAACACCCAGAATAAAGTCCTTTAATTGAAATAAAGACACAATCCTTTATTGTTCTAAATTAAACCATACTTACCATCACGCCCATTCCAGCTGAAGCCAACGATCTCCTGCAATAAAAGAAAAATAATAAAGCAACATCATCCTTACCTTTCCATGGTTCCCACGACAGCTTCAGCTCTGCTACATCGAGATGACAGGCTGGACCGCAGCAGAACGCTGCCATCCAGCCTGTCATCCCGCAGACACTGAGAAGCGCAGGCATGCTTGCGCTCTGCAGTGTCTGGCTGTGACGGCATAAAGATGAGACGCTAGAGCCTAAAATTAAGGGGAACCCCACGCCAATTTTTTTAATAATAAATCCTTTATTTTAATACTAAATGACAAGTACAGTAACCAACACTATCACTGTACTTCATATATATGTGACTGACATGTTTCTATCTATCTAATCTATGTGTGAAGCTCTATTCTGTCTGTTATAAATTGTCGGGTACAGATGCTGAATTGCCGGCCGGCTTTCTTAAAGAGACGGTGAATGAAAACACTATTATTTTTTTTAATAAATCCTTTACACTAAATGACAAGTACAGTAAGCAACACTGTCACTGTACTTCATATATATGTGACTGACATGTTTCTATCTTTCTAATCTATGTGTGATTCTCTATTCCTTCTATTCTAAATTGTTGGGTACAGATGCTGAATTGCCGGCCGGCTTTTTTAAAGAGACGGTGCATGAAAACACTATTATTTTTTTTGATAAATCCTTTACACTAAATGACAAGTACAGTAATCAACACTGTCACTGTACTTCATATATATGTGACTGACATGTTTCTATCTATCTAATCTATGTGTGATTCTCTATTCCTTCTATTCTAAATTGTCGGGTACCGCTGCTGAATTGCCGGCCGGCTTTTTTAAAGAGACGGTGCATGAAAACACTATTATTTTTTTTGATAAATCCTTTACACTAAATGACAAGTACAGTAATCAACACTGTCACTGTACTTCATATATATGTGACTGACATGTTTCTATCTATCTAATCTATGTGTGATTCTCTATTCCTTCTATTCTAAATTGTCGGGTACCGCTGCTGAATTGCCGGCCGGCTTTTTTAAAGAGACGGTGCATGAAAACACTATTATTTTTTTTGATAAATCCTTTACGCTAAATGACAAGTACAGTAAGCAGCACTTTCACTGTACTTCGTATATATGTGGCTGACATGTTTATATCTATCTAATCTATGTGTGAAGCTCTATTCTTTCGGTTCTAAATTGTCGGGTACCGGTGTATGCCGCTGCTGAATTGCCGGCTTTTCATGTTTCACTGTTGGCACTGTTCCCATCGATTTGGGCAATCACTGTAATGCCACAACCACCATGGCTGTGGCATTACAGTGAGTGGCAGACAATCCCTGCATGATTGGTGCTCTAAATAGCACCAGACATGCAGGACACGCTTTTGGTGCACGAACAGTTATCGAACATAACCTCGAACAGCCGAATTTTTTGCAAATCGTTCGGGTTCGTCGAACGACTCGAACACCGCCCAAAACAGCTCGAATTTGAGATTGGCGAACAGTTCTAGTCAAACACCGCTCATCTCTATTCTTAACTTCCATCATACACTATAGAGGGGCTATGAGGCCATAATACTGTGTATAGCTGGGCTATGTGTTACCATGCTGTGTATGGGGAAAAAGGTGAGTGTTGGCCGGCTATTTAGGGGTGGAGGAAGCCGGATTTTTTTTATTTATTTTTTATTCAGTTTATAGAACATCACATAAAATGTGAGTGTAAGCAGCGTACATAGCAGGAAAATTCACCCAGAAGTGGGCAAAAATGGGGCATAATACTGTGTATAGCTGGGCTGTGAACTATCAAACTGTCTATAGAGAGGCTATTGTCAATCATATTGTGTATAGGGGGGCTATGTCCTATCATACTGTGTAAATAGGGGATGTATGGCATCATACTGTGTATGGGGGCTTTAGGTGCATTATACTATGTATAGGCAGGTATGGGGACATTATATTGTGTATAGGGGCTATTCGGGCATCAAACTGTGTATAGGGGCTTATAGGCGATAATGCTGTGTATCTGGGCTATGGACTATCAAACTGTCTATAGAGGGGCTATTGTCTATCATATTGTATATAGGGGGCTATGTTCTGCCCTACTGTGTATGGGAAGATATAGCCTATAAAACTGTGTAAATAGGGGATGTATTGCTTCATACTGTGTATGGGGGGCTATAGGTGCATTATATTATGTATAGGCAAGTATGGGGACATTATACTGTGTATAGGGGCTATTCGGGCATCATACTGTGTATAGCTGGGCTATGCACTATCAAACTGTCCATAGAGGGGCTATGGTTTATCATATTGTACATAGGGGGCTATGTTCTAATATACTGTATATGGGAAGCTATGGGCTATAAAACTGTGTTAAAAGGGGATATATGGCATCATACTGTGTATGGGGGGCTATAGAGGCATTATACTATGCATAGAGGCTTTTTGGCCATGATACTCTATTAAGGGACTATGGGCCATAATACTGTGCATAGCTGGGCTGTGGACTATCAAAGTGTCTATAGAGGGGCTATTGTCTATCATAATTTATACAGGGGCTTTGTTCTATCATACTGTGTATGGGAAGCTATAGGCTATATATCTGTGTAAATAGGGGACATATTGCTTCATACTGTGTATGGGGGGGTTATAGCGGCATTATACTGTGTATAGAGGTTTGTGGGCCATCATACTCTAAAAAGGGCTATGGGCAATCATATTGTGTATAGTTTCTTATGAGCCATCATACACTGTAGAGGGGCTATGGGGCCAGAATACTGTGTATAGCTGGGCTAAGGGTTACCATACTGCGTATAGCTGGGCTATGGGTTACTATATTGGGTAGGGGGAGCTATGGGCTATCATGCTGTGAAAAGGGCTCTACATCTCAATTATAGACATGTGTGAGACACTTCAAAATTTTTATACCGGTGATCACCATTCATCTCATCCATGACAGCACTAACACCCAGTGCTGTGTTGGGTAAGAGAGAAATAAATAGGTGAATTATGGCCAGCTATTAATGGCTGGAGGAGGCTGGACTTTTTTTCTATTTTTTTCATCATCACATGTCTACAATAATTCCATCTTTATTGTACTATATATAGATTTACACTCTGTATATAATACATACAAATACCGGTAATTGAATTTCCCTAAGACCATGATAATGCATCATAGTTTTGGGGAAAAAGGTGAGTGTTGGCCGGCTATTTAGGGGTGGAGGAAGCCGGATTTTTTTTTTTTTTTTTTTTTTTTTTAGTTCAGTTTATAGAACTTCACATAAAATTTGAGTGTAAGCAGCGCACATAGCAGGAAAATTCACCCAGAAGTGGGGAAAAAGGGCCATAATACGGTGTATAGCTGGGCTATGGACTATTAAACTGTCTATAGAGGGGCTATTGTCTATTATGTTGTATATAGGGGGGCTATGTTCTATCATACTGTGTATGGGAAGCTATAGGTTATAAAACTGTGTAAATAGGGGATATGAGTCATAATACTGCGTATGGGGGGCTATAGAAGCATTAAAGTGTGTATAGAGGCTTATAAGCCATCATACTCTATAAAGGGCTATGGGCAATCATATTGTGTATAGGTTCTTAAGTTCCATCATAGAGGGGCTATGAGGCCATAATACTGTGTATAGCTGGGCTATGTGCTACCATGCTGTGTATGGGGAGCTAGGGGCATTCATGCTGTGAATAGGGCTCAGCATCTCAATTATAGACATGTGTGAGACACTTTAAAATTTCTTATACCGGTGAACACATTTCATTTCATCCATGACAGCACTAACACCCAGTGCTGTGTTGGGTAAGAGAGAAATAAATAGGTGAATTATGGCCAGCTATTAATGGCTGGAGGAGGCTGGTTTTTTTTTTTACTTTCTTTTTCATCAGCACATGTCTACAATATTTCCATCTTTTTTGTACTATATATAGATTTACACTCTGTATATAATACATAAAAATACCGGTAATTGAATTTCCCCAAGACCATGATAATGCATCATAGTTTTGGGGAAAAAGGTGAGTGTTGGCCGGCTATTTAGGCGTGGAGGAGGCCGGATTTTTTTTTTTTTTTTTTTAATAGTTTAATTTATAGAACATCACATACATTTTGAGTGTAAGCAGTGCACATAGCAGGAAAATTCACCCAGAAGTGGGGAAAAAGGGCCATAATATGGTGTATGGCTGGGCTATGGAGTATTAAACTGTCTATAGAGGGGCTATTGTCTATTATATTATATATAGGGGGGCTATGTTCTATCATACTGTGTAAATAGGGGATGTATGGCATCATACTGTGTATGGGGGGGTTATAGAGGCATTATACTGTGTATAGAGGTGTAGCGTCGGCGTCCCTGCCTCCTGCTAGGCAGGGACGCTGTTCCCCTCACCTCTCCGCTCCGTGCCCGGCGTCTTCCTCCCGCTCTGCTGGCAGCACACGCTGCTTCCCGGTCACGGTGCTTAGGGCGCGCGCGTGCTTCCCCTCTCTTAAAGGGGCCGCGCGCGCCGTCCTAAGGAGTCCCCGGCCAATGGCCGGAGTACTTCACCATATATAAGGCACCTCCTCCAAAATGGATGTGCCCGAGCAATGTTGTAGCACAGTTCATCACTCTGCTTCAGCCCTCAGGTCCGTTTCCAGTTACCTGCCAGTTACCTGCCAGTTTCCTGCCAGTTTCCTGTCTGATACCTGCCTGACTCTTGTCTACCTGCTGCTTATCCTGCGGTCCGACAGTCTGCCTACCAGCCCTGCCAGTCTGTCTATGGATCCGTCTGCCCGCTCACCTGGGAGCGCACATCTGCTACCTGCCTGCTAGCCTACCTGGAGGCTTCGCCGTCACGTGCTGTGACCACCTGCCTGTCCAGAGACTCTTGCCCGCTCATCTGGGAGTGCTCACCTGCTACCTGTCTGCTAGCCTACCTGGAGGCTCCGCCGTCACGTGCTGTGACCACCTGCCTGTCCAGAGACTCTTGCCCGCTCACCTGGGAGCGCTCACCTGCTACCTGTCTGCTAGCCTACCTGGAGGCTCCGCTGTCACGTGCTGTGACCACCTGCCTGTCCAGAGACTCTTGCCCGCTCACCTGGGAGCGCTCACCTGCTATCTGCCTGCTTGCCTACCTGGAGGCTCCGCCGTCACGTGCTGTGACCACCTGCCTGTCCAGAGACTCTTGCTCGCTCACCTGGGAGCGTCCACCTGCTACCAGCCTGCTAGCCTACCTGGAGGCTCTGCCGTCACTTGCCGTGACCACCCGCCTGTCAAGAGACTGTCCCGGTCACTTGCTCTGATCCCCTGCCCGTTTACCCAGAGACTGTCCCGGTCACTTGCCGTGACCTCCTGCCCGATTACTCAGAGACTGTCCCGGTCCCTTGCCGTGACCACCTGCCCGTTTACCCAGAGACTGTCCCTGTCACTTGCTGTGACTACTTGCCCGTCTTCCCTGGGCGCCACCCGCTTCCTTACAAGGACCGCCCCCTTGTATAGTAGCTCAGAGGTTCCGCCTCCCAGACCCGTTACAAGAGGCTTGTAGGCCATCATACTCTATAAAGGGCTATGGTCAATCATATTGTGTATAGGTTCTTAAGTTTCATCATACACTATAGAGGGGCTATGAGGCCATAATACTGTGTATAGCTGGGCTATGCGCTACCATGCTGTGTATGGGGAGCTAGGGGCATTCATGCTGTGAATAGGGCTCAGCATCTCAATTACAGACATGTGTGAGACACTTTAAAATTTCTTATACCGGTGAACACATTTCATCTCATCCATGACAGCACTAACATCCAGTGCTGTGTTGGGTAAGAGAGAAATAAATAGGTGAGTCATGGCCAGCTATTAATGGGTGGAGGAGGCTGGACTTTTTTTACTTTTTTTTTCATCAGTACATGTCTGCAATATTTCCACCTTTTTTGTACTATATATAGTTTTACACTCTGTATATAATACATAAAAATACCGGTAATTGAATTTCCCCAAGACCATGAGAATGCATCATAGCTTTGGGGAAAAAGGTGAGTGTTGGCCGGCTATTTAGGGGTGGAGGACGCCGGATTTTTTTTTTTTCAGTTCAGTTTATAGAACATCACATACAATTTGAGTGTAAGCAGTTCACATAGCAAGAAAATTCACCCAGAAGTGGGCAAAAAGGGTCATAATATGGTGTATAGCTGGGCTATGGACTATTAAACTGTCTATAGAGGGGCTATTGTCTATTATATTGTATATAGGGGGGCTATGTTCTATCATACTGTGTATGGGAAGCTATAGGTTATAAAACTGTGTAAATAGGGGATATGAGTCATAATACTGCGTATGGGGGCTATAGAAGCATTATACTGTGTATAAGGGCTTATAAGCCATCATACTCTATAAAGGGCTATGGGCAATCATATTGTGTATAGGTTCTTAAGTTCCATCATACACTATAGAGGGGCTATGAGGCCATAATACTGTGTATAGCTGGGCTATGTGTTACCATGCTGTGTATGGGGAGCTAGGGGCATTCATGCTGTGAATAGGGCTCAGCATCTCAATTATAGACATGTGTGAGACACTTTAAAATTTCTTATACCGGTGAACACATTTCATCTCATCCATGACAGCACTAACACCCAGTGCTGTGTTGGGTAAGAGAGAAATAAATAGGTGAATTATGGCCAGCTATTAATGGGTGGAGGAGGCTGGGGTTTTTTTACTTTTTTTTTCATCATCACATGTCTGCAATATTTCCATCTTTTTTGTACTATATATAGATTTACACTCTGTATATAATACATAATAATACCGGTAATTGAATTTCCCCAACACCATGAGAATGCATCATAGTTTTGGGGAAAAAGTTGAGTGTTGGCCGGCTATTTAGGGGTGTAGGAAGCCGGATTTTTTTTATTTATTTTTTATTCAGTTTATAGAACATCACATAAATTGTGAGTGTAAGCAGTGCACATAGCAGGAAAATTCACCAGAAGTGGGCAGAAATGGGGCATAATACTGTGTATAGCTGGGCTGTGGACTATCAAACTGTCTACAGAGAGGCTATTGTCAATCATATTGTATATAGGGGGCTATGTTCTATCATTCTGTGTAAATAGGGGATGTATGGAATCATACTGTGTATGGGGGGCTTTAGGTGCATTATACTATGTATAGGCAGGTATGGGGACATTATACTGTGTATAGGGGCTAATCGGGCATCATACTGTGCCTTATGGCCTTATGGGCCATAATGTTGTGTATTTGGGCTATGGACTATCAAACTGTCTATAGAGGGGCTATTGTCTATCATATTGTATATAGGGGGTTATGTTCTACACTACTGTGTATGTGAAGATATAGGCTATAAAACTGTAAATAGGGGATGTATTGCTTCATACTGTGTATGGGTTGCTATAGGTGCATTATATTATGTATAGGCAAGTGTGGGGACATTATACTGTGTATAGGGGCTATTCGGGCATCATACTGTGTATAGCTGGGCTATGCACTATCAAACTGTCTATAGAGGGGCTATGGTTTATCATATTGTACGTAGGGGGTATGTTCTAATATACTGTATATGGGAAGCTATGGGCTATAAAACTGTGTTATCTGTCTATCATAATTTATATAGGGGCTATGTTCTATCATACTGTGTATGGGAAGCTATAGGCTATAAATCTGTGTAAATAGGGGACATATTGCTTCATACTGTGTATGGGGGTTTATAGAGGCATTATACTGTGCATAGAGGCTTGTGGGCCATCATACTCTAAAAAGGGCTATGGGCAATCATATTGTGTATAGGTTCTTATGAGCCATCATACACTATAGAGGGGCTATGGGGCCATAATACTGTGTATAGCTGGGCTATGGGCTACCATACTGCGTATAGCGGGGTGAGAGGATGATAGGAGTTATACTTCACCCAAGACTACGATGTAAGACACAGATGAAGTTATTCTTCCCTTATCTGGACATTTGGACTGACGCCCAGAAATTAGATTGTAACTTGTTTTTAGCTGTCTCAGCAACCTTCTACTGCTATGAATTATCACTTTTCTGCTTATGAAACTTTCTTATCAACATTCCACTGTTATGAATCATCACTTCACTGCTTGTGAAACAAAGGCATTTTACTGCGCATGTGTGACAAAAAACTATGATTATTAGTATAAATAAAGGGACAGCACCTATAGAGGCAGGCGCGCTCAGGGGCTTCCCAGTACTTGATTATACACTACGTGTCTGTGTATTTCTTGTTACGGGGATACCCCGACTCCAACAAGGACCCTCCATGGCTGAATGATCCTAACAATTCCTGGCGCCCGAACAGGGACCCGAGGTCTGCGTATTTGCGTATTCCTTCAAGTTCATCGACCGGCACGAGTAACCGCTGAGATTGGGACATCGGAACAGCAGATGACAAACCTGGCCAGGTAAGAGACACTGTTAGTTCTCTTACATCTGCTCTGCGATAGTCCGTAAATTTCATGCATATCTTGTGTTGGGATTGAGGAACTAGTAGAAAAGGATACCTATAGCTCAGGTCATTCATGTATATACTGTAGGATCTGCCGAAGGAGAGGTCAGAGAAGGTTATGAAACGGATGGTATGAAAGAGATGTGGATGTCGGGAATAGCCTCATAAGCCGCACTAAGGTAGATGACATAACTATTACGGAGATTGCCTAACTGAGTCATAAGGTTGTGTCCTTTCGGGGAAACCTTCGCTCACGCTTAACTCCCGAACCTTTGTCCTCCTTTTTGATGGATAAGAGATTGACAGAATGAGCCCATGGAAGTAATGATAATACTCCAGGGACACGATATATAATGGAGACTGTATGGTTCATTTTATGTATTGTTGGTCTTGCCCTTGTTGCCATATATATATGTGTTAGAATTACTCTACACTTCAGACAAAACGGTCCAGAGAAACCGTTTCAGATACTGGCTCCTTAGGACAGAATAGGTAACGAGGAAAGGTAAAATATAGAATATATTTTATCTAACCCAAAAAGCCTCCTAAGGTAGGAATAGTCAGGAAAAATGGGCAACAAACAGACTAAGACCACAAATGATGAACAAGATGTCTATACAATCGTGAAAGAAAGGTGTGGTGTAGAAGCAACTAAGAATTTAGGGAAAGTTTGCAAAACTTTTCAGGTAGCAAGGCATGACAGGTTTAACAGGAAACTATGGGAGGACATTCGGGTTAGAAAAGCAGGAGTGATAAGAGACAAAGGATGGCAGGAACAAGTAGAGGCCATGGTCGAACTATCAAAAACAGCAGAGACAGACCATTGGACTTTTAATAAAGACAATGGATTATGGAGAACTCCAGTCAGACAGGGTCCCATTGTACAAACAGAAAACAGTAAACAAATGAACCCATTGGCACCACCATATCAGCCCAGGTCAGAACCCACACTGTATCCTGATTTTCGGGGTCCGGGTGGATGGACATGTACAAACTGTGGACTCCAGAATCCAGACTGGAGAGACACATGTGCAGGATGTGGAGCACCACGACCACATGATATGTTGGCACCAGTGCGTATCCTCAGTCGACCATACAGAGAAGAAGATGGTGGCAATCCACCGCGTAGAGTAACTAGATACCATCAGACTAGACAATATTTTCCATGGACCCCCGCTGAGGGAATGTCCCTACTTCAGAATGCACCAGATCCAATACAATGCCCACTAAGATTTGCTACGTACATACAGCAGATAATACACACCCATAATGGAACATGGTCAGATGGGACAGAATTATGTAGAATGAAAATGACACCAGGGTTGTATCAGGAATTGATGACAGTTATAGAACCTCATAGACCTCAACCAGTAGATGGTGAGGATCCAAATACCGCACTGTCAGGACAGAATTTTATGATCAGACTTATGGAGTTTATGAGAACTAAACAACGAATGAGAGGGACTTCAGGAACTGTCTCCCAGAAGTCAGGACAGCCTGTAGATGAATACTACTTAGCGGTAGAAAACAGTTACAGAGACGAGGGAATGGACCTTACCAATGAAGGAGTCATTCGACTGATGACAAAAACTTTTATAGAGAATCTTAACCCAAAACTTAGGGAAAAGTTCAAGGCTGCAACTCCTGATTGGAGAACCTTAGATGATCCCCAGATAGTCAGACAAAAACTATTAGGGATAGAAATGGATATGCGTGAGGCAGCATCCAAACCCGTCAGAGTAGCAGCAAATAATAGTCTGGTCAATAAAAACAACAGATCAAATCAGACCTATGACAAAGGGAACTTGGATAAGAAAACTAATCCATGTCACTACTGTAAGAAACCAGGACATTGGATTAGAGAATGCAGGAAAAAAGCCAGGGATATAGAAGATGGTACCTATGTCCCAAGAGAATCACAAGAAAAGACAGTACAGGCTTCTGCTCCTGCAGCAAGCGAGTGACTAGACGTGATGCAAACCACTTTGACTGGAAGGCGCCCAATAATTCAGGTAAAAGTAGCAGGAAAACAATGCCCTTTTCTAATAGATACCGGAGCAACTTCCTCCGTCCTCAATGAAGACGCCTTACCAAATGCTGATTGTTTATCAGATGATGTAACCTATACCGAAGGGTATGATGGAGGAATCAGGCCACTCCCATATAGTATTCCCCTTGAAACAAAGATAGGATCTAAAATATTTTTATCTAAATTTCTTTTTGTCAAAGGGGCACCTACTTGTCTTCTAGGTACAGACCTATTAAAGCAGACAGAAATGAATATCCAATTTTTGGAGGATGGTAGAGTCCAAATTTTGGTGCCTGATGACCAAGAGTCTCTAGAAAACATTGTAAAAGTCCAAGCCTTAGAGGATGAGAAAGATCCTGCCCCTACCCAAATTATTTTAGATCTTTCTGAGGTATCAGAAAAATTATGGGCACAACATGACACCGATGTAGGACTAATGCCAATAGCTCCAGTAAAAGTCACTCCTGTTCCAGGTGTGACACTACCCTAATTGAGACAGTATCCTATTAGTGCCCAACAAGAACACGCCATAGGAGAACAGATAAAAGATTATCTAAAAACTGGAGTACTGATAGAAGTAAAGTCACCAGCCAATACACCGTTGTACCCCGTAAAAAAGAAATCTACTGAGGGGTCAGCTGCTAGATACCGGATGGTACATGATTTAAGAGAGATAAATAAAATTTTGGAACCTATTACTCCTGTTGTGCCAAATCCACACACGTTGCTATCACAGATCCCAGCAACAGCACGAGTATTTTCTGTCATAGACTTATCAAATGCATTTTTTTCAGTACCATTACACCCAGACTGTTACAAACTGTTTGCATTTACATTTAAGAATAGACAATTAGCATGGACAAGATTACCACAGGGTATGATACATTCACCTACCTTGTACTCAGAAGCTATGAGATCAGTTCTTCAAAATTTCAAACCTACGGATGAGGTTGTAATTCTTCAATATGTTGATGACCTATTATTATGTGCCCCTGCTCAAGAGTCCGCAAACAGCAACACAATAAGATTGTTAAAATTTCTAGCAGACATGGGCTGTAAAGTTAACAAGAAAAAAGTACAACTTTGTATGACTACGGTAGTATTTCTAGGACACTGCATTTCACAAGGTATTCGGCACCTCACCGCCGACAGACTAAAAATCATTAGAGATCTTGTTCCTCCCAAGAACTACAAAACATTAAGAGCATTTTTGGGAATAGTATCACACTGCAGACAATGGGTTATACATGCTAGTCAGCTTATGCAACCTCTATATGATTGTTTAAAAATCGAGCCTTTTCAGTTAACTGAATCAGCGCTCATAGCCTTTCAAGACCTCAAGAAAGGTCTCATGTCAGCCCCGGCCTTGGGAATCCCAGACTACGCCAAACCATTCCAATTAATGGCTGCGGAAATGTCTAATCATGCTACAGGAGTACTAACACAGAAACATGAAAATAAACAAAGACCTGTCGCATACTATTCTGCTCAATTAGATAATGTTACCAAAGCTGCACCATCATGTGTCAGAGTAGTAGCAGCTGTCTCTCTTTTGGTAGAAAAAGCCTCAGAAATAGTACTAGACCATGCCTTAATAGTACAAACTACACATGATGTACATGGCATACTGAATCAGGTATTGCCAAAACACATTTCAATGATTAGACAAATCCTAGAATCAGCTGCTTCAACCAAACAAGTAGCAGTAATAAAAGTACCTGCACATGTAAGACTCGACACCGAGATAGCTAGGGGTAATGACCGAGCCGACAAGGCTGCTAAGCGAGCTGCAGTAAAACCTCTGACAACTGACCACACTATTAGTGCAGTATCAGAATTTGACTTAATTACACGGCTCAAAGAAGCCCACCAGCAGGTGAGTAGAGAAGAACAAGAAGAGTGGCAGAAACAGGGGGCAGAAGAAAAAGAAGGACTATGGAGAAAAGGAGATGAGCTTTGTCTCCCCCGAGCGTGGTACCCTGTTGTGGTCAGTGAAGCCCACGGACCTACACATGTGTCTGCAAACGGTATGATACAGAGGGTCAGACAGAAGTGGTTAGCCCCAGGGTTCGGCCAGGTAGCTCGAGCAAAATGTGGTTCTTGTGAAATCTGTTTAGCCCACAATCCAGGACAGACTGTTAAGACCCCCCAGAAGCACCATGTAAGACCACTATATCCGTTCCAGAGACTTCAGATCGATTACATCCAGATGCCTAAGCATGGACACTATGAGTATGTACTGGTATGTGTGGACATGTTTTCGGGGTGGCCAGAGGCTTATCCAGTTCATACAGCCACGGCTAAAGTCACTGCAGTAAAAATAGCACATGAACTGGTACCCCGTTATGGTATCCCAGAAGTGATCGAGTCAGATAGAGGTACACATTTTACTGGAGAGATCTTTCAGAATGTAATGAAAATGTTGTGTATAAAAAGTGAACTACACACCCCTTACCACCCACAGAGTTCTGGTAAGGTAGAGAGAATGAATGGAACACTTAAGTTAAAAATACAGAAAGCCATGGCAGAAACACAGAAACCATGGACTGAGTGTCTCCCAATAGCATTGTATTCAGTCAGAAACACCCCCCAGGGAAAGAGCAAACTCACCCCCCATGAAATATTGTTTGGTAGAGTTGCCAATACAGGATTGTATTTCCCACAGACTTTAATGTTAGAAACTGAAAGCTTAACTGCTTATGTACAAAATTTATGTAAGCATGTGTCTAAAATACACTCTTTAGTGTTCTCTTCCATTCCAGATCCTGATTCCATTGAGGGAACGCACAAGCTGCAACCAGGAGACGAAGTTTACGTAAAAAGACATAACAGAAGAACGCTAGAACCCAGATTTGAGGGTCCATATCAGGTGTTATTGACAACTCCAACTGCAGTAAAATTGGAAGGAAAATCAGCATGGGTACATGCAAGCCATTGCAAAAAGAAATAGTGGTGATTGTACTTGTGTTAGCTATAACGATAGATCAGGGAGACCTGTGGGATAAACTAAGTTCCCCAAAACCTGCAGATAATAAATTTATAAAACATCATGAGACATTGGTAAACGGGCTGCTCGATGGCGGACAGAAAATAGCAGACTGTTGGATTTGTACGCATTCTCCAATATCAGCCACGAGCATACCCTTCCTGGCCGTACCCATGACCCCTGAGGAAGTGTTTACATGGACTAATTGCTCAGACAAATTAGCAAATAACCAAACCGTTAATTCTAGATTATGGAACACCACTGTTGCCATCCCAGTTGTGGGGTGGGTGGGATTTCCCTGGTGGCAAGGTAATATGACCGGAAAAATAAACAACTTACAATATTTAGCGTTTAAAGGAGGTGTATGGGTTCCTAGAAATAAGACAGGACTAACAGACTTAGGGTTAATTCCTACAGAAAATATACAACTCAGTTTTAGTAGCACAGTATCTTCTTCTCAACCTTTTAAACCTGATATAGTAGAAAAATACATACACAATAATGGTTGGAAATATTCACAATTATTCCCCGATGGAAACAATGATACATGTTCAAAGATACCAGGTAATATATTATGTAATGAGTCAAGTGCATATGACCCAGGTACACCGACTTGTGAAAATCCAGATGCAGGATACTGTAGTCCATTAGGTCAAAAACCCCCTTGGTGTATACTTCAGAATGTATCTAAATTTTTAGATTTGGTACATAGGTTGGTGCTCCAACACTCTGCAATATGGGATCTGCCTGAAGGAACCTTCTGGATTTGTGGAAATGGAGCATACAAATGGCTCCCAGTAGGAATAAAAGGTGCATGTACTCTAGGACGCTTAACACCGGCCACATTTATAGTTCAGAATCAGCAGGTAGATATGCAAGCAGTACCTAAACACACACTATACAAAAGAGCAGCCGACAACTCGCCTAGACCTTCAGGTAGGCCACATGTGGTCCAAATGGGAATTCCTAATAAAATATTCAGCACTTTCTTTGTGTATCCAATGTTGATGCAGATGTGGGATAAATTAGTTCAGGCCACCGACTATCTAGATGATCAGATATGGGATATTATGGATATACTTAATACTAGTATAGCTGTCCAAAATCAACTTATAATTGTTACTAATCAACATACTGTAGTGTTAGACTACCTAACTGCGGCCCAGGGAGGAATGTGTCAAATTATTGGTCCAACCTGTTGTCATTACATAGATCCAAACAGTACAATGAGTATGAGGTTCAAGCTGGCAGATATACAACGATTACGGGATGAATATGACAGACACAATGACCAAAATAAAGATAGCTGGTGGTCAGACACCTTCTCCTTTCTCAACCCAAAGAACTGGTTTAAGGGTATTGGAGGTTGGGTGGCTGGAATTCTGCAAGGTATATTACAGATTGTGCTAATTATAGTAGTCATATATGTAGTGTTTAAAATAGGATTAAAAATTATTTTAATATGCATAAATAAGCTTTGTAACACGGACTCAAGAATATGAAAGAAAAGAACTCCCGGACCAGGTCTTCTACCAAAAGTCCATAAGGAAGAATCAAAGGGGGGACTGATAGGATGATAGGAGTTATACTTCACCCAAGACTACGATGTAAGACACAGATGAAGTTATTCTTCCCTTATCTGGACATTTGGACTGACGCCCAGAAATTAGATTGTAACTTGTTTTTAGCTGTCTCAGCAACCTTCTACTGCTATGAATTATCACTTTTCTGCTTATGAAACTTTCTTATCAACATTCCACTGTTATGAATCATCACTTCACTGCTTGTGAAACAAAGGCATTTTACTGCGCATGTGTGACAAAAAACTATGATTATTAGTATAAATAAAGGGACAGCACCTATAGAGGCAGGCGCGCTCAGGGGCTTCCCAGTACTTGATTATACACTACGTGTCTGTGTATTTCTTGTTACGGGGATACCCCGACTCCAACAAGGACCCTCCATGGCTGAATGATCCTAACAGGGGCTATGGGTTACTATATTGTGTAGGGGGAGCTATGGGCTATCATGCTGTGAAAAGGGCTCTACATCTCAATTATAGACATTTGTGAGACACTTCCAAATTTTTATACCGGTGATCACCTTTCATCTCATCCATGACAGCACTAACACCCAGTGCTGTGTTGGGTAAGAGAGAAATAAATAGGTGAGTCATGGCCAGCTATTAATGGCTGGAGGAGGCTGGGTTTTTTTTTACTTTTTTTTTCATCAGCACATGTCTACAATATTTCCATCTTTTTTGTACTATATATAGATTTACATTCTATATAAAACATAAAAATGACGGTAATTGAATTTCCCCAAGACCATGAGAATGCATCATAGTTTTGGGGAAAAAGTTGAGTGTTGGCCGGCTATTTAGGGGTGGAGGAGACCGGATTTTTTTTTTTTTTTTAAGTTCACTTTATA
Source organism: Phyllobates terribilis (assembly GCF_046119375.1). Lineage (NCBI taxonomy): Eukaryota > Metazoa > Chordata > Amphibia > Anura > Dendrobatidae > Phyllobates > Phyllobates terribilis. The sequence goes on along the minus strand of NW_027364061.1, from coordinate 142,013 downwards.
GAACATCACATACAATTTGAGTGTAAGCAGCGCACATAGCAGGAAAATTCACCCAGAAGAGGGCAAAAAGGGCCATAACACGGTGCATAGCTGGGCTATGGACTATTAAACTGTCTACAGAGGGCTATTGTCTATTATATTGTATATAGGGGGCTATGTTCTATCATACTTTGTATGGTAAACTATAGTCTATAAAACTGTGTAAATAGGGGATATATGGCATCATTCTGTGTATTGGGCATTTTAGATGCATTATATTGTGTATACGCAGATATGGGGTCATTATACTGTGTATAGGGGTTACTCGGGCATCATACTCTGTATAGGGGCTTATTGACCATAATACTGTGTATAGCTGGGCTATGGACTATTAAACTGTCTATAGAGGGGCTATTGTCTATTATGTTGTATATAGGGGGCTATGTTCTATCATACTGTGTATGGGAAGCTATAGGCTATAAAACTGTCTAAATAGGGGATATGAGTCAGAATACTGCGTATGGGGGCAATAGAAGCATTATACTGTGTATAGGGTCTTTTAAGCCATCATACTCTATAAAAAGCTATGGGCAATTATATTGTATATAGGTTCTTATGAGCCATCATACCCTATAGAGGGGCTATGGGGCCATAATACTTTGTATAGCTGGGCTATGGGCTACCATACTGTGTATATCTGGGCTATGGGCTACTATATTGTGTATGGGGAGCTATGGGCTATCATGCTGTGAATAGGGCTCTACATCTCAATTATAGACATGTGTGAGACACTTCAAAATTTTTATACCGGTGATCACATTTCATCTCATCCATGACAGCACTAACACCCAGTGCTGTGTTGGGTAAGAGAGAAATAAATGTGAATTATGGCCAGCTATTAATGGGTGGAGGAGGCTGGACTTTTTTAACTTTTTTTAACATCATCACATGTCTACAATATTTCCATCTTTATGGTACTATATATAGATTTACACTCTGTATATAATACATAAAATACCGGTAATTGAATTTCCCCAAGACCATGAGAATGCATCATAGTTTTGGGGAAAAAGGTGAGTGGTTTTTTTTGTTCAGTTTATAGAACATCACATACAATTTGAGCGCAAGCACTGCACATAGCAGGAAAATTCACCCAGATGTGGGCAAAAAAGGGCCATAATACGGTGTATAGCTGGGCTATGGACTATTAAAATGCCTATAGAGGATCTATTGTCTATCACTGTGTATGGGGCTATAGATGCATTATACTGTGTATAGTCAGATATGGCGACATTACACTGTGTTCCAAATTATTATGCAAATAATATTTTCTCAGATTTTCCCAAATTACCTATATGAATTGCAGTCATTGTAATTTTCCAGTCAACTAACTATTAGAGTACAATTGAAAGGTTTTTGTACAAACTGCCTATGATAACAGTATATTTTTACAAAAATAAAACACTCAAACTGCACTCAAAATGCATGTTCCAAATTATTATGCACAGCAGTGTTTTCAACCTTTTCATTTTAATAAAGAACAAAAAAATGGTCATTTTTGAAATTATAAGCATTAGCAGGTTATTACAAACTGAAATCAAACAGTTTTCAACTCAAAACTTTATTCTAGGTGATGTTACATTTGCACATAGGACCCCTTGTTCGAAAGGAGCTTCTGAACTCTCTCGTCCATAGAATTTGTCAGGTTTTGGATGGTTTCTGCTTCAATTGTTTTGCATGAGGACAGAATACCCTCCCAGAGCTGTTGCTTAGATGTGAACTGCCTCCCGCCATCATAGACACTCCTTTTGATGACGCTCCAGAAGTTCTCAATGGGGTTGAGGTCAGGGGAGCATGGGGGCCACACCATAAGTTTGTCCCCTTTTATGCCCATAGCAGCCAGAGATGCAGATGTGTTATTTGCAGCATGAGACGGTGCATTATCTTGCATGAAAATGATGTTGCTGTGGAATGCTCGGTTCTTCTTCTTGAACCATAGCAGGAAGTGCGGTTTGAGAAACTCCACATACATTATGGAGTTTATCTTTACCCCTTCAGGGATCCTAAAGGGGCCGACAATCTCTCTCCCCATGATTCCAGCCCAAAACATTACTCCACCTCCTCCTTGTTGGCGCTGTAGTCGTGTTTGCATGGGGTGTCCATCAACCAGCCATCCTCCATTCCATCCATCTGGACCATCGAGCGTTGCACGGCACTCATCGGTGAACAAAACAGTTTTGAAGTCAGTCTTCATGTATTGTTTGGCCCACTGGAGCCGTTCCTGCTTGTGTGCAGTGGATAGAGGAGGTCGACAGGATGGCTTACGCACAGCTGCAAACCTCTGAAGGACCCTGCATCTTGTTGTTCGGGGGACGTTGGAGGCACCAGCAGCTTCAAAAACTTGTCTGCTGCTATGACAAGGCTTTTTTGCCGCTGCTCTTTTAACCTGATGTAATTGCCTATAGGAAAGAGTCCTCAATTTTCCCTTATCAGCACGCACACGTGTGTACTGTGAATCAGCTACATACTTCTTGATTGTGCGGTGATCACGATGAAGTGTCTTGGCAATGTTGATTGTAGTCATGCCTTGACCTAAACACTCCACAATTTGTTGCTTCTCAACAGCCGACACATCCTTTTTCTTTCCCATTTTGGCAGAAAATGTAGGCTGCTTAATAATGTGGGACAGCCTTCTTAAGTAGTCTTGCCTTTCATTGGACACACCTGCCAAGCTAATTAGCACAGGTGTCTGCAATTGCTTACAGTGATATAAAGAGCCCTGACACACATCACCATCAATGAGTTTAACTGACAAACAAAAAAATTCTTACCTTATCACTCCTAAACACTTTTTGCATAATAATTTGGAATACACTGTAATTCATGGTTTATTGGAGGATGATCCAGACAGGCGGATGCAATTTAGTGAGATTATGCTTAACAAAATTGAAGAAAATCCAGTAATTTTAGATAACATTATGTGGAGTGATGACGCTTCTTTCAAATTATCCGGCCATATTAACAGACATAATTGTATTTACTGGTATAATGAGAACATGCATTTAACATTAGAGCAACAACTAAATGAACCTGGTGTCAATGTTTGGGGTGGTATTTCAAGTTTTAGTGTTTTAGGACCAATATTTTTTGATGGGACAGTCACAGGAGATAAGTATCTCGAAATTCTAATGAATCGAGTTGTTCCCCAGGTACAGAAACATCCTAATTCAAATGACCTTTATTTCCAACAAGATGGGGCCCCTCCACATTATTCAAGAGTAGTCCGCGAGTATCTTGATGATACATTTCCTAATAAATGGATTGGCCGAAGTGGCCCACTTGATTGGCCAGCACGTTCACCAGACTTGACCCCAATGGATTTTTTCTTTTGGGGAGTACTCAAGGACAAAGTTTATAGTCAAAAACCAAAAAGTGTCAGTGATATGAAAAATTACATAAGGGATGCTTTTCAAGAAATTAATATCCAAAGAGACTTGTGCAAAAACGTTTGACAAAGCGTAAGAGGCAGACTTCAAAGCTGTGCAAATTGTAATGGAAAACAGTTTGAGCACCTGCGTTGATAAAATTTAAGGGCTTTTATATTATTGTTCAGAATAAAATTTAATTGTCAATGTTATGCTTGTGTTAGTAAATATAATTTTATATATAAATCAAAATAAATGTTATTATTTTCTGTCCACCTACTTTAGGACCACCCAAAATATACGGGGCTATGTTCTACCCTACTGTGTATGGGAAGATATAAGCTATAAAACTGTGTAAATAGGGGATATATTGCTTCATACTGTGTATGGGGGGCTATAGGTGCTTTATACTGTGTATAGGGGCTATTCGGGAATCATACTGTGTATAGCGGCTTATGGGCCATAATACTGTGTATAGCTGGGCTATGCACTATCAAACTGTATATAGAGGGGCTATGTTTTATCATATTATACATAGGGGTGCTATGTACTAATATACTGTGTATGGGAAGCTATAGACTATAAAACTGTGTAAAAGGGGGATATATGGCATCATACTGTGTATGGGGGCTATAGAGGCATTATACTGTGCAGAGATGCTTTTTGGCCTTCATTCTCTATAAAGGGACTATGGGCCATAATACTGTGCATAGCTGGGCTGTGGACTATCAAAGTGTCTATAGGGGGGCTATTGTCTATCATATTGTATATACGGGCTATGTTCTATCATACTGTGTATGGGAAGCTATAGGCTATAAATCTGTGTAAATAGGGGATGTGGGTCATAGTACTGCGTATGGGGGGTTATAGAGGCATTATACTGTGTATAGAGGCTTGTGGGCCATCATGCTCTATAAAGGGCTATGGGCAATCATATTATGTATAAGTTCTTATGAGCCATCATACACTATAGAGGGGATATGGGGCCATAATATTGCGTATAGCTGGGCTATGGGCTACCATACTGCGTATAGCTGGGTTATGGGCCAAAATACTGTGTATAGCTGGGCTATGGGCTATAATGCTGTGTATAGCTGGGCTATGTGCTACCATATTGTGTTTGGGGAGTTATGGGCTATAATACTGTGAATAGGCCTCTACATCTCAATTATAATGTTGTATCATACTGTGTATGGGAAGCTATAGGCTATAAATCTGTGTAAATAGGGGATATGGGTCATAATACTGCATATGGGGGGTTATAGAGGCATTATACTGTGTATAGAGGCTTGTGGGCCATCAAGTTGACGCGCCCCCTGGGCCTATGTTGTGCAGAGGAACCCGGAACCGGGCCTGTTGTAGGATGCTGGGGGTTGTAGTCTCCGTGTGGCGGTGACCCGGTCCGTGCCCAGGGTGGTCAAACCAGTGGCAGTCTTAGGCTGAGTTCACACGATGCGTTTTTCGTGCGTTTCCGCGGCGTTTTTGCAGTTGCGGAAACGCTGCGGAAACGCATTAAAAACGCATGGTAGAAGGGCAGCAATGTTCCCCAATTGAAATCCGCATGTGCTGTGCCCACGATGCGGATTTTTCCGCAGCGTAAACGCTGCGGTCAAAAATCCGCAGCATGTCAATTAATTTTGCGGAAACGCTGCTCTTTTGCCGCCATTGACTTGCATTAGACCGCATGGAATCCGCATCACTGTATATGTTGATGCGCTTTTCATGCGGTCTAATGTGCGGATGGTACCCGGGTGTGGATGAGAGGACTCGCATCCAGACCCAGATACCATTAAAAAAAAAGAATAAAATAAAAAATATATATATTCTCACCTTCTGACAGCCCGCGCTGCGTCCTGCTGGCTTCCCGGGCACTTCGTGGTTGAATGAAGGACCTTCGCTGACGTCAGAGTCATGTGACGGGTCACGTGACGCTGACGTCGGAAGGTCCTAAAGTCTTCACTGCCGGCAGCCGGGACCGAGCGAAGCCGGACACCGGGGGCCATCAGAGGGTAAAGTATATATTTATTTTTTATTTTTTGACATTCACACACTATATAAATCCATGCCGGTTGCATGGATTTATATAGTGTAAAGTTGACAAGCACTTTCCAAGTGATGCTAAAATCGCTTGGGAAGCGCTTGTCAACCCGCATGCGGAAATGAAAGTGAAGACTGCTTAATTTCCGCATGTCCCTGGCAGGAAACCGCATGTACAATCCACATGCTTTTTTTCCTGCCAGAGAGATGCAGAAACGCTCAGGAAAAAATCCTGAGCATTTCTGCATCGTGTGCACATACCCTTAATGTATAGCAAATGTCCGACTACGCCACCCGTGGATTGCGGTCAGTGGGGACCGCCGCTGCGCTGCCGACCGCTGAGGCTGATGTTGTTTGCGCAGCCGAGTATGGGATAACTCCCCACGGGAGAAGTATTGCCTCAGGGCAGCTAATGTGAGAGATGATGGGAGTGATGGTGTGAGGGTCCCAGTGCTAATGGTGCTGGTGCGGCAAGGAATCACAGAGACGTGAGGTGCAGTTCAGCGTCTTTACTGATGGTACAAGGCAGACCCTCCCGGGAGTACTGGCTAGTATAAGGGGCCTGGTCAGTCTGCGAGCAAGCAGGAGTTCCCCTGGCCAGGTGGAGTTGTAGGCCTCCCCGTTTATCTGCACTCTTCCTGGCTACCTTGCTGTCAGCGGTTACAAGTAGCCCACGTCCCTGAGTATACCGTGTGGTGCTCACCCGTATGGCTGGTGACTTGGGGCCTTCTGTTAGCCTCCGCTCCTGGATGGCGGCGCTGGTCCCTTCTTTGTGACTGAGCCTCCGGGCTTGAACAGAGGACCTGGAATCCCCTGCCGGCTGGTTTCTGCTGCTGGGTATATATATCAGTCCCCACAGCCTCGGACTCCTGTGTCCGGTTTTAGTAACTTCAGCCAGGGCGAGCTATATCTCTGCTCAGCTCCAGCCCCTGGTCTTCAGCTGCTGCTCCTACAGAGCTCCTGATGTATCTTTCCCTGTGTCTGGAACTTCACTGTCTAATCCCGCCCCAGACCCAGTTTATAAGGGCAGATTCCTCCCCTCCCAGGTCTGGGTGGGCCGTGTTGCATGTTTAGGGCTCCTGACCAGAGAAACCTCCCACTTGCTCTCAGACATAATATCTCTATTACTGTGGTAACCAGACCCCTGGGGTGCCACATTCCCCCCTAGTAAATTTTAGTACTCCGGGACTAAACACATTTTTAAAGAAACATAAATACAGGGTATAAACGATAATACAAAAACATATTTACAAGAAGCTTTAGTTCTTTAAAGGTCACGGCGTGTCCGTAACCGGGTGTCCATATCACCCAAGGTGAAGTTTGTAAAACAAGGGGGTGTCCATGTCACCCAAGGTGAAACTTTAAGCGAAGTAGGGGACCTGTCCAAAGCAAACCCCTTGCGTTGGCCTTGGGCGTGGCTGCAAGGCTGGAGCTAACTACTTTGGGCCGCAAGTAGGCCACGCCAGACAGGTTTTCTTTTCCGCGGCCGTCTTTGCAAGAGGCACCAAGGTTCAACTATCTACAAGCATTGTTCCGGTTATCCAGTGTCCATAACCTGTTAGTCCAAATAAATCTGCAGGGTAACTGAGAAACATAATTAGTAACAGGCAACAAACATAAACCATAAACAGTTAACAGATAAATTCACAGTGCATCACTTTAGATTTTCCAGCGAGCGAGCATCTGACCTCTAGTGACTCTAGTGGACCTACGGAGCTCACTAACTGGTTCTGCACTACAGGGTGTAGGAGGTGTTATGGGCAAGCTGGGCAGCTGTCTGTGCACTCTTTGGCTCACTAGGGGGACGGCAGGCTCACTACTAGCAGAGGGTTGATTCTCCTGTACTGCTGGTGTGGACTCTTCTGCCTCTTGGGCCAGCTGCTCTTCCAGCTCTACCGGTTCCTCTGTAGGCACTTGCGGGGCAGGCTGGAGAAAGGTGACGACGGGTACCACGACAGCGCCGTTTACTTGTGTCCTAGACCGGGGGAAGTCTCCGAGTACGGTACTGATCATTTCTTCCATTTCCAATGCGGGTTGAGGGTTTTCTTGATCTTCTTCAGGGCTTTGCAGCTGCTCGGGACACTTCTTCAGGTGGTCTCTGGAGACAATGGCTGTGGTTTCTCCTCCATCCTTACTGATTACGCAGATTTTTGGGTTCTCATGGCTTGAGGGCAGTACGGTGTATGGGTCCTTCTCCCACTGGTCTTCCAACTTGTGGAGCTGCCTCTTCCTCTTCAAGACCTGCTCTCCAGGTACCAGGGGAACAGCGGGAGCATACTGGTTATAAGCCTTCTCTTGCCTTTCTCTAGCTTGAGACAGACTTCGCTCGACTCTCTCCTGCACTTTCCGATACTGCTGCTGCCGCTCTGTATCCCAGTCTGCCTCTGGCGAGGTGTCCTCAGGTGTCAGGACTCCCATATCCAGGTCAATAGGCAGCTTACCAGGTCTTGCTCTCATTAGGTAAGCCGGGGTACAGTTGGTGGAACCTACAGGGATGTGGTTATACAGGTCCACCAGATTGGGCAGTTTCTCAGGCCACAGACTGCGTTCTTCCAGGGGCAATGTTTTTAGCAGATCTATCACCACCTGGTTCATCTTCTCGCAGAGTCCATTGGTTTGAGGGTGATAGGGCGTTGTTCTTATCTTCTTGCAGCCACACAGGTTGCAGAACTCCTGGAAGACCTCAGCTTCAAAGGCTGGTCCTTGGTCTGTCAGCACTTGGTCCGGGTACCCGTGTGGACGGCAGAAGTGCTGCTGGAAGGCTCTAGCTGCTGTTTGAGCCGTTAAGTCATTGACCGGGACCACCACCAGGAACCAGGAGTAATGATCTACGATTGTGAGGGCGTAGACATACCCAGATCTGCTTGGAGCCAGTTTCACATGGTCCAGGGCTACCAGTTCCAGTGGCTGTCTGGTGATGATGGGCTGCAGGGGAGTCTTCTGGCTGGCACGGTCCTTTCTTCTTAGGTTGCACGGGCCACAGTCTCTGCACCACCTCTCGATGGCTCCTCTCATGCCTACCCAGTAGAACCGTTCACGCAACAAGAACTCCAGCTTCTTCCATCCGAAGTGTCCTGCTCCATTGTGGTATGCCTCCAGAACCATAGCCGCGTCTCGTCTTGGGACCACTACCTGCAAGGTCAACTCATGTGTTCGAGAGTTAACCATTCTCCGGCACAGCTTCTCCCTGTAGAGGAACAGCTTACTTTTCTCCTTCCACAGTTGCTTGGTCTCCTCCGGAGCGTCTGGGTCAAGACTGGCATCGGCCTGGGTCAGCATTTCCTTCACCAAACGGACTGCGGGATCACTGTCTTGGGTCTCCGCCCAGTTGTAGTGGGGCAAGGGATTGAACGTCACGGAGCGCCTGTCCTTCACACGGTGAAAATACAGGGTAATCCCATGACGGTGGAACGCAGGGAGCTCGACTTCTTCCAGATCTTCTGGATCTTCCCCTACGTCCGGTAAGTTCGGCATTCTAGACAGGGCATCCGCGTTGGCATTTGATCGCCCCGCCCAGTATTTGATGGTGAATTCAAAGTTGGACAGGCGGGCCATCCATCTCTGTTCCAGGGCACCGAGCCTTGCAGTGTCCAAGTGTGTCAACGGGTTGTTATCCGTGTACACGGTGAATTTGGAGGAGGCAAGGTAATGCTTGAAACGTTCGGTCACTGCCCACACTACTGCCAGGAACTCCAGCTTGAATGAGCTATAATTCTCAGGGTTCCTCTCCGTGGGCCGTAGCTTTCGGCTGGCGTAAGCGATTACCCGTTCTTTTCCTTGCTGGATCTGGGACAGTACGGCTCCTAGCCCGATGTTGCTTGCGTCCGTGTGGAGGATAAAGGGCTGGCTGTAGTCTGGATATGACAGGATTTCATCCCCCGTGAGGGCCATCTTCAGCTGGCAGAAAGACTCCTCTTCCAGCTTTTCCACCTGAAGGGCGGCTTCTGGTTTTTGGCTTTCCGAGATTAACCTATCAGGAGGTCCTGCATAGGGGCTGCCAATTTGGTGAAACCGGGAATGAATCTTCGGTAGTAGCCTACCAACCCAAGGAACTGCCGCACTTCCTTTATGCTGGAGGGTCTTGGCCAGTCCTAATCACGGTGATCTTATCAGGGTCGGGAGCCACTCCGTCAGCACTCACCACGTGTCCCAGGTACTGCACCTTTGGTTTCAGGAGGTGACACTTGGAGGGTTTCACCTCTAGGCCGTAGTTTGCAAGAGCTTCAAACACTTCTGCCAGGTGTTTCAGGTGGTCCTCGTAGGTCTTGGAATAGACGATGACATCGTCCAGGTATAACAGGACCGTCTCGAAGTTCCGGTGTCCCAGACAGCATTCCATCAACCGTTGGAAGGTTCCTGGTGCGTTGCAGAGCCCGAACGGCATACAGTTAAATTCGCTGAGACCCATCGGGGTGGTGAATGTGGTCTTCTCCCGGTCCGCCTCTGCTACAGGAACCTGCCAGTACCCGCTAGTGAGATCCAAAGTAGAGAAGAAGTTAGCAGATTTTAATGCAGCTAAGGACTCTTCTATCCTTGGTAACGGGTGCGCATCTTTGTGTGTGATACGGTTGACCTTCCTGTAGTCTACACACATTCTCATGGTGTTGTCTTTCTTTTTCACTAAGACTAGTGGAGCTGCCCAGGGGCTACAGCTGTCCCTGATTACCCCAGCCTCCTTCATGTCTCTAAGCATCCCCTTGGCGTGTTGGTAGTTTGCCGGGGGTAGGGGTCGGTATCTCTCCTTTATGGGAGGATCGTCTCCCGTGGGGATGTGGTGTTCTACCCCCTTTACTCGCCCGAAGTCTAGCGGGTGTTTACTAAACACTCTCTCGTACTCTCGAACCACCCGATAGACTCCCTGTTTCTGGTGTGAGGGAGTGGAGTCCGTACCCAAATGCAGTTGCTGACACCAGTCCTCCATTGGTTTCTTAGAGCTGTTACCTTCCTCTGGTTGAGATGGAGGCAAGGGTTCCACGGCCTGTACAGAATTCTGGTTTATGGTGAACAATTTGGCTAGCGTGGCATACCGGGGCAGGTGTACTTCTCTCTCCCCGATATTTATGATGCGAACGGGCACCCTCCCATGGCGTACATCGACCACCCCCCGTGGGCCTACTGTCTGAGTAGACGGGTTCTACCATTGCTTGGTAATCTCTACCTCTTAGACCAATAGCTGCCCGACACCAAATCATCATCTCACTTTTTGGGGGCATGGCAATAGGGAACGGGTCACACATTCTCACGCTACCTATCTCACCACCAGATAGTTCCACCTGTTGCCGCTTCATCAGTGCCCGGATCTCTTTTTGGAGCACACGCTGCTGGCCGGAACTGGCGTTCTTGGCAACCTGCTGCAAAATGAGAATCACCTCTGCAAGACAATTTTCAATCACATTAGTTCCCAAGGTTATTCTAGGGTGACTCTCATGACGGTCTATGTCCACTATAATCAGTCCTTGTGCCGCCAGTTCGACTTTACCGATCTTAATGGTCACCTCCTTGAATCCCACCTGCGGCACGGGCTGACCATTGCTGGCGATGATACTCAGGTCGTCATCTAGGTAGCGGGTTATGTCCGAGTCATTCCAGTACTGCTTAAAGAGCACATACGGGATGGTGGTCACCTGTGACCCAGTGTCTAGTAGGGCACTCATAGGAATTCCATCCAGTACCACAGACAAGATTGGACGTCCCCCTACGTATTTATCATGCCAGTTTGATGGGCCTGATGATCTTATGCCTGGGGGTTGGCCCTCTACCCCAGGTTGTGCCCGTTTAAATGACAGTACCTTGCCACATGTCCGGGTTGATTGCAGCGGCGGCAGATGGGTCGTCCGTCCTCGTTGTATCTGTCGCTGGGTCTTCCTCTGGCCGGTGGAGTCCTCCTCAGTCTGCGCCACGGGACGTCCTCCGGTCGGATGGCGGGAAGAAGGCAGAAGACGGCGGGAAACGGTCCAAGATGGCGTCTGATGGCGGGAATCGGCTCCGGATGGCGGGAAACGACTCCGGACGGCGGGAAACTTCACCACAGGTAAGTTCAAAAGTCTTTTTCAGGCACGCAGTACCCGGTGGTTGCGGGCACGAAATCCTGCCGACTACGCCAAAGTTAACGCGCCCCCTGGGCCTGTGTTGTGCAGGGGAACCTGGAACCGGGCCTGTTGTAGGATGCTGGGGGTTGTAGTCTCCGTGTGGCAGTGACCCGGTCTGTGCCCAGGGTGGTCAAACCAGTGGCAGTCTTAATGTATAGCAAATGTCCGACTACGCCACCCGTGGATTGCGGTCAGTGGGGACCGCCGCTGCGCTGCCGACCGCTGAGGCTGATGTTGTTTGCGCAGCCGAGTATGGGATAACTCCCCACGGGAGAAGTAATGCCTCAGGGCAGCTAATGTGAGAGATGATGGGAGTGATGGTGTGAGGGTCCCAGTGCTAATGGTGCTGGTGCGGCAAGGAATCACAGAGACGTGAGGTGCAGTTCAGGGTCTTTACTGATGGTACAAGGCAGACCCTCCCTTGAGTACTGGCTAGTATAAGGGGCCTGGTCAGTCTGCGAGCAAGCAGGAGTTCCCCTGGCCAGGTGGAGTTGTAGGCCTCCCCGTTTATCTGCACTCTTCCTGGCTACCTTGCTGTCAGCGGTTACAAGTAGCCCACTTCCCTGAGTATACCGTGTGGTGCTCACCCGTATGGCTGGTGACTTGGGGCCTTCTGTTAGCCTCCGCTCCTGGATGGCGGCGCTGGTCCCTTCTTTGTGACTGAGCCTCCGGGCTTCTATGGCCAGAGGACCTGGAATCCCCTGCCGGCTGGTTTCTGCTGCTGGGTATATATATCAGTCCCCACAGCCTCGGACTCCTGTGTCCGGTTTTAGTAACTTCAGCCAGGGCGAGCTATATCTCTGCTCAGCTCCAGCCACTGGTCTTCAGCTGCTGCTCCTACAGAGCTCCTAATGTATCTTTCCCTGTGTCTGGAACTTCACTGTCTAATCCCGCCCCAGACCCAGTTTATAAGGGCAGATTCCTCCCCTCCCAGGTCTGGGTGGGCCGTGTTGCATGTTTAGGGCTCCTGACCAGAGAAACCTCCCACTTGCTCTCAGACATAATATCTTTATTACTGTGGTAACCAGACCCCTGGGGTGCCACAATACTCTATAAAGGGCTATGGGCAATCATATTGTGTATAGGTTCTTATGAGCCATCATACACTATAGAGGGGATATGGGGCCATAATATTGCATATAGCTGGGCTATGGGCTAACATACTGCGTATAGCTGGGCTGTGGGCTATAATGCTGTGTATAGCTGGGCTATGTGCTACCATATTGTGTGTGGGGAGTTATGGGCTATAATACTGTGAATAGGCCTCTACATCTCAATTATAGACATGTATGAGACACTTTAAAATTTCTTATACCAGTGAACACATTTCATCTCATCCATGAGAGCACTAACAGCCAGTGCTGTGTTGGGTAAGAGAAAAATAAATAGTTGAGTCATGGCCAGCTGTTAATGGGTGGAGGAGGCCGGATTTTTTTTTTTATTCAGTTTATAGAACATCACATAAAATGTGAGCGTAAGCAGCGTACATAGCAGCAGAATTCACCAGAAGTGGGCAGAAATGGGGCATAATACTGTGTATAGCTGGGCTGTGGACTATCAAACTGTCTATAGAAGGGCTATTGTATATCATATTGTATATATGGGGGCTATGTTCTATCATACTGTGTAAATAAGTGATGTATGGCATCATACTGTGTATTGGGGCTATAGATGCATTATACTGTGTCTAGGCAGGTATGGGGCCATTATACTGTGCATCGGGGCTATTCGGGCATCATAATGTGTATACGGGCCTATAGGCCATAATACTGTGTATCTGGGCTATGGACTATCAAACTGTCTATAGAGGGGCTATTGTCTATCATATTGTATATAGGGGGCTATGTTCTACCCTACTGTGTATGGGAAGATATAGGCTATAAAACTGTGTAAATATGTGATGTATTGCTTCATACTCTGTATGGGGGGCTATAGGTGCATTATACTGTATATAGGTAAGTATTGGGACATTATACTGTGTATAGGGGCTATTCGGGAATCATACTGTGTATAGCAGCTTATGGGCAATAATACTGTGTATAGCTGTACTATGGACTATCAAACTGTCTATGGAGGGGCTATAGTTTATCATATTGTACATAGGGGGGCTATGTTCTAATATATTGTGTTTGGGAAGCTATAGGTTATAAAACTGTATAAAAGGGGGATATATGACATCATACTGTGTATGGGGGCTATAGAGGCATTATACTGTGTATAGAGGCTTATTGGCCATCATACTCTATAAAGGGGCTATGGGCCATAATACTGTGCATAGGTGGGCGGTGGACTATCAAACTGTCTATAGAGGGGCTATTGTCTATCATATTGTATATAGGGGGCTATGTTGTATCATACTGTGTTTGGGAAGCTATAGGCTATAAATCTGTGTAAATAGGGGATATGGGTCATCATACTGCGTATGGGGGGCTATAGAGGCATTATACTGTGTATAGAGGCTCATGGGCCATTATACTCTATAAAGAGCTATGGGAAATCATATTGTGTATAGGTTCTTATGAGCCTTCATACACTATAGAGGGACTGTGGGACCATAATACTATGTATAGCTGGGCTATGGACCATAATTCTCTGTATAGCTGGACTATGGGCTACCATACTGTGTAAGGGGAGCTATGGGCTATCATGCTGTGAATATGGATCTACATCTCAATTATAGACATGTGTGAGACACTTCAAAATTTTTATACCGGTGATCACATTTCATCTCATCCATGACAGCACTAACACCCAGTGCTGTGTAGGGTAAGAGAGAAATAAATAGGTGAGTGATGGCCAGCTATAAAAGGGTGGAGGAGGCTGGAGGTTTTTTTTGTTTTGTTTTTTAACATCAGCACATGTCTACAATAATTCCATCTTTATGGTACTATATATAGATTTACACTCTGTATATAATACATAAAAATACCGGTAATTGACTCTCCAAGGCCATGAAATTGCATCATAATTTTGGGGAAAAAGGTGAGTGTTGGCCGGCTATTATGGGGTGGAGGAGGCCGGATTTTTTTTATTTTTATTTATTTGAGTTCATAGAACATCACATACAATTTTGTGCACATAGCAGGAAATTTCTCCCAGAAGTGTTCAGAAAAATGCAACATATCATCAAAGCTGCTATTCTGGACCTTCAAATTTTGAGAATACAGATATGTAAGAACTCCTGCAAGACCGACGCCGTAAGGTTTGTTCAACCACTGTGGGTAAGTGGAAGCACCAAAACATTTATGTTGTATCCAGGGACAAACAGGCAACGCGGAAAATCTGGCAAATTCTTAATGGGCCAATCTGTTAGCAAAACTTTTACCAGGGAGCTATATTTTATCACACTGTGTATGGGAAGCTATAGGCCAGTGGTGGTGAACTTATGGCACGTGTGCCAGAGGGGGCACGCAGAGCCCTCCTTGTAGGCAAGCGCTCCATACCCTCAGCACTAGTGCCGCTACCACTTTCCTCAGCCTGCGCACCATCCCCCTCGTCACTAGCGCCACTTTGACTCTCCTCTTCTGCACACGCACCCTCCCATCATGCCGCGCGCCGAGGGTGCGGGATGTCGCACGGGGCAACAGGTAAGGCTGTGGTATGTGAAGAGAAAAGATCAGCATTGGAAATGGTAAAGGTGAGTGAGTAGTTATTTCCTTTTTTTTAATGTGGGGCCATTATATAGTATGGAGCACTATGTGAGGCCATTATACAGTATGAAACATCATGGGGGGCCATTGTACTGTATGGAGCACTATGTGGGCCATTTTACTGTATGGAGCGCTATGTGGGGTCATTATTCTGTATGGAGCACTATGTGGGGCCATTATACAATATGGAGCAGTATGTGGGGCCATTATACTGTATGGAGCGCTATGTGGGGCCATTATACTGTATGGAGCACTATGCGGGGCCATTATACAGTATAGAGCATCATGCACAGCCATTATACAGTATGGAGCACTATGTGGGCCATTTTACTGTATGGAGCACTATGTGGGGCCATTATACTGTATGGAGCACTATGCGTGGCCATTATGCAGTATAGAGCATCATGCACAGCCATTATGCACTATAGAGCACTGTGTGGGGCCATTTTACTGTATGGAGCGCTATGTGGGGCCATTATGCTGCATGGAGCACTATGTGAGGCCATTATACAGTGTGGAGCATCATGTGGGGCCATTATACAGTATGAAGCACTATGTGGGGCCATTATACAGTATGGAGAATCATGTGGGGCCATTATACAGTATGAAGCACCATGTGGGGCCATTATACTGTATGGAGCATCATCTGGGGCCATTACACAGTATGGAGCACTATGTGAGGCCATTATACAGTATGTAGCATGATGTGGGGTCATTATACTGTATGGAGCACTATGTGGGTCCATTATACAGTATAGAGCATCATGCACAGCCATTGTATAATATGGAGCATCATGTGGGGCCATTTTACTGTATGAAGCACCATATGGGGCCATTATACTGTATGGAGCATCATGTGGGGCCATTATACTGTATGAAGCTCTCTGTCGGGCCATTATACTGTATGGAGCACTATATGAGGCATTATACAGTATGGAGCATGATGTGGGGTCATTATACAGTTTGAAGTACCATCTGAGACCATTATACTGTATAGAGGACCATTCAGGGTCATTATACAGTACGGAGCGCTATATGAGGCCATTATACAGTATGTAGCATGAGGTGGGGTCATTATACAGTATGGAACACCATGTGGGGTCATTATACAGTATGTAGCATGATGTGGGGCCGTTATACACTTTAAACCATTATACTGTATGGAACACCATTTAGGGCCATTATACTGTATGAAGCACTATCCGAGGCCATTTAATAGTATGGAGTACCATGTGGGGCCATTATACAGTATGGAGCACTATGTGGGGCCATTATACAATATGGAGCATGATGTGGGGCCATTATACTGTATGGAGCATTATGTGGGGCCATTATACAATATAGAGCATCATCTGGAGCCATTATACAGTATGGAGCATCATGTGAGGCCATTATACAGTTTGGAGGATTATTCAGGGCCATTAAACTGCATGGAGCACTATGCAAGGCCATTATACAGTATGAAGAATCATGTACAGCCACTATATCGTATGGAGCATCATGTGGGGCCATTTTACTCTATGGAGCACTATGTGGGGCCATTATACAGTATAAAGCATCATGTGGGGTCATTATTCTGTATGGAGCACTATGTGGGGCCATTACACCATATGGCGCATTATGTGGGGCCATTATATAGTTTGGAGCATCATGCGGGGCCATTAAACTGTATGGAGTACTACGTGGTGCCATTATACAGTTTGGAGCATCATGCACAGCCATTATACAGTATGGAGCATCGTGTGGGGCAATTTTACTATATGGAGCATCATGTAGGGTCATTTTTCTGTATGGAGCACTATGTGCGCCCATTATACAGTATGGAGCATCATGTGGGGCCATTACACTGTATAGAGCGCTGTGTCGGGCCATTATACAGTATTGAGCACTATGTGAGGCCATTTTACAGTATGGAGCATCATGTGAGGCCGTTATACAGTTTGGAGCATCATGTTGGGCCATTATACAGTTTGGAGGATCATTCAGGGCCATTTCATAGTATGGAGTACCATGTGGGGCCATTATACAGTATGGAGCACTATGTGGGGCCATAATACAGTATGGAGCATGATGTGGGGCCATTATACTGTATAGCGCGCTGTGTCGGGCCATTATACAATATAGAGCATCATGTGGGGCCATTATGTAGTATGGAGCATCATGTGGGGCCATTAAACTGCATGGAGCACTATGCAAGGCCATTATACAGTATGGGGAATCATAAACAGCCATTATATGGTATGGAGCATCATGTGGGGTCATTTTACTGTATGGAACACTATGTGGGGCCATTTTACAGTATAACGCATCATGTGGGGTCATTATTCTGTATGGAGCACTATGTGGGGCCATTACACCATATGGCGCATAATGTGGGGCCATTATACTGTATGGAGCACTATGTGGAGTCATTATACAATATGGAGCATCATATGGGGCCATTATACAGTTTGGAGCATCATGCGGCGCCATTAAACTGTATGGAGTACTACGTGGTGCCATTATACTGTATGGAGCATCATGTACAGCCATTATACAGTATGGAGCATCGTGTGGGGCAATTTTACTGTATGCAGCATCATGTAGGGTCATTATTCTGTATGGAGCACTATGTGGGGCCATTATACAGTATGGAGCATCATGTGGGGCCATTATACTGTATAGAGCGCTTTGTCAGGCCATTATACAGTATTGAGCACTATGTGAGGCCATTTTACAGTATGGAGCATCATGTGGGGCTATTATACCGTTTGGAGCACCATCCTGGGCCATTATACTGTATGAAGCACCATGTGAGGTCATATACTGTATGGACCATTATGTGGGGCCATTGTACAGTATGGAGCATCATGTGGGGTCATTATACAGTAAGGGGCATTATGTTGGACTCATTACACAGTATGGAGCACTATGAGGGGCCATTATACAGTATTGAGCATCATGTGGGGCCATTATACAGTATGGAACATCATATAGGGCCATTATACAGTATGGAGCATCATGTGGGGCCATTATACAGTTTGGATAACTATGTGGGGCCATTATACTGTATGGAGGACTATATGTGGGGCCCATTATACTGTATGGAGGACTATATGTGGGGCCCATTAGACTGTATGGAGGACTTTTTGTGCCCAATATACTGTATAGAGAACTGTGTAGGGCCATTAGCTTAAGTTCACATGAAGCATTTTTGATGCATTTTCGTGGCGGTTTTCCCAACGCAAAACGCTGCGAGAACGCTTGTTAATAGGTCTGCCAGGTATAGCAATGCGAATCTAGATATTCTGTGCACATGATGCGGAAATTTCCGCTCAATTTGCATTGCGGTAAAAACCACAGCATAGACCATGGTTTGGGCATTTCCGCCACGAATTTGCGCCCATTGACTTGCATTAAATCGCAGCAAACCCGCAGGTATAATATCTATACCTGCAGATATGCTGCGTTTCAATGAAAGTCAATGGGCGCAGATTTGCACCGGAAATGCGCTGCGAGTGGTACCCAGGTCGGGAGAGGAGGACTACATCTCCTCTCATCCGACCGCCGCTCTCGCTGATAACAGCGAGAGGGGCGTGGAAGGGAGGAGCAGTAGTCTTGCCCTGCCCAGCCCACGTGCCCGCTGTTAAAAAAAGTGAAAATAAAAAAAATAAACCTCTATACTCACCTGTCCGGCGGCCCCCGGTGCGATCCTCTCCTCCCGGCGGTATACTGCGGGGAGTGGGCTCGCTCCCCGCAGTATACTGTGCTTCCAGGACCTGCGCTGACATCACTAATCAGCTGAGCGGTCTCATGATCATCAGCTGATCGGTGACACCCGCAATCAGCTGATCGGTCACATGACCAATTAGCTGATGCTCACCTGACCCTGGGAACATTCGCAAGCTCACTGGGGCTGATCAGCTGCAACATGTATACTGTGATTTTACAACCCTGTCATTATACAGTGCTGTCTTCTATAGCAGTGACATCAGTGATGGCTGATGTCACTGGTGTAGAAGTGACCCGGATCGTCGTGGGACAATCGTTGGCGGTACGTGGACTACGTTGTTGACGGCGGCCAGGTGAGGGATAAGGTTGTTTGTTATTTTACGTTTTTTTCAGAAGATCGATGACTTCGCGGACAGAGTGTAATAAAATAATTAAAAAAAATTGTATTCTGGCCGTGTCTTTTAGTGAAAAAGCGGCAACCATTTTACTACGCGGTTATTAATGGGGGCGTCTTATAGACACCCTCCATTACTAACTTTGGCTTCTCGTCAGCCGCCAATTCAAGGCTGAGGTGAACCCCAACCCCATTACCCCACTCTCCACCTCTACAGGGCAGTGGGAAGAGCGGAGGCTAACCACAATATTTGGCGCATCTTATGGCTGCGCCATTTTTGGGACTCCTGAGGGGTGATATTAATAGCCGCGGAGGGGGCTAGTATCCATGGCCCCTTCCCTGGCTATTAATATCAGCCCGCAGCTGTCTAGTTTAGCCTGGTTAGATTTTATAGGGGGACCCCACGTCAATTTTTTATGGGGCCCCCTGTAATTTAGCCAGTAAAGGCTAAACAAACAGCTGTGGGCTGATATTAATAGCCAGGGAAACATTGTTGGCTAATGGCCCCTTCCTCAGCTACTAATATCAGCCCCCAGAGGTTGGCTTTCCCTCCGCTGGTTATAAAAATGATGTGGGAGCCCACTCCATTTTTTTTTACATTTTAGGCTCTGTGCCCATGATCCGGACATAGCAGCGCTTTGGACACATATTTTTTGCAGCGTACAAAATGTTGCATTCTATTGAACGCAGGTAAATACACATGTGTTCACTGAACCATGCGTATTTTCCACATTCTATACATTCTAGTGGTCAAATTTCTGTTGCGGAGACTGGTGACTCCACAAGAGAATTTGACATGCTGCCGCCCTGAAAGACGCGCTGCATGTCCGCGGGAGATCCGCAGCCTCAGATGCACGCATAATGGACATGGTATTTCTAGAGATCCCATCCACTATGCTGTAACATCTGGACGCTGAGGGTTTGACATCGTATAAACATGCAGCGTCAAACCTGCAGCGGCTCCTGATCGTGGCCATGTACCCAAACTCACCCACAGCATGTAAATTTCTGTAGCTGACACGCTAGTCTCCGCTGCAGATTTTGACCGATTGAAGTGTCATTATATGTGGTGGATTCACATGTACCGACAACAAAACACCGCATTTTGGACGAAAAATGCTCTGCATCCAAAGCGCTGCTGAGAGCTTATCAGGGGGCATAGCGGCTAACGAGCCAGCCGTGAGCTGTTATTTAATGGCCAGGGACCATGTTTGCAAATGGCACCTCCCCAGGCTAAATATACCAGTTCACAGCAGCCGCATAAATTACATGAATAGAAATGCTAATGAAGATTGGGTGAAAGGGACTAGCTGACACCCAGCTCTTTTGTTTGGTTATGACAAGGTATCAATCAGACATTTTCATGACCAAAACTAATTAAAGTAAAGTAAAGAGTTAAATATACAGACATACACAGAGCAAGCACTTTATTTAAAATACAACAGACACATTCTTTAATCATTTAAATTAACCAATAACTTTATTTAGCTCCAAAAAGCATTCATTGATGTACAAAAACGCTTCAAAAATCGCACCAAAAAACAAGTCAAAAACGCATCAAAAACGCCCAGCGTTTTTCCTGCCGAGGAGATGCAGAAACGCTCAGGAAATTTCTGCATCAAATCCTGATTGTGCTCACATACCCTTATACTGTATTTAGGGCTGTGTGGGGATTACATTTAAAGTATCATGCTATGATGGTGTCACCATTCTTTGCTGGGGGAATTGAGGGAGAGGGGTACAGTAGGGTCATCATACTGTGCGTGTGGAGGAATTCACGGTGGGGGTGTCATATTGTGTTTGGGGGCACTTTTGTTTACATCATACTATATTCTGTTTTATTCAAGGTTTTTTATTTATTTATTTTTATTTATTTTACTCACTTATATAGCGCCATTAATTCCATAGCACTTTACAGACATTATCGGCACTGTCCGCATTGGAGCTCACAATCTAAGTTCCCTATCAGTATGTCTTTGGAATGTGGGAGGAAACCAGAGAACCCAGAGGAAACCCTCGTAAATACGGGGAAAACATTCAAACTCCTTGCAGATCTTGTCCTTGGTGGGATTTGAATCCAGGACCCCAGCGCTGCAAGACTGCAGTGCTAATTACTGAGCCGCTGTGCTGCCCATTAATCCTTTGTTATTACATATTTAAATTAGGCCTTATGCTTTCTACTGCTGCTACATAACATATTATATTATTCCACTATAATTCCAAAAGTTAATCGTTTTAATTGATAAGGAAAAACTTCCTCAATCGTAGACATTTTTTAAAGAATAACAAGGTTGGCCCGTGACTTTATCCAAGCTTTTAACTTTGCCTCTGTGTATTTGTGTTTGACATTCCTGGCTTAAAGGGTTATTCTCATCATGATAAAGAAATACAGTTGCAAAGAGGTTGTAAAAACAAATAACTTTGCAATTTTACTTTTGATTAAAAATCCTCTCCATTCTCAAGAACAGACCTCCACTGCAATCGGTGGCTAGTATCTTAGGCTTGGAGTGCAGTGCTTACAAGCTCTTAGCTATAGACTCTATAGCGTGCTAATGTAGGAGTTGTTTTTCTAAACTAAAATCAAAGTATTCAGGTTAAATTGCCGTGTTGGCACTTTTCGATAAATAAGTGGGTTTTGGATTGCAATTTGGGCACAAGGTCTCTAAAAGGTTCGTCATCACTGCTATAGGTTATAAAACTGTGAAAAGAGGGTATATGAGACATCATACTGTGTATGGGGGCTATAGAGGCATTATAATGTGTATAGACAGATATGGGGAAATTTTACTGTGTATAGGGGCTATCTGGGCATCATACTGTGAATAGCGGACTATGGGCCATCATACTCTATAGAGGGGTGTGACAAAGTCACTGGCAAAGTGCTGGAGGTGAGGTATGTTTCACTGAGGCTATTGGCTTAAGTGATTTGAAACCCAGAAGTTTTGCTCCAGCACACTAACTGGTGCAAGGGGTTAAGCAGCCATTTTAAAAGGGTTGGGTTTTTGTGAACGACCATAGAGCGTGTGGGAGGTCCTTCACCAGGGTGTGGCCTGGGGTTTAAACAGATGGCCTGCTGAGGCATTAGTTGTTCAGGTGTCTGCAGAAGCTAACTCCAGAGATGAGCTCTTGGTCTTCTTTGTTATACTGAACAGTGTGGTTTTTGCTAACCCGGAGCGGGTGGATCCCCGCCAACTTATGGACTGTGCTATACATTTTCTTTTTGTTTACCCATTAAGACAGAAAGGCTGTGTTTGTTTTGATGAACCTTACAGTAGTATATGCTGTGTCTTAATAAACCATTGAGAAATTTAAAGAAACAGCGTCCCTGTGTCTACCTCCGTGTGCATCTGAGTGAGCAAATTACAACAGGAGCTATGGGTCATCATACTGCGTTTAGGTGCTTATGGGCCATCATACTTTATAAAGGGGCTATATCTCAATTATAGACATGTGTCAGCGACTTCAAATTTCTTATGCCGGTGATTACATTTCATCTCATCCATGACAGCACTAACACCCAGTGCTGTGTTTGGTAAGAGAGGAATAAATAGGTGAGTGATAGCCAGCTATTAATGGGTGGAGGAGGCTGGACTTTTTTTCTTTTTTTTTCATCAGCACTAGTGTTGAGCGAGCACTAAAATGCTCGGGTGCTCGAAGCTCGGGCCGAGCTCGCCGTGATACTCGGGTGCTCGACCCGAGCAACGAGCCCAATGTTAGTCTATGGGAGACTCGAGCATTTTTGCGGTGGCACCCCCGGCAGTCTTTTAAAAGCCTAACAAGTGCCCAAAACGATAGTGACAGTGCTCAAATGACATGGGGACAGCATGGGGATCGCCCCAGGAAGCATTTCTGACCCCCAGGTCACTGCTGTCAACAACGTGGTCAGAGGTATTAAGCCACTTTTACGGGCTCACAATAAAACGTTCAAAAACGAAAGTGAAACTTTTTTCCTGTGAAATATGTTAAGGAACATCCTTTCCAGGGAAAAGACTTGTGTATAAGTTAAAATAAATGACCAAAAACAAAAGTACTCCTCCACACCTTGGGCAATGTTCACAAGTAGCATTTTTTATGCGTTTTTGCACTTTTGTATTGCTTTCAACTATGACAAATGCATTCACCGTGAAATGTCATTTTAACATTTTACAACCTTATCTGGCCATGTGCTGTGTGACACATGCATAAAGTGCTGAAAAGACAAGGGAACAGCATGAGGAAGACCCCTGGAAGCATCTCTGACTCACAGGTCACTGTCTAAAAGTGTGCCCATCATAAGTGATCCTTACCGCATCAGAAGATGCAGACTTGCAACTATCCCCATGCAAGTTCTAGTCCCAGGGCAGTGTTCAATTGTACCTCCCCCATTCCTTACAATACAAGCTCAAGTATGCAGCCTGCCACCCACCCACCCCCAGGCTGCAATACCATACTGCTTGCTTGCACTTTAAATTGGGCCTTTTAGGCATGTGGAGGCAGAATCTGGCCACCACGCCATGGCTGTGTCGGCGGCCTGGTATCCATACTCAGTCCCCAGCCGCCTGGTGGCCGGGTGTCCCCGCTTGCTCCCCAGCCTCCAGGGGGTGGCCGGGTGTCCATACTCGGTCCCCAGCCACCCCTATTTGTCCTGGTAACCTTTCCCACACTTTTCTTAGCCTGGCCTGCTTTAGGGCAGCATTGGCCGAGCCCACCGGACTATCAGACTCCTCCGGTGGGCCCTGGCTTCTCCATCAGGGGAGTTGAGAGTGCCAAGGTGAGGAGCATGATGAGGATGATAGAAGTTAGCATCTGCTTTGTTTTGTTGTAATGCAAGCGCATGTATGTAGTAGCGGCTAGGCCTGAGGTGGTCAGCGTTTTGGCGCATATCCTACCTCCTCCGAGGATTGCTGGATGTTTTCCTGCTACTATCCAAGTTCTATGACTCCCGTTAAAACAAAGCTTCAGGTGATAAATGATGGATGAGGTAGTGGCAAAGGAGAAAGAGCAGGAGGAACAGGGACCATTCACATCAATTTCAGGCCAGTTAACCAGATATGTCTTGTAGGATATGTTTCTGTAACAAAAGGAGCGGTTTGGCTACACAGTTATAGGGCATACAGTGAGTGCAATGCCTACCAAAAAATTCAAACCACTCCAATGCCCCTTGGAAATGACATGGAGGTCAGAGGGCGTTAACTAAACCTTTTTTTCCATTTATAGCAACTGGGTCTCCCGTGCACTGTTGGCCTAAGCAGTGAATGGAAGGCTTTCCAAAAATTATGAGGAACTGCAATGCCCCTTACAAGAGCCATGTGTGGCACCCCAGGGGTCTGGTCACCACAGTAATAGAGATATTACGTCGGAGAGCAAGTGGGAGGTTTCCTGGTCAGGATCCCTTAAACATGCAACATCCTCCTGCCCCAATCCTGGGAGGGGAGAATTCTGCCCTTATAAACTGGATCTGGGGCGGGGTTGAGTGAGTCAGAGAACAGTCAGAGTCAGAGTGAGAGCAAGGGAAAGTAACAGCAAGGAGCTCTGTAGGAGCTAGGAGCTAAAGACCAGGGGCTGGAAGCTGAGCAGAGCTCGCCCTGGCGGAAGACAATAGGAACCGGACACAGGAGTCAGAAGCTGTGAGGACTTATATATCCAGCAGCAGAAACCAGCCGGCAGGGGATTTCAGGTCCTCTGGCCATAGAAGCCCGGAGGCTCAGTCATAAGCAAGGGACCAGCACCACCGTCGTGGAGTGGAGGCTAACAGAAGGCCCCAAGTCACCAGCCATACGGGTGAGCACTACACGGTACACTCAGGGACGTGGGCTACTTCTACCCGCTTACAGCAAGGTAGCCAGGAAGAGTGCAGACAGACGGGGAGGCGTACAACTCCACCTGGCCAGGGGAACTCCTGCTTGCTCACAGACTGACCAGTCCTTTTATGCTAGCCAGTACTCCCGGGAGGGTCTACCTTATAATCATCAGTAAAGACCCTGAACTGCACTGCAAAGACTCTGAGTCATTCCTGCTGCGCTCGTGCACCATCACCCCCATCATCCACACTCACTGCCCTGAGGCTATACTCCTCCCGAGGGGAGTTATCCCATTCTATGCTGCGCACACAACACCAGCCTCAGCGGTCTGCCTCACAGCGGTGGTACTCCCTGACCGCAATCCACGGGTGGCGCAGTCGGACAATTAACCTCAAAACCTAAGAAAGACTGCCACTGGTTTGACCAGCCTGAGCCACGGGACCGGGTCACCGCCACGGAGACTACAGTCCCCAGAGACCCGGCACCGGGTATCCCACACACGTGTACACATGGCCCAGGGGGCGCGTCACATGCAGTACAGCATATTACAAACATAAGTCCCATTATTGGGGAGTGGGTGTCCCATGGTATTTGCTTATGCTTTCCAAGCAAAAGTTGCCAAAAATTAGGACGGAGCAACTTGCAATGCCCCTTACAAGAGCCATGCAGTACAGCATATTACAAACATAAGTCCCATTATTGGGGAGTGGGTGTCCCATAGTATTTGCTTATGCTTTCCCAGCAAAAGCTGCCAAAAATTAGGACGGAGCAACTTGCAATGTCCCTTACAAGAGCCATGCAGTACAGCATATTGCAAACATAAGTCCCATTATTGGGGAGTGGGTGTCCCATAGTATTTGCTTATGCTTTCCCAGCAAAAGCTGCCAAAAATTAGGACGGAGCAACTTGCAATGCCCCTTACAAGAGCCATGCAGTACAGCATATTACAAACATAAGTCCCATTATTGGGGAGTGGGTGTCCCATAGTATTTGCTTATGCTTTCCCAGCAAAAGCTGCCAAAAATTAGGACGGAGCAACTTGCAATGCCCCTTACAAGAGCCATGCAGTACAGCATATTACAAACATAAGTGCCATTATTGGGGAGTGGGTGTCCCATGGTATTTGCTTATGCTTTCCAAGCAAAAGCTGCCAAAAATTGGGACGGAGCAACTTGCAATGCCCCTTACAAGAGCCATGCAGTACAGCATATTACAAACATAAATCCCATTATTGGGGAGTGGGTGTCCCATAGTATTTGCTTATGCTTTCCCAGCAAAAGCTGCCAAAAATTAGGATGGAGCAACTTGCAATGCCCCTTACAAGAGCCATGCAGTACAGCATATTGCAAACATAAGTCCCATTATTGGGGAGTGGGTGTCCCATAGTATTTGCTTATGCTTTCCCAGCAAAAGCTGCCAAAAATTAGGATGGAGCAACTTGCAATGCCCCTTACAAGAGCCATGCAGTACAGCATATTACAAACATAAGTCCCATTATTGGGGAGTGGGTGTCCCATAGTATTTGCTTATGCTTTCCCACCAAAAGCTGCCAAAAATTAGGACGGAGCAACTTGCAATGCCCCTTACAAGAGCCATGCAGTACAGCATATTACAAACATAGGTCCCATTATTGGGGAGTGGGTGTCCCATGGTATTTGCTTATGCTTTCCAAGCAAAAGCTGCCAAAAATTAGGACGGAGCAACTTGCAATGCCCCTTACAAGAGCCATGCAGTACAGCATATTACAAACATAAGTCCCATTATTGGGGAGTGGGTGTCCCATAGTATTTGCTTATGCCTTGCAAGCAAAAGCTGCCAAAAATAAGGATGGAGGAACTTGCAATGCTGGCACCCTGGTGGTATAGTGGTGGTGGAGGCTGAGGATAAGGAGAAGAAGATTAAACAGCCGAAACGAGGAAGCGTATACCCATGTGTGGGTGTGAAGCGGTGCATGTGAATACACCTCCCGAAATAACACAGTGGATTTGACTTTATGTTACTCTGCTGTCATTTGGTGGTGATGAGAAGACTGGCCCAATCCAGCCCTTGTTCATTTTGATAAGGGTCAGCTTGTCAGCATTGTCAGTTGACAGGCGAGTGCGCTTATCAGTTATAATTCCCCCAGCGGCACTAAAAACACGCTACGATAACACGCTAGCGGCAGGGCAGGCCAGGACCTCCAAGGCCTACAGAGCGAGTTCATTCCAAGTGTCCAGCTTGGATACCCAATAATTAAAAGGCACAGAGGAATCAAGGAGGACGCTGGTACGATCGGCAAGGTACTCCCTCACCATCTTTTGAAACTTTCCACTGCTTGTGAGAGTACCCCGCGCCTCAGGGCCTGTAAGCTGGGCGGGTGTCAGAAAACTGTCCCAGAACGTTGACAGTGTTCCCCTGCCTCTGCTGGATTGGAATTGCATCTCTCTCACCAGTACGCCTTGGTTGGGCAACGAACTGTGACCTCTGCCACTAGCGTCTTCAGATGGGAATTTTTTTAAGAGTTCTGCAGCAAGGGCCTTCTGGTATTGCCCCATTTTTGTAGACCTCTCCACCTCAGGAATAAGAGAGTGAAAGTTCTCCTTGTAGCGGGGGTCTACAAGTGTCACCAACCAGTAATGACTGTCACCCAACATTTTGACAACGCGAGGGTCACGGTTAAGGCAGCATAACATAAAGTCAGCCATGCGTGCCAGACTGGTAATGGGCAAGATTTCCGTGTCCTCACCAAGATGACGACTGACCATGCTCTCCTCCTCCTCTTCCTCCTCCCCCCTGTCCTCAGGCCACCCACGCTGAACCGACGGTATGACACTTGTACAGGTACTACCGTCTACAACGCATGATAGCAGCTCCTGTTCTTCCTCCTCCTCCTCCTCCTCTCCCTCATTGTCCCCCAATGCACCGAGATCAGATGAGGCTGGGCTGTGTGTAATCGCCCGCTACGGCTTCTTGATCCATCTCATCATACTCTGGCTGCAATGCCTCCTCTTTAATTCTCTGCAGAGAGCATTGCAAAAGACAGACAAGTGGGATGCTGACACTATTGATGGCGTCATCGCCACTCACCATCTTGGTGGCCTCCTCAAAGTTTGTCAGGATGGTACATATGTCAGACATCCAAATCCACTCCTGAGGTCTTATGTGTGGAGTCTGACCTGAATATCGATGGCCTTGTTGCAGCTGGTACTCCACAACTGCTCTCTTCTGCTCACAAATCCTTTGCAACATGTGGAGGGTAGAGTTCCAACGTGTGGGGACATCACACACCAGTCGGTGTGCCGGAAGCTGCAAACGTTGTTGCAACACAGCAAGGGCGGCGGAAGCTGTAGCCGATTTGCGAAAATGAGCTGACAGGCGGCGTACTTTCACGAGCAGATCTGGCAACTCGGGGTACGATTTAAGAAACCGCTGAACCACGAGGTTAAGCACATGAGCCAGGCATGGTACGTGTGTGATCTCACCTCGCCTCAGAGCCGCCACCAGGTTACGGCCATTGTCACACATGACCATGCCGGGATGTAGGTTCAGCGGTCTCAGCCACAGATCTGCCTGCTCTTTCACAGCTGTCCACAACTCACAAGCAGTGTGAGGTTTATCACCTAAGCTTATGAGTTTCAGCACAGCCTGTTGCCGCTTGGCGGAGGCAGTACTGCAATGCTTCCAGCTTGTAACTGATGTGGTGATATCTGAGATGGAGGCTGAACATGAGGAGAAGGAGGAGGATGCGCAGGAGCTGTACACTGTGGGGGCAACTCTGACTGACATAGGGCCCGCAATCCTCGGTGTGGGGAGGATGTGTTTCGTCCCAAGGTCCGACTGGGTCCCGGCTTCCACTATGTTTACCCAGTGTGCCGTCAGAGAGATGTACCGTCCCTGGCCACAAGCACTTGTCCACGTGTCCGTTGTCAGGTGGACTCTCCCAGTAACTGCGTTGTTGAGGGCACGGCAGATGCTTTGGGACACGTGCTTGTGTAGTGCGGGATGGCACACCGGGCAAAATAGTGTCGGCTGGGGACCAAGTACCGAGGGACGGCCACCGCCATAAGATTGCGGAAGGATTCCGTCTCCACCAGCCTAAAAGGCAGCATTTCCAATGCAAGCAGTCATGAAATGTGCGAATTTAGGACTGTGGCCTGTGGGGCGTTAGCTGCGAATTTCCGCTTTCGTTCAAAGGTCTGGGATATGGACAATTGAACGCTGCGGTGGGACGTGGACGTGGACGTTGATGCTGTTTCTTGAGAAACTGCCATAACAAGTGAAGACTGAGAGGAGGGGGCATCTTTACATGCAGTATGGACAGGGGATTGCCTTGCACACAGAACAGGGGGTTCTATTGCACGCACAACAGTGGAAGAAGCAGTGGTGACACCCGCTGACACTGGTCGTGGACCCTGGGTTTCGCCCACAAAGTCGGGTGCTTTGCTGCCATGTGCCTGATCATGCTGGTGGTGGTCAGGCTGGTAGTTTTGTCACCCCTGCTGATGCTGGCATGGCAGGTGGAACATATGGCCTTTTTGGGGTTATCAGCAGAGTCTTTAAAAAAATTCCAGACTCTGGAAGACTTACCGCTTGTACTGGCAACGTCCCTCGTGTTGGTGTTTCGGGGAACGGTTGCCTGCCTTCTGTCTGCGGCCACCACACTGCTTCTTCCTGCCTGTTGGGGTACTCTGCCTCCCTCCCCCTGTGTGCTGCTGGCCTCACTCTGCATGTCCTCCTTCCACGTTGGGTCAGTTACTAGATCATCCACCACTTCCTCATCTTCCACTTGTGCACCACGATCCTCCTCCTCACTTCCTGGCAATTGTGTCTCGTCATCGTCCACCTCTTGTGACAGATTGCCAACGTCGACTTCCTGTGGCCGTGGCTGTTCAAATATTTGGGCATCGCAACATGGGATCTCCTCTTCCACCACTTCAAGCGTATCAGGCGAGGGGCCCAAATATGGAAATGGACCAGTGTCCAAGTGTGGGATCACTTGCTGTCTGACGACACTCGGCATGGTGGGAGGAAGGAGCATCAGGGTGAGGAGGAGTATGCGGTCGAGACTCACGGCTACTAAGAGTTGACCGTGTGGAAGACAGACGGGAGGTGGTGGTGCCCAGGTAACAGGAAGTATTGTCTGCTATCCAATTAATAACCTGTTCACACTGATCAGTTCTCAATACTGGTGTTGTTCTGTGCTTCCCTAGTAATTCGGTCAAGAAGTTGGTTGTGGCACATTTTCACCTTGGCCACGGCCCCGTCCTCTGCACGAACCATCACCAGAATGTCCACTTCCACGTCCCTTGCCACGCGCCTTGCCCATTGTAAATGAAGTAAAATAGCTTACACTTGCACTATCAATGGAAAAAGGGTAATAAAGAGTAGATTAGAACTGTGGAAGAGGAAAACCACAGTTATTGTTTACTGGGGTATACCACACTTTTTTAAATAGAGATATTTGCGGCTGAACAGTGAGCGACACACTCAAACTGCTTTTTTTTTAGATACCAAAGGCCCAAAACTGGATAGTACAGCGATTTGACCCATGGAACTGCGAAACCACACTGGGATGTCGGGCCTACACAAGACTATTTTCAACAGATATATTTTTGTGTCACAACAGTCAGGAGACACTACTGTTTTTCTTTACGGAAAAAACTACCAAAAGCTGAATAATAGAGATTTTTTACCGTGGGATGGCAAAACCACAGTTATTGTTTACTGGGGTATACCACACTTTTTTAAATAGAGATATTTGCGGCTGAACAGTGAGCGACACACTCAAACTGTTTTTTTTTTTTTAGATACAAATGGCCCAAAATGGATAATACAGAGGTTTGAACCGTGGAAGTGCAAAACAACACTTCTGTTTCTCTAGCCTACACCAGACTATTTTCAACAGTTATATTTGTGTCTGAAAAATCAGAGACACGCTTTTTTTTTTTGGGGGGGGGGGAGGACACACCAAAAGGTTAATAAGACGGGTATTTGTACAGTGTGAAGGAGGGAAAAAAAAGGAGGATTGAGATGGAAAAAAAAGTATTTTTCCTGGCCCCCGACACCTGGTGCTAAGTCCAGCAATTTCAGCAACAGGAGCACACAGGACTGTAATGCAGCGTTTGCTGGTATAACCACTGTGTCTCCTATACAGCCTGCCTGCCTGGTATCTGGGATGGATATTAGTCCTGAAAAGGACTGTTTGTTTGTTCTGGCAGCCTTTACAGACCCTACACTAACTATTTCGCAGTTTATATCTCTCCCTAAATCAGCAGCGCTGTCCCTACACTGTCTAATCCGGAGCTACTGTGTCCAAGATGGTGGCGCCCCGTTTTAAATACTCGAGGTGACGCTGTGCGGCGAGCCAATCACTGTAATGCCCACAACCAACATGGCTGCAGCATTACAGTGACTGGCTGGCAATCCCTGCATGTTCATTGGCTCTGTAAAGAGCGCCAAACATGCAGGGCGGAGACCCGAGCTCCCGCCCGAGGAACCCGGAAATGCTCGGTGCTCGCCGAACATCCCGAGTAGCAACACTAGTAAATAGACATAAAAATACAGTGCTCAAAACAATAAAGGGAATACTCAAATAACACATCCTAGATCTGAATGAATGAAATATTCTCATTGAATACTTTGTTCTGTACAAAGTTGAATGTGCTGACAACAAAATCACACAAAAATCATCAATGGAAATCAAATTTATTAACCAATGGAGGCCTGGATTTGGAGTCACCCCCAAAATTAAAGTGGAAAAACACACTATAGGCTGATCCAACTTTGATGTAATGTCCTTAAAACAAATCAAAATGAGGCTCAGTATTGTGTGTGGCCTCCACGTGCCTGTATGACCTCCCTACAACGCCTGGGCATTCTCCTGATGAGGTTAAGGAT
The DNA here is from genome assembly GCF_046119375.1 of Phyllobates terribilis. NCBI lineage: Eukaryota > Metazoa > Chordata > Amphibia > Anura > Dendrobatidae > Phyllobates > Phyllobates terribilis. The sequence continues at coordinate 110,072 of NW_027364061.1, read as the reverse complement.
GGTCTCCTGTGGGATCTCCTCCCAGACCTGGACTAAAGCATCCGCCAACTCCTGGACAGTTTGTGGTGCAACGTGACGTTGGTGGATGGAGCGAGACATGATGTCCCAGATGTGCTCAATCGGATTCAGGTCTGGGGAACGGGCGGGCCAGTCCATAGCTTCAATGCCTTCATCTTGGAGGAACTGCTGACACACTCCAGCCACATGAGGTCTGGCATTGTCCTGCATTAGAAGGAAGCCAGGGCCAACCGCACCAGCATATGGTCTTACAAGGGTTCTGAGGATCTCATCTCGGTGCCTAATGGCAGTCAGGCTACCTCTGGCGAGCATATGGAGTGCTGTGCAGCCCTCCAAAGAAATGCCAGCCCACATCATTATTGACCCACTGCCAAACCAGTCATGCTGAAGGATGTTGCAGGCAGCAGATCGCTCTCCACGGTGTCTCCAGACTCTGTCAAGTCTGTCACATGTGATCAGTGTGAACCTGCTTTCATCTGTGAAGAGCACAGGGCGCCAGTGGCGACTTTGCCAATCCTGGTGTTTTGTGGCAAATGCCAATTGTCTTGCACGGTGTTGGGCTGTGAGCACAACCCTCATCTGTGGACGTCGGGCCCTCATACCACCCTCATGGAGTCGGTTTCTAACCATTTGCACAGACACATGCACATTTGTGGCCTGCTGGAGGTCATTTTGCAGGGCTCTGGCAGTGCTCCTCCTGTTCCTCCTTGCACAAAGGCAGAGGTAGTGGTCCTGCTGTTGGGTTTTTGGCCTCCTATGGCCCCCTCCATGTCTCCTGGTGTACTGGCCTGTCTCCTGGTAGCGCCTCCAGCCTCTGGACACTACACTGACAGACACAGCAAACCTTCTTGCCACAGCTCACATTGATGTGCCATCCTAGATGAGCTGCAGTACCTGAGCAACTTCTGTGGGTTGTAGAGTCCATCTCATGCTACCACAAGTGTGAAAGCACAACCAACATTCAAAAGTGACCAAAACATCAGCCAGAAAGCATTGGTACTGAGATGTGGTCTGTGGTCCCCACCTGCAGAACCACTCCTTTGAGTGTGACTTGATAATTGCCAATAATTTCCATCTATTGTCTATTCCATTTGCACAACAGCATGTGAAATTGATTGTCAATCAGTGTTGCTTCCTAAGTGGACAGTTTGAATTCACAGAAGTTTAATTTACTTGGAGTTATATTCTGTTGTTTAAGTGTTCCCTTTATTTTTTGAGCAGTGTACATGATGCCTATAAAGTCTTACTTTAACCCCTTACCAACATGTGCTTTACAGATACGTCATATGTTGGCTACCTGACCTTGGCTGTTAGAGACAGATAATGGCTGATTATCGCAGCCATCATCTTCCGGGAAAGATGCAGGATCGGCTTGCGAGCAGATGATGGCTGTGATGATCAGTCATTATCTGCCTCTAAAAGCCAAGGGTGGAGCAGAGCTGTTAACCTGTTAAATGCCACTGTCAATCTCTGACAGCAGCATTTACTGCTCGCCCTCAGGGGGGGTGCACCATTCTATGACCGTGCGGGGTCTGCTGACAGTTCTCCTGTGAAAGTCCGTGCCTGGCGTTCATAGGGGTCTGTGATTTTCACTACACAAAGCAATACTGTAGTTTTGCTATATATTGCACAAACGATTAGATGATTGCAGGTTCAAGTCCCCTAAGAGGGCTAATAAATACAGTAGAAAGTGAAAAAGAAAAACGTTTTTAAAAATATGAAAAAAGTAAAAACATAAATTTTCAATTCACCCCCCTTTATTCCCATTGAAAATAAAGGAATAAAAATAAAAAATGAACATATTTGTTATCCCTACAAACATAAAAGTCTAATCTATAAAAATATTACATTAATTAATTTGATTGGTAAACGTAATGAGAAAAAAATCTAAACATCAGAATGCCTTTTTTTTTATGTCACAAGACTGCAATCAGAACATCATATCTCTCCCAAAAGACAAAAATAGAAAATGCTTCGGTTCTCGGAACATGGCGACACAAGCAAACTTTTTTTTTTTTACAAATTTGCAAATTTATTTTTGCCACTTAAAAAAAAACACTACATGTTTGGTATCTTTGTTACTGTAGTGACCTGGAGAATCATATTGTCAGGTCATTTTTACTGTATAGTGAACATGGTAAATAAAAACCAAACAAATAATTGTGGAATTTAACTTTTTTTCGCAGATTTGCCGGACCTGGAATTTTTTTCCTGCTTACTGTTATATTACATTATAAGATTGATGGAGTCGTTCAAAAGTACAACTCGTCCAGCAAAAAACAAGCCCTCTTATGGCTATATCGATGGAAAAATAAAAGAGTTATGGCCTTTGGAAGAAGAGGAAAAAACAAAAACAGAAAATAGCCATATCAGGAAGGCGATAAAGGGAATCTGTCAGTAGGATCATCCCCCCTAAGCCGTCTATATGTGTATGTCGGTCATAAGCTGGATAACATGGCACCTTGATATCTGTAATCCAGTGTCTTATTCCAGAGAAATCCACGTTTTTCTGATATGTAGATGAGCTGTTCAGGACTATGGGCCGGACACTGATCTGTATGAGGATCTCCCTCCAGAGAATATTATACATGAAGGGGCATTACCTGTGTGAGACATGGAAGTAACACAGGACAATAGAGCTGTCTCCTCACAGACACATTGTTGCTTCTCTGAGCTCTGCTGTATTGTAACAATATTACAACCCTGTCTGCCTGTGAGATGGAAGCCGGAGCTGAGAGGAACCTGCAGATGTGTCCGTCCAATGGATGATTTTATATCAATATCATTTTATCAAGCTATAGCAACTAAAGGAGAATAACTGAGCCATCTTCTATCCCTGATCCTCCGGGGCCGTGTCCTTAGGCTGCTCTGCATTATTACCCTGTGATACACCCCCCTTGGTAGAGACCAGAAGAATTAGCACTACATAAAAAGACCCAAATCTCTGAAAGTGTGTGACACATTTACAAAGAACAAAATACGGACTACTCAGGGGAGCGGCGAGGATGCAATAAGAGCAAAACCTGACTCCTTGTCACCTGGTTCATGACCTCTTTAAATGGAATAAAAATGCATCATGAGAAACTGCTCATAGTAAATTTCTCTACTGTATATGAGCAGTTCAAGGCAATATTTAAAGACGCACTCCTCCCATCAAAGTTTTGATCCTCTTAACATATTGCAATCATCATATTGTACAGCACTGTGTACTTACAATTGCTCATTTTGCCTGTCTACACAGCTAATTCTTCTCTTTTCTCTGCTCTATGTAGAAGCAGGAAGTCTCTTGTCCCTGCATTTATCATTCCCTCCAACAAGTGCGCTGCGTCCAATCCACAGCATTTACTGACCGTGAGCATGCACCCTTAGGCTGCTCTGCATTATTACCCTGTGATACACCCCCCTCGGTAGAGACCAGAAGAATTAGCACTAAATAAAAAGACCCAAATCTCTGAAAGTGTGTGACACATTTACAAAGAACAAAATACGGACTACTGAGGAGAGCGGCGAGGAGACAATAAGAGCAAAACCTGACTCCTTGTCACCTGGTTCATCACCTCTTCAAATGGAATAAAAATGCATCATTGGAAACTGCCCATAGTAAAGGTAATTGCCATTTTTCTACTGTATATGAGCAGTTCAAGGCAATATTTAAAGACGCACTCCTCCCAGCAAAGTTTTGATCCTCTTAACATATTGCAATCATCATATTGTACAGCACTGTGTACTTACAATTGCTCTTTTTGTCTTTCCACCCAGCTAATTCTTCTCTTTTCCATTAGGTCTATGATGTGATTAAAAACTGACTAGCTGACTCCTTCTAAGCTCTATGTATAAACAGGAGGTCAATTCTCCCTGTATGAGTCATAAGTCCCTGCAAAAGTCCCTGACATGGTGGAGGAGGGAGCAGCTGTGTCAGGAGTTGCAGGGGATGATAAATGCAGGGACAAGAGACTTCCTGTTTCTACACAGAGCAGAGAAAATAGTAGAATTAGCTGGGTAGACAGGCAAAATGAGCAATTCTAAGTACACAGTGCTATATAATATGATGACTGCAATATATTAAGAGGATAAAAACTTTGATGGGAGGAGTGCTTCTTTAATAGAACCATTTCCTTGAACAACATGTCTGCTGGTTATGGCTGATCACCAAAAACTGCATGTATTATTTTCAAGTATATTCAGATTTTATTCTTATCATGCACTAAACAAAATGATTTTCCTTTTGTGTAATCTATAAAATAAGCTTCTGCAATATTCTTCTCATCATTAAAAAACAAACTTTCCATTATATAAATAACATTGCAAAAAGTTGTTATTTGTATCTAAGTAGAAATGAGCAAAGTTTTATATGTCCAGAAAAAGAGTGAAGCTATCATTATGTTCAATCTAATGCATATACCTATAGCACATACAGTGACATGCTATTGGTCAGTTACTGGTCACATGACCTGTGCCATGCATGTGGCCAGGGTAATTCTAATATTCATATTCTGACGGCAGTTGGAAGGTGATTGTGGCAGTTGGAGACTGGCGATGGAGAAGGAGATGATGTCTGCTAGACCAGAGCAGAGCGATTTTATGGAGGACGAGGAGGTTATTTTTATCTTGGACTCATCGGACGATGAGGACAACACTTCAATCAAGATTCAACGAAGTAATGAGGAGGTTATTTTTATATTCAACTCATCGGACGATGAGGAGAACACTTCAATCAAGACTCAACGAAGTAATGAGGAGGTTATTATCTTGGACTCATCGGACGATGAGGAGAAGACTTCTATCAAGACTCAAAGAAGCAAGCGGAGAAGAATATTTTCAAGCTCCGTGAAGTCCACCGATGCACAGAGTCATCATGTGAAGGAGGACGTGAAGGAGAAGAGGCAAGCCAAGAAAAGAAACCTGGATTCTGCCTTGGAAGAAATACAGCCACCGGTCAAGATCCAGAAGAAAGACCCTCATGAAGACCAGGGATACTCAGGTAGATATACTGTGTGTGTATATATATACGGTATATATCTGTATCCATGGCACATATGGAAAGTCACACACACTAAACCTGTTCTCTAGCTTAACTTTCATTACTTTTGTTGGTGAGGAGAATAATAGAAATATTATATTATACTGTACAATGTGAAAAACATAAAAAAAATGCAAATATTTCTTGAAATTTCCATGATTTGCCATTAAACATATGAGACAAAATTGATCGCAGCATCTCACCAAGAACATCACCATTTTATTTTGACCATATGCAATAATAATATGCTAAATAGGAGCTCCTCATTCCCTTCCCTTCGCATTTCATTACTGTTTAAGTCCTTATCATTTTTTATTAATGTTCAGTAAAATGTTAACAAATATTATAAATGTGTGATTCTTATTTTCTCTAAGAATGTCGGGTTTAATTGTTTTATTTAATAAAGAATATACCAAAAAATGTTTGTCATATGTGATTTATAGATAGAGCTTGGGCTGCTGAAATCATGAAATGATCGGTTTTCCTATTTCTTTTCACCCAATTTATATCTGGATGACATATATCTCAGCTATCTTACCTCCAAGAGCCATAACCTTTACTTTTCGTTTTCATACCCCTACATTGCTTTTTTCTGGACAAGTTGTAGGTGTAAATTTATCAGAAGATCGGGAAAATATCTAAGTGGGGTGAAATTATGAGAAAAAGATTTTAGTTGCACCATGTTTTTTTTAGTTTTTCTTTTACAGTGTGCGATAAAAATGGCCTGATTGATTCTACAGGTCAATAAGATTATGGGAACCCCAAATTTTTTGTTTGGTTTATTATATATTTTACTGTTTTTAGAAATTTTTAACTTTTTTTTATTGGTTTGTGTTGCCGTTTTCTGAGACCCATAACTTGTTTTTTTCCCCAGTGATGGAGCTGTCTGAGGGATTGATTCTTTTGCAGGGAGGGACTGTAGGAGGTATCATTTTGGGACACATACAAGTTTTGGATTTTGGATCACTGTTATTCTATTTTAGGGGAGAACTGAACCATTTCAGATTGGTGGAAGGAGTTTGATTTAGTCTTTTTTTTCTTATTTTTAATAAATATTTATTTAAACTATTATTTTTTTCCCTTAAAGATCTAGGAACTGCATTCACTCAATCACTTGTGTGACACACTGTAATATTTTAGTATAGTCACATTATCGTCAAATTAACAGTCTCCTATGAAGATCTAAAGAAGTGCCGACATGATGGACATGGGGGCCTTCAGTAGCTAACAGCATTTGTGGCCGCCAGTGCACCAGTCGTCTTCTCAGAGGGGTTTCAATCACTGCCGCCGGGAATGACAGAACCTGCGTGAGATTTCGGACAGGGGAGGCAGGTCCCACAGTGTCACACAGTTTACATAGAGAGATTAGTGTATGATGGGTATAACGTTTGTGTCTTTTCATATAGCTTGTGTATGAGGTGTAATGTATGTAGATGTTTTATAATGTTTATGTTTTGTTTATGATCATTGGGTACAAAAATATATAACTTATTCTATTTATTGTACATGGGGTGTATGTGTGAGACTGGAATATATGTGTATAAGGTACACAATGTTATTCTGTAAATATATATCAGAAGATATATTAGTGCTACTAGGCCAGTTTTGTAGCATAATTTTCTTAAAGAAATGGCAATTGACACAATTATTTATTAAAGGGGTTAAAAAAAATAAGAAAATAATCCTTAAGCCAAATTCAGACATCCATGTGTCACTCCAAGAAAACAGACTGTGATGTATGGACTGACCGTACTTATCCTGACCCAAACTAAACAGTCTCATATATTAACACATTAACCGGCGCCATTTAGGTGAAGACTACTCATGGGGATAGCTCACATACCAATAGAACATATACAAAGAAAAGCAAATGGAGCAAAAAAAATCCCCTAATAAATTTAAAAATGATTATAATAAAAAATATTTAAATCTTTATTAGTACAATATTAAAATCAGTTACAAAAATACAAAAAGTGCTAAATAGTATTATATGGTGAGTACACAAGAATAATGTGACACGTGCAAGTCAGGGCATAATATTCAAAAAGGATGTAATGTTAATGCATGGGTAATGAGGCTTGAGAAGCGGGGGATTATGATTAATAATAACTATCTAAAAGTAGCCATCCCCATAGAATAAACTGTGCCCCATACTGAGCAGTGGAAGAGCTAACATAAATTAGTCCCTGGAGTGTCATAAAAGACTACCACTGCTCAGAAAGTATGAAGTCCCATATTGGGGCCATCCTCACCCATGAGATGTCAAAGCCCGACTGTCCTGTCAAATTGCCCCGATGCACATTTCGCTTGGATTGCTTCTTCAAGGGACCTGTGTATCAATCTCATCTGCTCTTTATAAACCCCCTAGACTAATAATCCCCAGGTGTGTGTGAAAGCGCTTCTAATCGGCGCATGCGGGCGGGATATCTGGCAACACCCACGTCACCTCCGACAGATATTAGGGCACAGTACGTTCCAGGAAGAATACTTCCTGAGACGTCATATGGAACGCATGGTCCTTTACAGATGCCGGGAAGTGACGGGGATCAGAGGGACTCCACCTGCGCATGCACACCCGGCGCAATAACATTACAAGTGAGTATGACACATAAATAAGGGGAATAGTAAGACAACCCTTTTCAAAGTGCACTCCCATCCCTTATCTGAAAACCTAACACTTACAATATCTAAATATATCAATTCAATTACGAATAAATTGTTTGCAGAATAAATACAGCCATAGAATTATTTAGAACATAGATAATTATAAGCAAAACAATATCCGATGATTTTTCATACCGACATCCGGATGATAATAGATTATGCTATCCAGCGTTCAAGGCTTATTTGCATTTAAGAGGAGGGGAGTCAGCACTCAAGCTTGGATGGTGGATGATATTACCGGGGGGAAAAGCACGACTAAAATAAAAAACAAAAAACATACACAATTAATACAAAAGACAAAAATAAGAAGTACAAGGTTAAAAGTTGAAATTCCAGAGAGCATAATCACAAAGCATGTAAGTGAGTCATATCCCAAGAACGGATATCACAAAAGGGACTAATAGTATGCATGAGCATATCTGTGCAGGCACGTACCCACATAAGTACACATATACACCTGCAAATGCATACAAGGATATACACAATTGCGTACAGTTGTTACAAAAATGGAGAGAAGCTTAGCTTCTCATTCAATCCACTGGGAGTCATTGTCCCCAACTTGACTATCCATTTGCATTCCAGGCTTGCCAAAGCCCTCTTATGGTCACTCCCCCGGATGCCCATATGTAAGCGGTCAATGCTCACACTCATACAGGTACATATCCCTCCTCTATTTTTCCAATGTCCACCGCGTTCCCCCCATTAGCTCTGTGTCCTCAGATTGAGATTTTCTGCAAATTGGTTACGGAGGATCTCAAAGTGTTATCAAAATGCAGTAGAGATAATCTTACAAGGAAACAGAGAAAACCATTGGATGATCTTAGATCAATTACTGATGTTGTTTTTAAAGCTGCAGATAAGGGGGGCAACGTGGTAGTCTAGTCAATGGAGATTTATGAGCGGGAGGCCTTTAGACAATTAAGGGACAAGGAGGCTTATAAATCCTTATCAAGTAATCTCCAACCTGTTTTTTCTAGGGAAATTTTTCTTATTTTGGATGATGCCTTGATACAAGGCATCATTCCAAAAAAGGTTTTTGACGGACTGATGGTTGAACATCCTGTTATTCCAGCATTTTATTTACTGACAAAGGTCCATAAGAATTCTACTGTTCCACCGGGGCATCCTATTGTCTCTGGCATAGGAGGGCTATGCGATCCCATTTGTAAATTTATTGAATACTACCTGCACCCGTTGGTTAAGACGCTGTCCTCCTATGTCAGAGACACTACAGACGTCCTGAGAAGGCTTGTTGGTCTCTCAATGGAACCTGATATGTTGCTTGTAACAGCAGAAGTGGAGTCACTCTGCACTTGCATATGCCATCAACAAGGCCTAGAGGCAGTGGAATTGTATCTGACTATGAGCAACTTGGAGACGTCTTTGTGCACCCTGATTTTGGAATTATTACGGTTCATTCTGACTCACAACTATTTTATTTTTAACGACAGGTTTTTCATTCAAACAAGAGGCACTGCGAATGCTACGCAAATCTCTTTCTCGGTTATATGGAGAGAGAGATTTTCGGGGGTGGTGCAAGCGCCGCTTCCCAGGCTGGTACCGCTATATTGATGACTTGTTCATCATATGGCAGGGCAGTGCTAGTGATCTGCGGTCTTTCATGACCAGCTTGAATGATAATCATTACAACATCAAATTGACCTACAAAGTTGATGCGAGTCAGATTGACTTTTTGGATATCCAAATCAGGGTGCACACTGATGAAAAAATTACGTCTGATGTTTTCTGTACAGAGACGTCGGTAAATGCTCTGCTCCATGCTACGTCGGCCCACACACCATCCACTATATGGGCCATTCCGGTGGGTCAGTTTTTCAGAATGCGGCGTATATGTTCCACTGAGGAAATGTTTGAGTATCAGGCCAATGATTTACGGTCCAGGTTTATTGCAAGAGGTTATAGCAATAGATGCATAAAAAGGAGTTATAATCGGACTAAGAATACTACCCACATACAACTTCTGGCAGATCCGGGTATTCATAGAAGAAATAAGAAATCGGAATCAGTGGTCAGATTCATTTCCACGTACAACAATCAGTGGGAGGGTATGTGTCGCATTGTTCAAAAACACTGGTCAATTCTAAAAACAGAACCAACGATTGGTGCATCTGTACCGGATCGTCCATTATTAACAGCAAGAAGCAGAAACATTAAAGATCTAATAGTGAGGAGTCACTATGTCCCAAAAGTGTCATCTCTGCCCTTTAATATGGGCGTACTGAAGCGAGGATGTTTTCCATGTGGCTCATGCTTAGCCTGTCGAAATGTGGTCAGGGCTACCACATTTCTCTCGGCTGATGGTAAACAGGAGTATAAAATCCTCAACTATATATCATGCAGCATGGACCATGTGGTATATCATGCCACGTGTCCTTGTGACATGATATATATAGGACTGATATCACGCGAATTGCATGTACGCGTAAGGGAACGCGTTGCAGACATATGTTCTGCAATTAATGCAACTGATGTTTCATCTCTTAAGACTATGTCTTGACATTTTAGACTATGTCATGGTTCAGACCCCGATGGCCTTAAAGTTCGAGGCATTGACCGCTTACATATGGGCATCTGGGGGGGTGACCACAAATGGGTATTGGCACGCCTGGAATGTAGATGGATAGTCAAGTTGGGGACAACGACTCCCAGTAGATTGAATGAGAAGCTAAGCTTCTCTCCATTTTTGTAACACCTGTACGCAATTTTGTATACCCTTATATGCATTTGCAGGTGTATATGTGTACTTATGTGGGTACGTGCCTGCACAGATATGCTCATGCATACTATTAGTCCCTTTTGTGATATCCGTTCTTGGGATATGACTCACTTACATGCTTTGTGATTATGCTCTCTGGAATTTCAACTTTTAACCTTGTACTTCTTATTTTTGTCTTTCTTTTTGTGTATTAATTGTGTATGTTTTTTGTTGTTTATTTCAGTAGTGCTTTTCTCCCCGGTAATATCATCCACCATCCAAGCTTGAGTGCTGACTCCCCTCCTCTTGAATGCAAATAAGCCTTGAACGCTGGATAGCATAATCTATTATCATCCCGGATGTCGGCATGAAAAATCACTGGATATTGTTTTGCTTATAATTATCTATGTTCTAAATAATTCTATGGCTGTATTTATTCTGCAAACAATTTATTCATAATTGAATTGATATATTTAGATATCGTAGGTGTTAGGTTTTCAGATAAGGGATGGGAGTGCACTTTGAAGAGGGTTTTCTTACTATTTCCCTTATTTTTGTGTCATACTCACTTGTAATGTTATTGCGCCGGGTGTGCATGCGCAGGTGGAGTCCCTCTGATCCCCGTCACTTCCCAGCATCTGTACAGGACCGTGCGTTCCATATGACGTCTCAGGAAGTATTCTTCCTGGAACGTACTGCGCCCTAATATCTGCCAGAGGTGATGTGGGTGTTGCCAGATATCCCTCCCGCACGCGCCGATTAGAAGCGTTTTCACACACACTTGGGGATTGTTAGTCTAGGGGGTTTATAAAGAGCAGATGAGATTGATACACAGGTCCCTTGAAGAAGCAATCCAAGCGAAATGTGCATCGGGGCAATTTGACAGGACAGTCGGGCTTTGACATCTCATGGGTGAGGATGGCCCCAATATGGGACTTCATACTTTCTGAGCAGTGTTAGTCTTTTATGACACTCCAGGGACTAATTTATGTTAGCTCTTCCACTGCTCAGTATGGGGCACAGTTTATTCTATGGGGATGGCTACTTTTAGATAGTTATTATTAATCATAATCCCCCTCTTTTCAAGCCTCATTACCCATGCATTAACATCACATCCTTTTTGACTATTATGCCCTGACTTGCACGTGTCACATTATTCTTGTGTACTCGCCATATAATACTATTTATCATTTTTTGTATTTTTGTAACTGAAATATTGTACTAATAAAGATTTAAATACTTTTTATTATAATCCATTTTGAAATGCTTTAGGGGATTTTTCTGCTCCATTTGCTTTTCTTTGTATATGGTCTCATATATGTCTACAAGGCTGTGGAATTTGGGCCAGGAGAGCTGCGGCCAGTCCGGGCAACTCTTGCAGAGCTGAGTTTAGGTCCATTTACACTGCACAATTATCATGACTGAGCATTGCTAGGAACGCTTGTATCACTATAATCATGCAGTGTGAACAGGCTGCCGATCACAGAGATCATCGTTCTCAGCAGCACCTAATCCTATATAAAAAGGACTCGCACTGCTGGGAACAATGGCAGCCTATGTGCACTGGTCTATCACAGGTCGTTCCGTGCACATCTGAATTATGGTTATCAAGTTCTTTTTCCCCAGTGCGCAGCTGCCTGCTTATGATTGGTCAGCATCCATCAGAAGGAAGAAGACTCTGACCAATGAAATCTCTCTGATCAAGCCCATTTGGCCAAATGCTTTGATTGCTAACATCTCTGCAACAGAGAGGCAAAATTAATATATGTATGTATGTATATATATATACAGGGTGGGCCATTTATATGAATACACCTAAATAAAATGGGAATGGTTGGTGATATCAACTTCCTGTTTGTGGCACATCAGTATATGGGAGGGGGAAAACTTCCAGATGGGTGGTGACCATGTCAGCCATTTTGAAGTTGGCCATTTTGGATCCAACTTTATTTTTTTCAATGGGAAAAGGGTCATGTGACACATGAAACTCATTGAGAATTTCATAAGAAAAACAATGGTGTGCTTGGTTTTAATGTAACTTTATTCTTTCATGAGTTATTTACAAGTTTATGTCCACTTATAAAATGTGTTCAAAGTGCTGCCCATTATGTTGGATTGTCAATGCAACCCTCTTCTCCCACTCTTGACACACTGATAGCAACATCGCAGAAGAAATGCTAGCAGAGGCTTCCAGTATCCATTGTTTCAGATGTGGCACATCTCGTATTTTCACAGCATAGACAATTGCCTTCAGATGACCCCAAAGATAAAAGTCTAAGGGGGTCAGATTGGGAGACCTTGGCGGCCATTCAACTGGCCCACGACGACCAATCCACTTTGCAGAAAACTGTTCATGTAGGAATGCTCGAACCTGACGCCCATAATGTGGTGGTGCACCATCTTGTTGGAAAAACTCAGGGAACGTGCCATCTTCAGTGCATAAAGAGGGCAACACATCATCATGTAGCAATTTCAGATATCCAGTGGCATTGAGGTTTCCATTGATGAGGAATGGCCCCACTATCTTTGTACCCCATATATCACACCATACCATCAATTTTTGTGTTCCAACAGTCTTGGAGGGATCTATCCACTGTGGGTTAGTGTCAGACGAATAGCGGTGGTTTTGTTTGTTAACTTCACCATTCACAAAAAGTTTGCTTCATCATTGAACATAATGTACTGTGTAAACTGAGGGTCCTGTTCCAATTTTTGTTTTGCCCATTCTGCAAATTCAGTTCGCCGATCTGGGTCATCCTCGTTGAGATGCTGCAGCAGCTGGATTTTGTAAGGGTGCTATTTGTGAGTAGCTAATATCCGCCAAAGGGATGTTCGACTGATGCCACTCTCCAGTGACATGCGGCAAGTGCTACGCTGTGGGCTCTTGCTGAATGAAGCTAGGACAGCCATTGATGTTTCTTCATTAGTGACAGTTTTCTTGCGTCCACATTTTGGCAAATCCAACACTGAACCTGTTTTACGAAATTGAGTAAGCAGTTTGCTAACTGTAGCATGGGAGATGGGTGGTCTTGGAGGGTGTCTTGCATTGAAATCTGCTGCAATGACCCGGGTACTGCGGTCACCAGACATCAACACAATTTCTATCCACTCCTCATGTATTAACCACTGCGACATGTCAATGGCTGTAAATAAAGAGAAACTTGATAGCAACTCATGAAAGAATAAAGTTCCGTTAAAACAAAGCAAACCATTGTTTTTCTTATGAAATTCTCCATAAGTTTGATGTGTCATATGACTCCCTTCTCATTGTAAAAAATAAAGTTGGACCCAAAATGGTTGACTTCAAAATGGCCGCCATGGTCACCACCCATCTGAAAAAGTTTTCCCCCTCCCATATACTAATGTGCCACAAACAGGAAGTTGATATCACCAACCATTCCCATTTTATTTAGGTGCATCCATATAAATGGCCCACCCTGTGTATATATGTATATATATATATATATATATATATATATATACCCACACACATACAGTGGCATGTAAAAGTCTGGCACCCCTGTTCAAAATTATTGTTATTGTGAACAGTTAAGTAAGTTGGAGGTTAAATGATCTTTAAAAAGCTGAATTTGAAAAGAGACTGGTCTCAACAAATGGATGATGATCCTAAACACACATCAAAATCTACAATAGACTGACTAGGCGCAAGCTGAAGGTTTTACAATGGCCTACACAGTCTCCTGATCTGAACATCATTGAAAATCTGTGGCTAGACCTCAGAATAGCAGTGCATGCAAGACGACCCAGGAATCTCACAGAACTGGAAGAATTTTCCAAGGAAGAATGGATGAAAATCCCTCAAACAAGAATTGGAAGACTCTTGGCTGGCTACAACAAGTGTTTACAAGCTGTGATACTTTCAAAGGGGTTGCTACTAGGTATTATCTATGCAGGGTGCCCAAACTTTTGCATTGGCCCATTTTCCTTTTTGTAATTTTTAAAATGTAAAAAATAGCAATATATATATAAATATATATTTTTTGCCTAGAAAATAAAGCAAATGTGTCATCTTTAACGTCAGGCCTTTTAGAGATCACTTCATCTTCAACTTGCTTAACTGTTCACAACAACAGTCATTTTGAACAGGGGTGCGCAATCTTTTACATGTAATTGTATTTAGTATATGAATATATGAAAGATTTATTCTGCTATACAGCCACTATTACATCGTGTGTCCATTTCAAGAGGAAACATTTGGTAAAAGGTCCCCTTTAATTTATTGGGAACCTGTCATCTGATTCATGCTGCCCAGATCACAGCAGTCATGCAGCCAAGTATTTTTCCTCTGCAAGGCTCTGGCATTTTAGAGAAGATGTACTCTAACACAGTGTTCCCCAACTCCGGTCATCACAGCCACCAATAGGTCATGTTTTTAGGATTTTCTTAGTATTGCCCAGGTAATAATTCCATCACCTGTGCAATATTAAGGAAATCCTAAAACATGACCTGTTGGTAGGTCAACTGGTGACCATAAGAAAAGATGAGACTTGTCTGACACCACACCCAGATGGCTTTTTCCAGTGCTGCTAGAGGTGATTGACTGGTCTCTCCCTCGTGTGTGTAGATAGGTAGCAGCAGGCCCGGACTGGCAAGTTGCAGAGGCGGGCAGATGCCCAGTGGGCCGGCGGCTGTGACCTACAAAGTGGGCTGCTGGCCCTTTAAAACTTCTGAATTAAGGTCCTGTGTGCATGCACTCTTTCGCTTGCACATGGTGACAAGGGCCGGGAAAGCCCTTGTCAGCGTGTGGCTGCAACTGCATCCCTAGTCAGCGTGCTCGCAGCTGCGGCCCCTGTCAGCGTGCTCGCAGCTGCGGCCCCTGTCAGCATGCACGCAGCAGCGGTCCCTGTCAGTGTGTGCGCGGCCCCTGTCAGTGTGCACTGCAGTGGCGGCCCTTGTGCTGTGTGCAAGCATGACAGCACTCGCACACAGGGCCTTAATTCAGCAGTTTGAAAGGGCCGCTGCAGCGTGTTCAGGGCTCTTAGAACATTGGGCTCTACTCACTAACCCCAGGAATCTGCTCCTCTGAATGTCTGACCCACTACAGCTTTTCATTCACTGGGTGCGTGCCAAGAACAGCCGTCCAGGAACAGCAACCACCTTCTTTGACGACTTCACTACCTGGCTGCTTCATTTCCTTTCCGCTGACATCCCCACTATCATCATGTGTGACTTCAACATCCCCATTGACACTTTCCACTCATCTGTCTCCAAGTTTCTATCCCTCATTTCCTTCTTTGGCCTTGCTCAATGGTCTTCAGCCCTCACTCACAAAGATGGCCACACACTTGACCTCATCTTCACCCGCCTCTGTTCCCTATCTAACCTCTCTAGCTCACTTCTCCCTCTTTCTGACCACAACCTACTCACATTCTCTTCCCTCTCCTCTCCAGGTGCACAAGCCCCACCCCACAAACTTGCATACCCTCGCAGAAATCTCAAACACCTTGACCTACACTCACTCTCTGAATCCCTTCTCCCTCTTACAGACATAAGTTCCTTACACAATGCAGATGCTGCTGCCACTTTATATAACACAACAGCCGTAGCTCTAAATTCTTCGCTCCCTCACACATACCACAGCTCGCCCACTCAACCAACAATCCTGGCACACCAACCTGACTAAAGAACTGCGAAGGGCCTCCAGGGTTGCTGAGCGGAAATGGAAAAGGTCCCATTCCAGCGAGCACTTCATTGAATTCAAACAGTCCCTCACTACCTTCAAGTCCACACTCACTACAGCAAAAAAAACATACTTCTCATCTCTCATATCCTCCCTGTCTAACAACCCTAAACAGCTATTCAAAACTTTCAATTCTCTCCTCCGTCCCCCAGCACCTCCTCCCTCTCCTCTCATCTCAGCCGAAGACTTTGCCTCATTCTTCAAGCAGAAGATTGACACCATTAGACAAAGCTTTTGCCTAAAGTCCCCACAGCCCCTCCTCATAATTACTCAACCATCCTCCTCCAAAACCAGCTTCTCCACCATTACGGACGATCACCTCTCCTCTTTACTTTCCAAATCACACCTCACCACCTGCGAACTTAATCCAATCCCGTCCCACCTCATCCCTAACCTCACTACAGTCTTCATCTCAACCCTAACCCACCTTTTCAACCTGTCACTAACTGGTGTCTTCTCCTCATGCTTCAAACATGCCTCGATCACACCCATTCTCAAAAAACCCTCCCTTGATCCATCCTCTCTGTCTAGCTATCGCCCCATATCACTTTTCCCTCCTCCTGGACCTGTTATCTGCCTTTGACACAGTGGACCATTCCCTCTTACTACAGACTCTCTCTTCTCTTGGCATTAAAGATTTGGCCCTATCTTGGATCTCCTCGTACTTAACAGACAGGACATTCAGCGTCTCCCACTCACACACCACCTCCTCATCTCGCCCCCTATCTGTCGGTGTCCCCCAACGTTCAGTCCTAGGACCCCTGCTCTTCACAATCTACACCTTTGGCCTGGGACAACTCATAGAGTCCCATGGCTTTCAGTATCACCTCTATGCTGATGACACACAGATCTACCTCTCTGGATCCGATATCTCCTCCCTACTAACCAAAATCCCACAATGTCTGTCCGCTATCTCATCCTTCTTCTATGACAGATTTCTAAAATTTAACATGGACAAAACTGAATTCAGCAACTTTCCGCCGTCTCACTCAACCCCCCCCAACTGACCTATCCATCAAAGTCAATGGCTGCCCACTCTCCACAGTCCTGCAAGCCCGCTGCCTCGGTGTAACCCTGGACTCTAACCTCTCCTTTAAACACATATCCAAGCCCTTTCCACTTCCTGCTGACTCCAACTCAAAAATATCACCCGGATCCGCACATTCCTCAACCACGAATCTGCAAAAACACTAGTGCACGCCCTCATCATTTCCCGCCTCGACTACTGCAACCTCTTGCTCTGTGGCCTCCCTTCTATCACTCTCGCACGCCTCCAATCTATCCTAAACTCTGCTGCCCAACTAAACCACCTGTCTCCCTGCTATTCCCCGGCCTCTCCTCTCTGTCAATCCTGTCACTGTCTCCCCATTGCCCAGAAACTCCAGTTCAAAACCCTAACCATGGTATACAAAGCCATCCACAACCTGTCTCCCCATACATCTGTGACCTAGTCTCCCGGCACTTACCTACATGCAACCTCCTATCCTCTCAAGATCTTCTTCTCTACTCCCCTCTTATCTCCTCTTCCCACAATCGCATACAAGATTTCTCTCGCGCATCCCCCCTACTCTGGAACTCTCTACCCCAACACATCAGACTCTTGCCTACCATGGAAACCTTCAAAAGGAACCTGAAGACCCACCTCTTCCGACAAGCCTACAACCTGCAGTAACCCTCGCTCCACCATTCTCTGCACGGCCAACTCTGCCCTCACCTACTGTATCCTCACCCATCCCCTGTAGATTGTGAGCCCTCATGGTCAGGGACCTCGCCGACTTGTATTGTTCAAAATTTATTGTAATTGTTTGTGCTATGTATATCCCTTTCACATGAAAAGCACCATGGAATGAATGGTGCTATAATAATAAATTATAACAATAATAATAATAGTATAATGGTGTCTTAATTATAATGTAGAGTTGTGTATATATAGTGTAGAGATGTTTATATAGTATGGTGCTGTGTATATACTATAGTATATAGTGTGGAATCCACATTATATACATGGGCATATCTCTGCATTAAATAGTATATACACAGCTCCAGTCTATATTCTTTTGCACAGTATAGAGAGTGGAGCTGTGTATATAATTGATTGTAGTATATATTGTGGAGCTGTATATGCTATGTTGAAAAAAGCAGAGGGCTCTTTATTAGCCCACGTGGCAATGTTTTGGATCCATAACAGAACGTTTCTGTGCTGTGGAACCGAAATGTTACCACATGGGCTAATAAAGAGTCCTCCGCTTAAGATTTGGTGTTGCTCAGTTTTATATATACAGTATATATACTACCTGCGTGGTGCAAATCTAAGTATCTGTATATATACACTGCACAGTACCACTTCTCCTGTCCTGTGTATATATACTGCACAGTACCACTTCTCCTGTCCTGTGTATATATACTGCACAGTACCACTTCTCCTCTCCTGTGTATGTTGTAACAGAGTCACTGGTAGGATCTATGAGGGGAGGTTTGTGTCACACAGATTGATAGCCTGTGTGAACTGAAACCAATTAACTTTCTGCCAGCATGTTATATGCTGGAGGGTTAACTCATTTAAAAGGGTGTTCTTTTATGGGAATGACGTAGAGATGGGAGGGAAGTCATTCCCCCTATCTCGCCTCAGGGTATGGCTGAGCAAGTTTTAAATGCTCAGTCAGCTTTGTTTCTGTGGAGTGTGTGTGGTCTGGAGAGTGAAGTCTCCAGGCTATGTTTGGGTGAAACCAGAGAGCAACACCAGAGGACTGGTGTTGCTGAAGACTTCACTGTGCTGCTTGCAGCAGCAGAGCCTCGCTCACTATTGGACTCTGTCATACCTTATCTTTTGTTTTCCTGTTAACCCCAAGAGGGACTGTTTACTTTTTATGGGACGCTGCTGGAGTTTATGCCACACAATAAACCCGAAGACAGTTTACCCAAACCGTGTGTCCTGTGTCTGCCTCCGGAGAGCCGAGCAAGTCGTCTTTCCACAGTATACACTGCACAGTACCACTTCTGTCCTGTATATATAAACTGCACAGTACCACTTCTCCTGTCTTGTATATGACGCGCCCCCTGGGACATATTCCTTTTTGAGGGGAATACCCGGCACCGGATCAGATGGGGGGTTGTAGTCTCCGAGCGGCTGTGACCCGGTCCCGTGCCCAGGGCGTCAAGCTCCGTGTGATGTGGCAGTTCTACAGATGTTACTAAAGTTCTTTTGTGTCGACTACGCCACCCGTTGTGATGCGGTCACTGTGGCCGCCGCTGCAGCAGGGTCCGCTGAGGCTGATGGTGGGTGCGCAGCTTGGTGGGATAACCCCCAACGGGAGGGGTATAGCCTCAGAGGGGACAGGCGCAGAGGATGGGGGTTGTAGTGGTGCGGTGCAGCCGGCAATGAAGACAGACTCGGGTTGTGCAGTTAAGGGTGTTTACTTACTGCAGATGTTGTACTGGTCACTCCAGCTGCTAGTGACCACCCGAGCCGTGCTGCGTCCACCAGGTCCTGGATCCAGCCAACCCCCAAACAAGTCCGGAGCGTGGCCCTGAGCTCTCCCTCTGTCCTTTCTTCAGCCGTCCCCACCAGTGATTCACCTAGGTCCAGCTCCCTCGGGCCTTCTGTTGGGACACCCTTGGCCCTGGGTTCCCTGACCCTTCATGTGGTGTGCCTTCGGGGTGAATGTGGTGGGTGACCGTGACAGACACTGCCCACGGTCTCCGGTCTCTGGCTGGGGAATGTCTTTGCCCCCACCAGCTTGGGTTCCGGTACCCTTTTGCTGACTCCTCACCCGGTGCTCTAATTTGGGTTCTTGGGTCCCTTCAGTCTTCCCCCTCTGGGTCTTTCTCTGCTCCACTCTCTCTCTCTCCAGGGCTGCTGTTTCCTGCTCTCTGCATCTGACTTGTCCTCTGCAGCTGACTGACCCTGATCCTAGTTGGTGCCCACCTTATATACACCCTCTATGTGTGAGCTCAGGTGACCAGCACCCAATGAGCTCCTATCACTACCCAGACTGCTCCCCCTATCTGCCCCTACACTACATGGGATGTACCACCCCCCTCCCACTCCAGCCAGGAACAGACTCGGTCGTACCTGCACATTTCTAAGTGGGAGTACCGTCGGCCTGTTCCTCGGAAATGGGATGTGTGTAGTGCATGCAGTCTATCTGAGCTCAGTTCCACACTCCATCCTTGCCCGGGAGTGGAATATCACATCTCTGGGTTGAGGTGCAATACCCCTGTAGCAGCCGAATCCTCAGGGTGCTACATTCCCCCCTGGTAAATCACAGCACGTCCTCGGGCTGTAAGACATAAATAACACCAAAACATACATTTTTTTTTTTTCATAAACATATAAAACATATAAAACATATAAAACATTATATGTATAAAACTTTCTCGTCGTCTCAGGCTCCTCCTCCGGTCACTGTGCAACGTGTGACTGGGTACAGTACGACAGTTTCTCTGGAAAACTAGTTTTTCCTATAAAACCGGTAGGGGGCGCTTTAGGAAGCGCAACTATATACAGGGGTATGGCCGCTCTCAGTCCTCGGCCAGGTAGAGGGAAGGGAATGGCTGTTCACAGTCCTCAGCCTGTAGGATGAAGGGGTTAACGGGTAAACAGTTCACTGGTCCCAACGGGGACTATTTTAGCAGCAACGGTTCACTGTGCCCCGACAGGCAACTATATACAGTCTCTATTCCCGTCCTCAACGACGGCTCCCTCCTGCTTTTTCTTGATATGGTGTTGCTTCAGACCCGTCCGGGTCCTCTGGCTCCTCCTCTCCGTACCGCAACTCCTCCTCCGTCAAGCGGTGTACGTGGAGGGCATAAGGTCCTTTGGCACACTTGTGCCGGGTGAAAGTGACCTCGTCTCCGACGTAGAGGTCACGGCCTTTGTGACCTTCCGGCAGGTGGGACTCGACGTCTCTGCGGGTGACAAAGACGTCGCCGGGGGTGTTGTTGTCTCTAATGAAGCCCCACCCATGCTGCTGGTTGAACTTTATCACTGTCCCGATGGTGCGGGGACAATGCGCTGCACGGGGGTCCCTCCTGGTCCGGCTCTTTTGCTCCGCGCTCCTCACTTGAGCTTGCTGTTCCCGGACCCGCCTCTCTCTCCGCTCCCTCGCAAACTCCTCGAGCTGTTGGCGGCAGCACTCAGCACGCTCCGCTGCAGCTGCCCTGGTTTCCTGAGTGAACCCCATTAGATCTTCTCCGGTGGGGTCCCACTCAAACTGAGCTTCCGCTAGCGGGGGCGAGATCCTTATTACGGGCTTCGGAGCCGGAATCAGGGGTGCACACATGGCCCCAACCCTCCTCTGGTGCTCCAGTTCGTAGTACTTCTGGGGCCAGATGAAAGGCTGCCCATCCGGCCACGTGTGCTGGGCAAACAAGTCCTCTCCCAGACGCGGCACCCTTGGTTTTACGGGTGCGGGCGCGGTGGTGGTGGCGCCCGGGTTGCCCAGGCCTTGCGGCCAGGCCTGGGGCACCTGGAAGGTGAAGGGCACCGTTAATACGGCGGCGCCCTGGGCTACCTGGCCTTGCGACCAGGCCGGAGGCTCCGCGGAGGTAGGGGGCGCTGTTGGTAATGCGACGCCCGGGAATTCTAGGCCCTGCGACCAGGCTGATGGTACTTCCTGCTTGGTCACGCTCGGGGTCGAGGCGTGTGACGTCACAGGGGTCGCGGCGGCGGCTTCCGGTTGGGGCCTAGTCTGCGTCGGTGACATGGCGTTTTCGGGCACAGCAGGGGGACTTTCGGGCTCTGCGACGGGGAGCTGGGGCAGGTAAGCGGTGTCACGGCTTGGGGTATAGGCGTCCCCTTTACCTGCCTTCATACGTTCGGCTCCCTTCTCAGCGTCGTCTCCGACCTTGGGTCCTCCCGCGTCATCCGTAGAGGCAGTTGGTGTCCTCTCCCAGGGGAGCGTGCTCCGTGGACGGGTTCCAGCTTGCTGGGCCATCTCCCGGCTCCACTCCGCCAGTATCTCATGCTGTACCCGGGCCATCCTCCTTGCGAGGCCCTCCAAGGCAGTTTGTGCACACTCCCGGTCTCGGGGGAGCTGCGCTAAGATCTCCGCTAGACCTAGCGGGGTTGTGGACTCTAGCAGGCTCCTGACCATCGGGTCGGTGCTGCTCTGCTCTGCTTCCGGCAGGCTCCTGGCCAGCGGGCCGGTGCTGCTCTGCTCTCTGGACATCTCCGGGTGAGCTTCTCCGCTACTCCTCATTAGACCTCTTGCCTCCGGGTGCGCTCGCTCCAGACTGCTCCAGGCGACACCCATCTTTTCTCTTCTCTTTCGTCTCCTCCCCCTTTGAGGGCGGTCCCGGGGCAACTCGGTGACTGTCAGCTCCAGGGGTAGTTCGTTCACGCTGACAGACACCTCTAGCATCACAGTCTCTGTTGGTGGGGGCGGTTTCCATTTTTGGCGCCATTTTCTGTCCTGGCCCACGATGGGAGGTGGCCTCTTGCCCTCCTTTGGCACGCCCATAATGGCGTCCGCTGCTCTTCCAAGGCGGGAAATCTGCGGTTTTGGCGGGAAGCGTCGCCCAGTGGCGGGAAACTCTGCAGATGGCGGGAACAAGCTGGAAATGGCGGACAATCGGCGGGAAACGACTGGTGATGGAGTCCGATGGCGTGGACCCTCCGGAACCGGCGGGAAACTTCTTTCTGAGGTAGACTTGCACTTTTCTTCAGGCACGCAGTACCCGGGTGTTGCGGGCACGTAATCCTGCCGACTACGCCAAATTTGACGCGCCCCCTGGGACATATTCCTTTTTGAGGGGAATACCCGGCACCGGATCAGATGGGGGGTTGTAGTCTCCGAGCGGCTGTGACCCGGTCCCGTGCCCAGGGCGTCAAGCTCCGTGTGATGTGGCAGTTCTACAGATGTTACTAAAGTTCTTTTGTGTCGACTACGCCACCCGTTGTGATGCGGTCACTGTGGCCGCCGCTGCAGCAGGGTCCGCTGAGGCTGATGGTGGGTGCGCAGCTTGGTGGGATAACCCCCAACGGGAGGGGTATAGCCTCAGAGGGGACAGGCGCAGAGGATGGGGGTTGTAGTGGTGCGGTGCAGCCGGCAATGAAGACAGACTCGGGTTGTGCAGTTAAGGGTGTTTACTTACTGCAGATGTTGTACTGGTCACTCCAGCTGCTAGTGACCACCCGAGCCGTGCTGCGTCCACCAGGTCCTGGATCCAGCCAACCCCCAAACAAGTCCGGAGCGTGGCCCTGAGCTCTCCCTCTGTCCTTTCTTCAGCCGTCCCCACCAGTGATTCACCTAGGTCCAGCTCCCTCGGGCCTTCTGTTGGGACACCCTTGGCCCTGGGTTCCCTGACCCTTCATGTGGTGTGCCTTCGGGGTGAATGTGGTGGGTGACCGTGACAGACACTGCCCACGGTCTCCGGTCTCTGGCTGGGGAATGTCTTTGCCCCCACCAGCTTGGGTTCCGGTACCCTTTTGCTGACTCCTCACCCGGTGCTCTAATTTGGGTTCTTGGGTCCCTTCAGTCTTCCCCCTCTGGGTCTTTCTCTGCTCCACTCTCTCTCTCTCCAGGGCTGCTGTTTCCTGCTCTCTGCATCTGACTTGTCCTCTGCAGCTGACTGACCCTGATCCTAGTTGGTGCCCACCTTATATACACCCTCTATGTGTGAGCTCAGGTGACCAGCACCCAATGAGCTCCTATCACTACCCAGACTGCTCCCCCTATCTGCCCCTACACTACATGGGATGTACCACCCCCCTCCCACTCCAGCCAGGAACAGACTCGGTCGTACCTGCACATTTCTAAGTGGGAGTACCGTCGGCCTGTTCCTCGGAAATGGGATGTGTGTAGTGCATGCAGTCTATCTGAGCTCAGTTCCACACTCCATCCTTGCCCGGGAGTGGAATATCACACCTCTGGGTTGAGGTGCAATACCCCTGTAGCAGCCGAATCCTCAGGGTGCTACATATATATACTATAGAGTACCACCCCTCCTGTCCTGTATATATACACTGCACAGTACCACTTCTCCTGTCCTGTATATATACACTGCACAGTACCACTTCTCCTGTCCAGTATATTTATACTACACAGTATCACTTCTCCTGTCCTGTATATATACTGTACAGTACCACCCCTCCTGTCCTGTATATATACACTGCACAGTACCACTTCTCCTGTCCTGTATATATATACTGCACAGTACCACTTCTCCTGTCCTGTATATACAGTATATACTGCACAATACCATTTCTCCTGCCCTGTATATATACACTACACAGTGCCACTTCTGTCCTGTGTATATACACTGTACAGTACCACTTCTCTTGTCCTGTATATATAAACTGCACAGTACCACTCTCCTGTCCTGTATATATGCACTGCACAGTAGCACTTCTCATGTCCTGTATATATACACTGCACAGTACCACTTCTCCTGTCCTGTATATATACACTGCACAGTACCACTTCTCCTGCCCTGTATATATAAACTTCACAGTGCCACTTCTGTCCTGTGTATATACACTGTACAGTACCACTTCTCCTGCACTGTATATATACACTGCACAGTACCATTTCTCCTGCCCTGTATATATACACTGCACAGTACTACTTCTGTCCTGTGTATATACACTGCACAGTACCACTTCTCCTGTCCTATATATATATACTGCACAGTACCACTCCGCCTGTCCTATATATATATACTGCACAGTACCACTCCGCAGGGCCGGCGTCAGCACCCGGCGCACCCGGGCAAATGCCGGGGCCCTGAGCAGGCAGAGGGGCCCACTGGCGGTCGCGCACCCCGCTGGGCTATGGGCGGAGGAGAGCGGTGTCAGCGCCCGCCCTTCTCTGCCGCTTGCTCAGGGCCCCGGCAGCCGGATACTTACCTCTCCCCGTGCCTCCGCAGATCAGCTGTCTTCCTGCTCTGCGCTCCCTGTGACGTCTCAGGTCAGAGGGCGCGGTGACGTCTTTACACCGCGCCCTCCCCTGAGCCGTCACAGGGAGCGCTGAGCGGGAAGACGCCGACAACGCTGGAGTTCGGAGCCGAGCAGCGAGCGGCGGGCAGCAGGCAGCGGGCAGCAGGTAGCAGGTGAGGAGAAGGGAGGTGAGTATTTGATTTTTTTTTTTTTTTTAATGTATGGAGGCATGGGGCATTATAAAGAGGGGAGGGGGGGCATCCTTCATGGAGCATTATAAAGAGGAGGGGTGACAGCCTGCATGGGGCATTATAAGGTGGGGAACAGCCTGCATGGGGCATTATAAAGAGGGGGGATTCCTGCTTGGGGCATTATAATGAGGAGGGGTGACAGCCTGCATGGGGCATTATAAGGTGGGGACCAGCCTGCATGGGGCATTATAAAGAGGAGGGGTGACAGCCTGCATGGGGCAGTATAAAGAGGAGGGGTGACAGCCTGCATGGAGCATTATAAAGAGGAGGGGTGACAGCCTGCATGGGGCATTATAAAGAGGGGGGGCAGCCTGTATGGGGCATTATGTGGGGGGTAACAGCCTGCATGGAGCATTTAAAGGGGGGCCCTGTATGGGGCATTATGTGGGGGGGAACAGCCTGCATGGAGCATTATAAAGAGTGGAGGGGGGGCATCCTCCATGGAGCATTATAAAGAGGAGGGGTGACATCCTGCATGGGGCATTATAAAGAGGAGGGGTGACAGCCTGCATGGGGCAGTATAAAGAGATGGGGTGACAGCCTGCATGGGGCATTATAAGGTGGGGAACAGCCTGCATGGGGCATTATAAAGAGGGGGGGATTCCTGCTTGGGGCATTATAATGAGGAGGGGTGACAGCCTGCATGGGGCATTATAAAGAGGAGGGGTGACAGCTTGCATGGGGCAGTATAAAGAGATGGGGTGACAGCCTGCATGGGGCATTATAAGGTGGGGAACAGCCTGCATGGGCCATTATAAAGAGGGGGGGATTCCTGCTTGGGGCATTATAATGAGGAGGGGTGACAGCCTGCATGGGGCATTATAAGGTGGGGACCAGCCTGCATGGGGCATTATAAGGGGGGGACATCCTGCATGGGGCATTATAAAGAGGAGGGGTGACATCCTGCATGGGGCATTATAAAGAGGAGGGGTGACAGCCTGCATGGGGCAGTATAAAGAGGAGGGGTGACAGCCTGCATGGAGCATTATAAAGAGGAGGGGTGACAGCCTGCATGGGGCATTATAAAGAGGGGGGGCAGCCTGTATGGGGCATTATGTGGGGGGTAACAGCCTGCATGGAGCATTAAAAGGGGGGGCCTGTATGGGGCATTATGTGGGGGGGGACAGCCTGCATGGAGCATTATAAAGAGGGGAGGGGGGGCATCCTCCATGGAGCATTATAAAGAGGAGGGGTGACATCCTGCATGGGGCATTATAAAGAGGAGGGGTGACAGCCTGCATGGGGCATTATAAAGAGGAGGGGTGACAGCTTGCATGGGGCAGTATAAAGAGGAGGGGTGACAGCCTGCATGGGGCATTATAAGGTGGGGAACAGCCTGCATGGGGCATTATAAAGAGGGGGGGATTCCTGCTTGGGGCATTATAATGAGGAGGGGTGACAGCCTGCATGGGGCATTATAAGGTGGGGACCAGCCTGCATGGGGCATTATAAGGGGGGGACATCCTGCATGGGGCATTATAAAGAGGAGGGGTGACATCCTGCATGTGGCATTATAAAGAGGAGGGGTGACAGCCTGCATGGGGCAGTATAAAGAGGAGGGGTGACAGCCTGCATGGAGCATTATAAAGAGGAGGGGTGACAGCCTGCATGGGGCATTATAAAGAGGGGGGGCAGCCTGTATGGGGCATTATGTGGGGGGTAACAGCCTGCACGGAGCATTAAAAGGGGGGGGCCTGTATGGGGCATTATGTGGGGGGGAACAGCCTGCATGGAGCATTATAAGGGGGGGGCAGCCTGTATGGGGCATTATGTGGGGGGTAACAGCCTGCATGGAGCATTAAAAGGGGGGGCCTGTATGGGGCATTATGTGGGGGGGAACAGCCTGCGTGGAGCATTATAAGGGGGGGGCAGCCTGTATGGGGCATTATGTGGGGGGTAACAGCCTGCATGGAGCATTAAAAGGGAGGGGCCTGTATGGGGCATTATGTGGGGGGTAACAGCCTGCATGGAGCATTATAAGGGGGGGACAGCCTGTATGGGGCATTATGTGGGGGGTAACAGCCTGCATGGAGCATTATAAGGGGGGGACAGCCTGTATGGGGCATTATGTGGGGGGTAACAGCCTGCATGCAGCATTATATGGGGACCGGTATCCTGTATGGAGCGTTATATGGGGGCCAGTATCCTGTATGGAGCGTTATATGGGGGCTAGGATTCTGTATGGAGCCTTATATGGGGGCCAGTATTCCGTATGGAGCCTTATATGGAAGCCAGTATTCCGTATGGAGCCTTATATGGGGGCCAGTATTCCATATGGGGGCCAGAATTCCGTATGGAGCCTTATATGGGGGCCAGTATTCCGTATGGAGCCTTATATGGGGGCCAGTATTCCTTATGGAGCCTTATATGGGGGCCAGTATTCCTTATGGAGCCTTATATGGGGGCCAGTATTCCGTATGGAGCCTTATATGGGGGCCAGTATTCCGTATGGAGCCTTATATGGGGGCCAGTATTCCGCATGGAGCCTTATATGGGGGTCAGTATTCCGCATGGAGCCTTATATGGGGGTCAGTATTCCGCATGGAGCCTTATATGGGGGTCAGTATTCCGCATGGAGCCTTATATGGGGGTCAGTATTCCGCATGGAGGTTTATATGGGGGTCAGTATTCCGCATGGAGCCTTATATGGGGGTCAGTATTCCGCATGGAGCCTTATATGGGGGCCAGTATTCCGTATGGGGCCTTATATGGGGGCCAGTATTCCGTATGGGGTCTTATATGGGGGCCAGTATTCCGTATGGGGCCTTATATGGGGGCCAGTATTCCGTATGGGGCCTTATATGGGGGCCAGTATTCCGTATGGGGCCTTATATGGGGGCCAGTATTCCGTATGGGGCCTTATATGGGGGCAAGTATTCCGTATGGGGCCTTATATGGGGGCCAGTATTCCGTATGAAGCGTTATATGGGGGCCAGTATTCCGTATGGGCGTTATATGGGGACCAGTATTCCGTATGAAGCGTTATATGGGGGCCAGTATTCCGTATGGGCGTTATATGGGGGCCACTATTCTGTGTGGAGCGATTCACCGGTTTCTGAGCTATTGTGGAATTTACAATAGATATCACTCATGAAGTGAAATCTTTGCATTGTACTATATATATATATTTCTCCGCCGTATCTCTGCATCATGAATCGTGGTATGTGTTAAAGGGGCCCACTGAGACTCTTTCGCCCGGGGCCCAGAAAAACCTGGAGCCGGCCCTGCCACTCCGCCTGTCCTGTATATATACACTGCACAGTACCACTTCTCCTGTCCTGTATATACACTGCACAGTACCACTTCTCCTGTCCTGTATATACACTGCACAGTAACACTCCTCCTGTTCTGTATACACACGGCACAGTACCACTCCTCCTGTCCTATATATATATACTGCACAGTACCACTCCGCCTGTCCTGTATATATACACTGCACAGTACCACTTCTCCTGTCCTGTATATATATACTGCACAGTACCACTCCTCCTGTCCTGTATATATACACTGCACAGTACCACTTCTCCTGTCTTGTATATATACTATAGAGTACCACCCCTCCTGTCCTGTATATATACACTGCACAGTACCACTTCTCCTGTCCTGTATATATACACTGCACAGTACCACTTCTCCTGTCCAGTATATTTATACTACACAGTATCACTTCTCCTGTCCTGTATATATACTGTACAGTACCACCCCTCCTGTCCTGTATATATACACTGCACAGTACCACTTCTCCTGTCCTGTATATATATACTGCACAGTACCACTTCTCCTGTCCTGTATATACAGTATATACTGCACAATACCATTTCTCCTGCCCTGTATATATACACTACACAGTGCCACTTCTGTCCTGTGTATATACACTGTACAGTACCACTTCTCTTGTCCTGTATATATAAACTGCACAGTACCACTCTCCTGTCCTGTATATATGCACTGCACAGTAGCACTTCTCATGTCCTGTATATATACACTGCACAGTACCACTTCTCCTGTCCTGTATATATACACTGCACAGTACCACTTCTCCTGTCCTGTATATATACACTGCACAGTACCACTTCTCCTGTCCTGTATATATATACTGCACAGTACCACTCCTCCTGTCCTGTATATATACACTGCACAGTACCACTCCTCCTGTCTTGTATATATACACTGCACAGTACCACTCCTCCTATCCTGTATATATACTTCACAGTACCACTTCTCCTGTCCTGTATATACACTGCACAGCATCACTTTTCCTGTCCTGTATATATACAGTGTACAGTACCACTTCTCCTGTCCTGTTGTCGGAGAGGCAACATTGGACTTTTGGGAGGGTCAATATTGGTTTATTATTTTTAATATTCCTATGGGAAAAATAAATATTAGAAAACTCGTTTAAATGTATTATCCCAAGTAATCCCCTATCCTGAGAACTTTCCAATCGCTGGGGTCCGACCACTGGGACCCCCATGATCCCGAGAACAGGAGCTCTTAAGAGCACCATGTAAATGGAGCTGTGGTGGATCATTTGCACTGCTGCGCCATTCACATGTGGCTCTTTAAATAACTCCTTTAAGAGAGTTTTGAAGGGCATGACAAAGTATAGCAAAATTCAGTGATCGGGGGTGGGGAATGTTAAAGTATGTGGGCTGATAGGGTTTGTGTGGCAGCGCTGCTTTTTTGTCCCAGTCCGGCCCTGGGTAGCAGCCAAAAAATAAATATCTGATAGGAGGTCAATAAATAGTACACTCATATAGAGGTAATACGAAAAACTTTATTGGAAACACAAGTTGGTGTGCAGTGGCAATGTAGGAGACACAATTGATAAAATCAAAATAAAATGGACATATAGAAAATGACATGTGTAGAGGAGAGGCACATATGTATAGAGAGAGGTATAATATATATTGGCCATATAGTCACATGTAAATGACAACTGCTATAAACATAATAGCTGAATGAATAAAATGCTGAAGATGCATAATATAAAATAACATTACCAAAATAAATGGTAACCAAACAGCCCATATAGAAATTAGAGCATATACTAATATACAGTTATATAGAGTATAAAATTAAAAAAAGATTATTATTATTATAAACTTTATTAGAATAAAATGAGTAACACAAGTTAAAATCCAAAATGGAGACTAGGACAGCAGAAATCCCTTTGAACATAAGTGTGATCATAAATACATGCATGAAAAAATGTCAATCAATATACATAAAGAGATCAGTAAGCCCATAAGAGAATACATACAGTACAGACCAAAAGTTTGGACACACCTTCTCATTTAAAGATTTTTCTGTATTTTCTTGACTATGAAAATTGTACATTCACACTGAAGGCATCAAAACTATGACTTAACACATGTGGAATTACAGTTAGGTCCAAAAATATTTGGACAGTGACACAAGTTTTGGCATTTTCGTTGTTTTCCAAAAAGTATTCAAGTTACAGTTATATAATGAGAATGGGCTTAAAGTACAGACTTTAATTTGAGGGTATTCACATCCTAATTGGAGTGAGGGAAAAAGGGTTTAGGAATTACAGCTTTTTAATATGTAGTTGCCTCTTTTTAAAAGGACCAAGAGTAATTGGACAATAATCCCAAAAGCTCCTTAATGGGCTGCATGGGTTATTCCCTCATTAATCCATCATCAATTAAGCAGGTAAAATGTCTAGAACTGAGTCTAGGTGTTGTATCTGCATTTGGCAGATGATGCTGTGAATCCACAACATGCTGTCAAAAGAACTCTCAATAAAAGAAAAATAGAACATCATAAGGCTGAAAAAAATAAGAAATCAATCAGGGAGATAGCAGGAATCTAAGGAGTAACCAAATCAATGGTTTGGTACACTCTGCAAAAAAGAGGGCACTGGTGAGCTTGGGAACTCCAAAAGGCCTGGACATCCACAGAAGACAACATTGGTGGATGATCGCAAAATCCTTTCCATGGTGAAGAAAACTCTTTCACTACATCCACCCAAGTGAAGAATACTGTCCTGGTAGTAGGTGTTTCAGTATCTAAGTCTACCATAAAGAGATGTCTTCATGAGAGCGAATATAAAGGGTTCATCACAAGGTGCAAACTATTAATCAGCCTTATAAATAGAAAGGCCATATTAGACGTTATAAAAAAAAAACATCTAAAGAAGTCAGCCCAGTTTGGTAAAGCATTTTTTGGACAGATGAAACTAAGATCAACCTGTACCAGAATGATGGGAAGAAGAAAGTGTGGAGAAGACTTGAAACGGCTCAAGATCCAAAGCACACCACATGCTCTGTAAAACATGGTGGAGACAGTGTGATAGAATGGGCATGCATGGCTTCCAGTGGCACTGGGTTACTAGTGTTTATTGATGATGTGACCGAAGACAAAAGCAGCCAGATGAATTCTGAAGTGTACAGGACTATACTCTCTGCTCAGATTCAACCAAATGCAGCAAGGATGATTGGACGGTGCTTCACAGTACAGATGGACTGTGACCCAAAACATACTGCAAAAGCAGCCCAGGGGATTTTTAAGGCAAAGAAATGGAATATTCTGCAATGGTTGAGTCAATCGCCAGATCTCAACCACATCAAGCATGCATGTCACATGCTTATGACAAATCTTTAGGCAGAAAGACCCATAAACAAACAACAGAAGTCAGCTGGAGTAAAGGCCTGGCAAAGCATCACAAAGGTCAAAACCCCACATTTGGTGACGTCCATGGCTTCCAGACTTCAGGCAGTCATTGCCAGCAAAGGATTCTCCACAAAGTATTAAAAATGAACATTTTATTTATGGTAAAGATAATTTGCCCAATTACTATTGAGCTCCTAAAATAAGGACACTTTGTAGAAAAATTATTGCAATTCCTAAATGTTTCACAGAATATTTTTGTGCAACCTCTTTAATTAAACTAGAATGTCAACAATTGAATTGCATATCAGTTGTTTAATTTTAAATCAAAAGTAGTGGCATGCAGAGCCCAAATCATGAAGATACGGTCAATGTCCAAATATTTCTGGACCGAACTGTATATACTTAACAAAAAAGTGTGAAACAACTGAAAATATGTCTTATATTCTAGGTTCTTCAAAGTAGCCACCTTTTGCTTTGATGACTGCTTTGCACACTCTTGGCATTCTCTTGATGAGCTTCAAGATGTAGTCACCGGAAATGGTCTTCCAACAATCTTGAAGGAGTTCCCAGAGATGATTAGCACTTGTTGGCCCTTTTGCCATCACTCTGCGGTCCAGCTCACCCCAAACCATCTCGATTGGGCCAAGTCATCTGGCATAGCACCCCATCACTCTCTTTCTTGGTCAAATAGCCCTTACACAGCCTGGAGGTGTGTTTGGGGTCATTGTCCTGTTGAAAAATAAATGATGGTCCAACTAAATGCAAACCGGATGGAATAGCATGCCGCTGCAAGATGCTGTGGTAGCTATGCTGGTTCAGTATGCCTTCAATTTTGAATAAATCCCCAACAGTGTCACCAGCAAAGCACCCCCACACCATCACACCTCCTCCTCCATGCTTCACGGTGGGAACCAGGCATGTAGAGTCCATCCGTTCACCTTTTCTGCATCGCACAAAGACACAGTGGTTGGAACCAAAGATCTCAAATTTGGACTCATCAGACCAAAGCCCAGATTTCCACTGGTCTAATGTCCATTCCTTGTGTTCTTTAGCCCAAACAAGTCTCTTCTGCATGTTGCCTGTCCTTAGCAGTGGTTTCCTAGCAGCTAGTTTACCATGAAGGCCTGCTGCACAAAGTCTCCTCTTAACAGTTGTTGAAGAGATGTGTCTGCTGCTAGAACTCTGTGTGGCATTGACCTGGTCTCTAATCTGAGCTGCTGTTAACCTGCGATTTCTGAGACTGGTGACTCGGATAAACTTATCCTCAGAAGCAGAGGTGACTCTTGGTCTTCCTTTCCTTGGGCGGTCCTCATGTGAGCCAGTTTCTTTGTAGCGCTTGATGGTTTTTGCAACTGCACTTGGGGACACTTTCAAAGTTTTCACAATTTTTCGCACTGACTGACCTTCATTTCTTAAGGTAATGATGGCCACTCGTTTTTCTTTACTTAGCTGCTTTTTTCTTGCCATAATACAAATTCTAACAGTCTATTAAATAGGACTATCAGCTGTGTATCTCCCAGACTTCTGCACAACACAACTGATGGTCCCAACCCCATTTATAAGACAAGAAATCCCACTTATTAAACCTGACAGGGCACACCTGTGAAGTGAAAACCATTTCCGGTGACTACCTCTTGAAGTTCATCAAGATAATGCCAAGAGTGTGCAAAGCAGTCATAAAAGCAAAAGGTGGCTACTTTGAAGAACCTAGAATATAAGACATATTTTCAGTTGTTTCACACTTTTTTGTTAAGTATATAATTCCACATGTGTTAATTCATAGGTTTGATGCCTTCAGTGTGAGTGTACAATTTTCAAAGTCATGAAAATACAGAAAAATCTTTAAATGAGAAGGTGTGTCCAAACTTTTGGTCTGTACTGTATATGAGAATTAAATCAATATTAAATGGTGGTGAAATCCATGGAATAGAAAAAAAAGTGCAAGTGCATGATTATACACTGCTCAAAAAAAATAAAGGGAACACTCAAATAACATATCCTAGATCTGAATGAATGAAATATTTGTAGCACCCCGAGGACTCGGCTGCTACAGGGGTATTGCACCTCGAACCAGAGGTGTGGTATTCCACTCCCGGGTAAGGATGGAGTGTGGGACTGAGCTCAGCTAGCTGCATGCACTACACTCATCCCATTTCCGGGGGACAGAACAACGGTACTCCCACCAGATAGATGTGCAGGTACGACAGCGTCTGTCCCTGGCTGGAGTGGGAGGGGGGGGGGAACATCCCAGTAGTGTAGGGGCAGATAGGGGAGGGACTCTGGGCATAGAGGTAGGAGCCCATTGGGTGCTAGTCACCTGGGCTCACACATAGAGGGAGTATATATGGTGGGCACCATCTAGAGACAGGGCGGAGTCCAGGAGTGAGTTCTGAGAGAGAGTTCAGCCAGGAGGGCTGACGGGGAGCTGTGGCTCCGGCTGGGCCCAGCTCCAGGGCCAGGCCTGTAGTGGAGAGGAGGAGGAAGAAAGGCCCAGAGACGCAGGACAAGAGGGAACCCTGAGATCCCACAAGTTAACGGGTGAAGGGTTGGCAGATCAGGGTACCGGATCCCAAACTGGTGGAGGCTAATGATCCTCAGCCAGGAACCGGAGGTCGTGGTCAAGTTTTGGCACGACCCTCACCACATCCACCAGGAAGGCACACCACGAATAGGGTCAGGAAAGCCAGAGAAGGTTTTACCACCAAGAGGCCCGAGGGAGCCGGACAAAGGTGGATCCCTGGTGGGAACGGCCAGTAGGAAGGAAGAGAGGGGTGCTCAGGACCACGCTCTAGACTGCCTGGGAGTTGGCCGAGTCCCACACCTGGTGGACGCAGCACGGCTCGGGTGGTCACTCAAGGCCGGAGTGACCAGAGCAACACCTGTGAGTAAAAACCCTGAAACTGCAACGCATGTCTCTGAGCTTCCTTGCTGCACCATCACAACCACCATCTTCTACATCTGCTGCCCTGAGGCCATACCCCTCCCGTTGGGGGTTATACCATCCTTGCTGCACAATCCTACCACCGGCCTCAGCGGTCTGCTCTGCAGCGGCGGCCTCCTAGCCGCAATCAACGGGTGGCGTAGTCGACACTTAAACAACATCTACAAAGACTGCCACACACGTAGTTTGACCACCCTGGGCACGGACCGGGTCACCGCCACAAGGACTACTACCCCTATCCAGATCCGGCTCCGGGTGTCCCTTGAACATGGCCCAGGGGGCGCGTCAACTTTGGCGTAGTCGGCAGGATTACGTGCCCGCAACCACCGGGTACTGCGTGCCTGAAGAAAAGTTCATATTTACCGTAAGAAGAAGTCTCCCGCCGGTTCCGGAGGGTCACCGCCATCGGACGCCATCTCGGGTCGTTTCCCGCCGTTTGCCCGCCATCTGCAGCCTTTTCCCGCCATCCACGGAGTTTCCCGCCATTAGGAGACGATTCCCGCCATCTGAGACAATTTCCCGCCCTGGCAGAGCGGACGCCATTATGGGCGTGCCAGAGGGTGGCAAGAGACCACCTCCCATCGTGGGCCTGGTCCCAGAAGAGCGCCAAAAGCGGAGACCGCCCCCACCAGCAGAGACTGCAATGATAGAGATGTCCATCAGAGCGAGGGGTCTGCCCCTGGAACTGACAATCACCAAGTGGCCCCGGGACCACCCTCAGGATGGGCGGATCAAGAACAAAAGAGAGAGGATGGGTGCAGCCTGGAGGAGTCTGGAGAGATCGCACCCGGAGATGGAGGGAGAGTCAGGCAGCACCGACCCTCTGGTCAGGAGCCTGTTGCAGGCCGCCACCCCAGAAGGCCTGGTGGAGATCCTGGCACAGCTCCCCAAAGATCGGGAGCATGCACAGACCGCGCTGGAGGGCTTGGCCCGGAAGATGGCCCGAGTGCAGCAAGAAGTGCTGACAGAGTGGAGCAGAGAAATGGCCCTGCAGGCTGGAACCCGCCAGCAAAGGACGCCACCCGGGACGAGGAGTCTGTCTGCCTCTGAGGATGGTGCAGGAGGGACGAAGGCCGGAGACGACGCCGTGGAAGGAGCTGAAGAGATGGAAGCAGGTAAAGGGGACGTCACCACCCCAAGCCTAGTAGCCGTAAGCCTGCCCCAGCTCCCCGTCGCAGAGCCCGAAATCCCACCGACCGTGCCCGTTGCTGCACCGCCACCGCTCCGAACTAGGCCTCAAGCGGCAGGAGCCGCGGCCACGCCCCCTGTGACGTCACGCGCCTTAACTCTGAACGCGGCCAAGCAGGAAACGCCACCGGCCTGGTCGCAAGGCCGAGTGCCCCCGGGCGCCGCCGTCTCCACAGTGCCCTTCACCTTTAAAGTGCCACCGGCCTGGTCGCAAGGCCTGGTGAATCCGGGCGCCGCTACCACCACCGCGCCCTCGACCTCCACAGTGCTGCCCCTAGGCGAAGACCTATTTGCGCAACATACTTGCCCGGATGGGCAGCCCTTTGAGTGGCCACCGGAATACCTCAATCCCCGATTCCGGAAGGAATGGCCCCTGTGTGAGCCCCTGATCCCGGCTCCGGCACCCGCCAAGATCACCCCACTCCCGTTGGAGGAGGCGCAGTTCGCATGGGACCCCACCGGTGAAAACCTCATGGGGTTCACCCAAGAGACCCGGGCGGCCGCAGCCCAGCGTGCGGAGTGCTGCCGACAACAACTGGAGGTCTTCAACAAAGAACGGCGAGAGAGGTGGATCCGCGAGGAGCGGCTGCAGGTCCAGAGCGCGGAGCACAAAAGCCGGACCCGGAGAAACCCCCGTGCAGCCCACGGTCCCCGCGCCACCGGGACTGTAATCAAGTTCCAACTGGAGCACGGTTGGGGCTTTATCAGGGATCACAAAACCCCCGGCGACGTCTTTGTTACCCGCAGGGATGTCGAGTCCCATCTGCCAGAGGGACACCGGGGACATGACCTTTACCTGGGTGACGAGGTCACCTTCACCCGGCATCAGTGTGCAAAAGGACCATACGCCCTTCATGTGCACCGGCTGACGGAGGAAGAGCTGCGGTATGAGGAGGAACAAGAGGACCCGGACGGGTCTGAAGATTACCCTCAGGAGGAGACAAGGAGAAGACACCGCTACTGAAGGGAAGTAGCATAAACAAAAGAGCTGTATATAGTTACCCGTTGGGGTATGAGAACTGTTACAAGAACTGTTATGTGAATTGCTGCTAAGTGAAGTGTGGTCCCCGTTGGGACTAGCGTGGAACTATTACCTGTGTGTCCCTATCCCCACAGGCTGAGGACTGTGAGCAGCCATTCCCTATCCCCACAGGCTGAGGACTGTGAGCAGCCATTCCCTATCCCCACAGGCTGAGGACTGTGAGCAGCCATCCCTTTTCCCCACTGGCCGAGGACTGAGAGCGGCCATACCCTGTAAATAGTTGCGCTACCTAAGGCGCCCCCTACCGGTTTTATAGGAGAACTGCTGTTTTCTTCCAGTGACTGTGGCACTTTACCCGGTCACAAGTGGCACCATGGCCAGAAGATTAAGAACGTTTTATATGGAAAAGTTTTATATCAAAAGTTTATGCTGCTAGAATAATATATAAGAAGTTACCTGTCATATTATATTTGCTGATAATGTTTATGATGTTTTACCTGATAGTGTATGTTTTAAAAAGTTTGTATGTTTTGGTATGTTTTATTCTTTTACAGCCCGAGGACGTGCTGTGATTTACCAGGGGGGAATGTAGCACCCCGAGGACTCGGCTGCTACAGGGGTATTGCACCTCGAACCAGAGGTGTGGTATTCCACTCCCGGGTAAGGATGGAGTGTGGGACTGAGCTCAGCTAGCTGCATGCACTACACTCATCTCATTTCCGGGGGACAGAACAACGGTACTCCCACCAGATAGATGTGCAGGTACGACAGCGTCTGTCCCTGGCTGGAGTGGGAGGGGGGGAGGAACATCCCAGTAGTGTAGGGGCAGATAGGGGAGGGACTCTGGGCATAGAGGTAGGAGCCCATTGGGTGCTAGTCACCTGGGCTCACACATAGAGGGAGTATATATGGTGGGCACCATCTAGAGACAGGGTGGAGTCCAGGAATGAGTTCTGAGAGAGAGTTCAGCCAGGAGGGCTGACGGGGAGCTGTGGCTCCGGCTGGGCCCAGCTCCAGGGCCAGGCCTGTAGTGGAGAGGAGGAGGAAGAAAGGCCCAGAGACGCAGGACAAGAGGGAACCCTGAGATCCCACAAGTTAACGGGTGAAGGGTTGGCAGATCAGGGTACCAGATCCCAAACTGGTGGAGGCTAATGATCCTCAGCCAGGAACCGGAGGTCGTGGTCAAGTTTTGGCACGACCCTCACCACATCCACCAGGAAGGCACACCACGAATAGGGTCAGGAAAGCCAGAGAAGGTTTTACCACCAAGAGGCCCGAGGGAGCCGGACAAAGGTGGATCCCTGGTGGGAACGGCCAGTAGGAAGGAAGAGAGGGGAGCTCAGGACCACGCTCTGGACTGCCTGGGAGTTGGCCGAGTCCCACACCTGGTGGACGCAGCACGGCTCGGGTGGTCACTCAAGGCCGGAGTGACCAGAGCAACACCTGTGAGTAAAAACCCTGAAACTGCATCGCATGTCTCTGAGCTTCCTTGCTGCACCATCACAACCACCATCTTCCACATCTGCTGCCCTGAGGCCATACCCCTCCCGTTGGGGGTTATACAATCCTTGCTGCACAATCCTACCACCGGCCTCAGCGGTCTGCTCTGCAGCGGCGGCCTCCTAGCCGCAATCAACGGGTGGCGTAGTCGACACTTAAACAACATCTACAAAGACTGCCACACACGTAGTTTGACCACCCTGGGCACGGACCGGGTCACCGCCACAAGGACTACTACCCCTATCCAGATCCGGCTCCGGGTGTCCCTTGAACATGGCCCAGGGGGCGCGTCATATTCTCATTGAATACTTTGTTCTGTACAAAGTTGAATGTGCTGACAACAAAATCACACAAAAATCATTAATGGTAATCAAATTTATTAACCAATGGAGGCCTGGATTTGGAGTCACCCCCAAAATTAAAGTGGAAAAACACACTACAGGCTGATCCAACTTTGATGCAATGTCCTTAAAACAAGTCAAAATGAGGCTCAGTATTGTGTGTGGCCTCCACGTGCCTGTATGACCTCCCTACAATGCCTGGGCATGCTCCTGATGAGGTTGCGAATGGTCTCCTGTGGGATCTCCTCCCAGACCTGGACTAAAGCATCCGCCAACTCCTGGGCAGTCTGTGGCGCAACGTGACGTTGGTGGATGGAGCGAGACATGATGTCCCAGATGTGGTCAATCGGATTCAGGTCTGGGGAATGGGCGGGCCAGTCCATAGCTTCAATGCCTTCATCTTGCAGGAACTGCTGACACACTCCAGCCACATGAGGTCTGGCATTGTCCTGCATTAGGAGGAACCCAGGGCCAACCGCACAAGCATATGGTCTTACAAGGGGTCTGAGGATCTCATCTCGGTAACTAATGGCAGTTAGGCTACCTCTAGCGAGCACATGGAGGGCTGTGCGGCCCTCCAAAGAAATGCCACCCTACACCATTACTGACCCACTGCCAAACCGGTCATGCTGAAGGATGTTGCAGGCAGCAGATCGCTCTCCACGGCGTCTCCAGACTCTGTCAAGTCTATCACATGTGCTCAGTGTGAACCTGCTTTCATCTGTAAAGAGCACAGGGCGCCAGTGGCGACTTTGCCAATCCTGGTGTTCTGCAGCAAATGCCAAGTGTCCTGAGAGCATCAAGCGTCCTGCACGGTGTTGGACTGTGAGCACAACCCCAATCTGTGGACTTCGGGCCCTCATACCACCCTCATGGAGTCGGTTTCTAACCGTTTGTGCAGACACATGCACATTTGTCGCCTGCTGGAGGTCATTTTGCGGGGCTCTGGCAGTGCTCCTCCTGTTCCTCCTTGCACCAAGGCAGAGGTAGCGGTCTTGCTGCTGGGTTGTTGCCCTCCTACGGCCCACTCCACATCTCCTAGTGTACTGGCTTGTCTCCTGGTAGCGCCTCCAGCCTCTGGACACTACGCTGACAAACACAGCAAACCTTCTTGCCACAGCTCTCATTGATGTGCCATCCTGGATGGGCTGCACTACCTGAACAACTTCTGTGGGTTGTAGAGTCCGTCTCATGGTACCACGAGTGTGAAAGCACAACCAACATTCTAAAGTGACCAAAACCTCAGCCAGAAAGCGTTGGTACTGAGATGTGGTCTGTGGTCCCCACCTGCAGAACCACTCCTTTATTGAGGGTGTCTTGATAATTGCCAATAATTTCCATCTATTGTCTATTCCATTTGCACAACAGCATGTGAAATTGATTGTCAATCAGTGTTGCTTCCTAAGTGGTCAGTTTGATTTCACAGAAATCTGATTTACTTGGAGTTATATTCTGTTGTTTAAGTGTTCCCTTTATTTTTTTGAGCAGTGTATATATAGTGGTCCATGTGGACCTAGGATTAACCCACAATAGAATATTAAAAAACTCCAATAAGATACAAATATTAGTACGACCACTCAAGATGGGCTTCAATAATAAAGACATTAGAGTAGAAGGTAAATGGTATGAGGCAGATGCCCTCTGGTGGTCAGTGTACAAAATAACCATGAATAATGAGTAAGGAATAAATAGTAACCTGTAATAAGGCCTGGAGGGTGAGGGACCAAGACCCTGACGCGTGCTTCGACACCCCCAGGAAGAAACTAACGTGAAATGCGTGTCGGGGTATTGACCACCCTGCAGATGCATCTGTCTCCTACATTGTCACTGCACACCGACTTGTGTTTCCCATAAAGTTTTTTGTATTACCTCTATATGAGTATACTATTTATTGACCTCATATTGGATATTTCTTTTTTGGCTGCTTCAGTGTTAAAACCAATTGGTCTAAGTACCATGTCCCTCAGAGATTTTACTCGAGAATTGAGAATGATAAACAGCCTGTGAAGAGAAAGAAGCAGATTTCTCTGATAAGATATATTACAAAGTTGCTTATTTACATGGGTACTACTGATTTAGGAAATAAAAATGTAAATGACTGTTACTCTTTAAATTATGATTTGGGGTCTCCACTGTCAGTTAGATCTGTCAGTTAAGCTGAGCCAGGTGGGAAAAGCCTCCGCGTGCACTCATGTCTGACTCATTCTCCAAATTCTGTTTTCTCTCACATTTATAAGAGTACAGTTGCTTGTACATAGTCTTCATGTGTGGCCATCTCAAATTCGAGTGACCCTAAAATAAAGCATAAGAACACAGTATAGACTGATAACTGTACTGCAGGAAATAATAAAAAGAATAAAAAAAAGAAAAAGAAAAAGTAGCATCTTTCTTTCACTAACAAATGAATTAATCAATTCAGTGATTGGTTTCTATTATTGTTTTTCATGTCAGTGTGAATATTGTAGCAAATATTGCAAATAATATAATCTTGCCTATTTTGTCACCCTGCTAGGAGGGCCCAGTGGTGCTCAGCCAACCGGCTCCAAAAGCACCATCTCTGATACCATCAAAGAGAGACTAGAGTTCCATCATGTGCTTGGACAGGGAAATTTTGGGAAGGTCGTGCTGGCAAAAAACACCATTACCAGCCGGCAATACGCTGTTAAGATCATCAGCAAGAGAGCCCTGCTAGCTGAAGATGAGGCGGACGTGTTGGTGGAGCACCGAGTCTTACAGCAGGCATCTGGGAGCCCCTTCATTGTCACCGCAGCGTTTGCATTCCAGACCGAGGTATAATTGTTAGCATGTGTCACCACACAGTAGGCAGAAGAAGGCAACTGCCCAGGGTGCCACGCTCATACCACCCTGGGGAGGGGGCACACAAATCTTTATTAATATTGGTGCATTGTGGCACCATTCATCCCCCAATCTAGTGCACTGAATTACAGCACAGTGGTGGCCCGAGCACAAGGAAACCAATGAGGAGTGTCAGTGAGTCTGCTTCCACTCAGCCTTTACTAACTGTTAGCACACTAAGGTCCTGTGCACATTTTGCACATTTGTCGCTTTTTTTCTGTGCAGATTTGTCACAAAGCCGGAAGGGCGTCCTGGTGCCAGCAAAGTGAATGAGAACCCTGAAATCTCATGCACACATTGCTTATTTTTCACTTGGAGATTTGGTGCAGATTATATCTGCTGCATGTCAATTCTTTCAGCGTCTTTGCTGCAGATTTCACTGATAACAATAAGGGGGAAAAATCTGCACCAAAAATACATGTAAAAAATGCATCAAAAATGCGGCAAAAATGTGCTTTTTATTACAGTGCTTTTCCTGCCAAGAGGTGCAGAAATAGTGCAGAATCTTCTGCTCCACATACTTAACGTGTGCACATACCCTAAGTATAATATTGCTAATCACTGTCAGTAAAAACCAGGTGATGGCAGACTGGAGGTGAACAGCGTTACTTTGCTCCTAAGGCCGGGGTCATGCAAGCGTATAACACGGCCGAGTACTATGCAATGTTTTATCAGATAGCACTCGGCCCAATGTTATATTATAGAATAGTGAAGATCTGCAATTATTTTCTTATTCTGATTCAACATGAGAGAACAGTTGCAGTATGCAGTGATTGGCAGCGAGACTCTGCTCACTCACACCCATACAAGTCTATAGGTGCATGTGAAACACTGGACTGCACTCAGATGTCAGCCCAGTGCAGTCCGATATACGCCGAGACAGGCCATAGAGCAGATGAAGAAATTACTTTCTCCATTTCCTCCACTCCTGTGCTGTGATTCTTTCATGTGAGAGGATCGGAGCACAGAGCAATGACACTCGGGTCACGCTCGCAGCAGAACTGGAGCCGAGTGTCATTAGCATCTTGCATCCGATGCCATACGCTACTTCAATTCCAGCTTTAGGCTAAGTGCCCACGATGCAGAAATGCTGTGGATTTTTCCAAAGCGTTTCTGCATCTCCCTGGCAGAAAAAACGCATGCGGATTGTACATGCGGATTGTACATGCGGATTGTACATGTGTTTTTCCTGCCAGGGACAAGCGGAAGTGAAGCGTTTTGCACATGCGATTTCGCATGCGGGTTGTCAAGCGCTTTCCAAGCGATTTTAGCATCACTTGGAAAAGTGCTTGACAACTTGGTCACACTATATAAATCCATGCAACCGGCATGGATTTTATATAGTGTGACCAAGTTAGTTAAAAAAAAGAATAAAAATGGTAAAAAAAAAAAAAAAAACAGTATACTTACCTTCTGATGGCCCCCGGTCTCCTTATCCGATGCGTCCGGTCTTCCCGGTGTCTCGCGGTTGTGTATAAGGACCTTCCATGACGTCATTTAGTCATGTGACGGGCCGACGTCGGCGGTCGCGTGACCTGTCACATGACTAAATGACGTCATGGCAGGTCCTTTTAGACCATCGCGAGCTGCTGGGAAGCCAGGACGCATCGCTATGGAGACCGGGGGCCATCGGAAGGTAAGTATAATGTATATTTTTTATTTTAATTCTCTTTTTTTAACAGGTACTACGGTACCCGGGTCTGGAGGAGAGTCTCCTCTTCTCCAAACCCGGGTACCATCCGCACATTGAATCGCTTAATATCCGCATGTGCACATGTAGTCATGAGGATATTAAGCAATTCAATGCAAGTCAATGGCTGTGAAAACGCCGCGATTACGCAAAATAATTGGTAGTGCTGCGGATTTTTCCGCAATGATAATCCACAGCGGAAATTCCGCAGCATGTGTACAGCACATGCGGATTATCATTGGGGAACATGGCAGACCTTCTACCAAGCATTTTTTAAGCGTTTCTACCGCGGAATTGCCGCTGCAGAAACGCTTAAAAAATGCATAGTGGGCACACAGCCTTTGTGTGTTCATTATTAGTGATGGCCGGGTGCAGGCCAACTGATAAGCTGACACTGCGCACTGGTCTGCCTGCAGTCCGGCCATGATGGCAGTGCCGGTGCAGTCACAGCAGAGAGGAAAGGTGGTGGTCAATCTGCCAGTTCAATGACAATGAAAGACCAAACAGCACTTTATACCCTCCAGTGCCTGTCAGCTCTAGAGTTGGCATAGTGCTCTGAAATCGGCGCAGGTTGTGGAGGGGGTGCAGTGGAATTATAGTTGTCATCAGGGTTTGGCAGGGGTGTTTATTAACAGGCTGCTATAGGTGCATTTAGAAGAGCAGCTGTCGGCCTGTTAAAAAGTAAAGATTGATCATATACAAGCCCATTGGTTTTAGTTTAGTGGGCCTGGTTACACAGTCCAACAAGTACTGATCGGAGCAGAATGATTGGTAAAACAATTGCTCTGTTCCTATGCTACACTATGTTGTTGGCAGCACATCTCCTGTTTACAGAGGGTTATGTGCTGCCGATGATGGGGTTTTTTACAAGCATCTTAGCCCTATTAAAAAAAGGAATACTTGTTCCTGACTATTGGCCCATCAAAACAGGCTGGGAAACTTCCAATGATTAAACAAAACATGGCGTGATTGGTTACACTGATTTCTATGCTGGCTTTCACCAGAATCGGATGCACATGGTGTAAACAGGAGATATGGTGTCGATAACATTGACAATTTATTTGCACCTTTTGTGTACATAGAACACTCTTTGCTCTGTATAAATGGGCCAGTAAACAACCACTGATTGACTTGTATGTTTAGCGGCCTGGATTGGCCCATATTAAGGGTGCATTAAGTTTCTGATCACCCAAGAAACAAGCAAAGCATTTTGTGAGCCCACATCAAAGGCAAGGAGACAACTTATGACGGACATAGTACATTGCTAGGGGGCTAATCCATGTGGATGGACAACTATTACCTGATTTGACTTTT
Organism: Phyllobates terribilis; assembly: GCF_046119375.1. Classification (NCBI taxonomy): domain Eukaryota; kingdom Metazoa; phylum Chordata; class Amphibia; order Anura; family Dendrobatidae; genus Phyllobates; species Phyllobates terribilis. The sequence goes on along the minus strand of NW_027364061.1, from coordinate 65,376 downwards.
GGACTTATTGCCTTGGGGGCACCATTTGCCTCATCTATCTATAGCTAATCCATGTGGATGGACAACTATTACCTGATTTGACTTTTGGACCCTTTGCCTTGGGGAGCACCATTTGCCTCATCTATCTATAGCTAATCCATGTGGATGGACAACTATTACCTGATTTGACTTTTGGACCCTTTGCCTTGGGGAGCACCATTTGCCTCATCTATCTATAGCTAATAAATGTGGAGTGACAACTATTACCTGATTTGACTTTTGGACTTATTGCCTTGGGGGCACCATTTGCCTCATCTATCTATAGCTAATCCATGTGGATGGACAACTATTACCTGATTTGACTTTTGGACCCTTTGCCTTGGGGAGCACCATTTGCCTCATCTATCTATAGCTAATAAATGTGGAGGGACAACTATTACTTGATTTGACTTTTGGACCCATTGCCTTGGGGGGCACCATTTGCCGGATCTATCTATAGCTAATAAATGTGGAGGGACAACTATTACCTGATTTGATTTTTGGACCCATTGCCTTGGGGGGCACCATTTGCCTCATCTATCTATAGCTAATCCATGTGGAGGGACAACTATTACCTGATTTGACTTTTGGACCCATTGCCTTGGAGGGCAACATTTGCCTCATATATCTATGGCTAATCCATGTGGAGGGACAACTATTACCTGATTTGACTTTTGGACCCATTGCCTTGGGGGGCACCATTTGCCTTATCTATCTATAGCTAATCCATATGGAGGGACAACTATTACCTGATTTGACTTTTAGACCCTTTGCCTTGGGGAGCACCATTTGCCTCATATATCTATGGCTAATTCATGTGGAAGGACAACTATTACCTGATTTGACTTTTGGACCCTTTGCCTTGGGGGACACCATTTGCCTCATCTATCTGTAGTCCCACAATATCTTGCCCCAGGCCTGTGTTCATGATCTGTGAGAGGCTCATGTAGCTGTACAGAGGGTTTCTAATCCAGATCACATGAGACCTCTCAGAGGTTTTGACTGACAGGAATGGCTGAAGTAGCAATGGCGAACAGAAACACATCCTGGGTTTCTGAGGCCTTATTCACACATAGCATAAAAACTGTATTTTTTTGCTGGTTTTTTTCACATATATTTTGTACCAAAATAAGAAATAGGAAAACCACTATTTCTTGCATTCCTGAAGCGTTTTACCCTTTTATTAATGCCTTTTTTGTCCATCTTTGAATCAGCATTTTTAATGTGTTTTTTTTCTTTCGCACAGAAACACTGGGATTCTGCACTTAAAAAAGTGCCTAATTAGATGTGTTTTTTCAGACTCCCTTAGAAACCTATAGATAAAAAAACACCAAAGAAAATAACAGTTCAACAACGTCTTAAAACAGTCAGTGGGCATGAGTTTTCATAAAATCATATCCACTTTGCTTGCACTGTTAGGCCGCCATCACACGTCTGTTTTTCCAGTTCATGGGGTATTCATTTTTTTTATGGATTTCACACGTACCCATTATAACCTATGGTTCTATGCTCATGTCCGTGTTTTTACAGGGACCGTGTGACCGTGCAAACCACATGGAGACATGACCGTTTTTCTCCCTGCAGCACGGATGAAAACGCATGGAGCACACGGATGCCACCCGTATGCCATCCTAGGCTGTCCGTGTTTAACATTGCAAAGTATAAGAGAAGCTTTGTCATTGCTTTCTTTCTTTATCCATCAGTGAAAAACACGGATGACACACTGATGGAAAAAACAGACACACGGATGACACACGGATGGTAAAAACAGACACAGATGACTGATAAAAACGGACACAAGGATGACACACTGATGGTAAAAATGGACACACAAATGACACACTGATGGAAAACACTGATGACACTGGTAACGTTTTTTCAGGTACGTGTTTTATACGGACGTGTGAAAGAGGTCGCAAATGCAGTGGATTTCCCACCTAAAAAACACAGCGGAAATATCTCAGCATTTACACTACAAGTGAACATGGCCTAAACCTTCTAGAGATGATTTGGTGTTGATTATGGCGAGGTCAAAATAAGACAGAAAAGTTGCGGATGTTACGTGTTGGTAACATTTCCAGAAGCGTGCAGTTATCCAGCAGCTGAGTGTGATAGTAACAAGCCTCGTATAATGTGGAATTTTCTGCATGCAAATTGACCTGCAGCGAGGATTTTGCAATGTTTAGCATGTCAATTTCTGATGCCGGTTTTTAGCATGGATTTAACCTCTTTCAATGAGATGAGGAAAATGTACCCTGAATTCACAGCCAAATCCACCACAAAACTCCACATCTTCCACATGTTGTGGTTTTAGCTGCCGCTGTGCTGCGGACTAGAAGCAGGAAGATTTGCGAAGGAATAAACTACCACAAGTGGACCGACACTAAAGATTCTGTCTGCTTTGTATTACAGATGCTTCTTCTACTCGGGCTGGAATATATGCTGCAGGGGACTTTGACAAATTCTTGCTGTCGAAGGGGCCGCTAGACATCTCCAGTGCAAGGTAAAGATTTAGGCTGCGTGCCCACTATGCGTTTTTTAAGCATTTTCGCAGCGTAATTTCCACCACAGAAACGCTTAAAAAATGCTTATTAATAGGTCTGCAATGGTCCCCAATGATAATCTGCATGTGCTGTGCACATGTTGCGGAAATTTCCGCTGCGGATTAACAAAATCCGCAGCTGGTCCATTAATTTTGCAGAATCGCTGCGTTTTAGCCGCATTGACTTGCATTGGACCGCATAACATCCGCATGACTACATGTGCACATGCGGATATTATGCGGTTCAATGCGTGGATGGTACCCGGGACTGGAGAAGAGGAGACTCTCTTCCAGACCAGGGTACCATAGTACCTGTTGTTAAAAAATAATTAAAATAAAAATAAACATATACTCACCTTCTGATGGCTCCCGATCTCCTTCTCTGGTGTCTTCGGCTGCTCGCGGTGGTAAAAGGACCTTACATGACATCATTTAGTCATGTGACAGGTCATGCGACCGCTGACGTCGGCGGTTGCGTGACCTGTCACATGACTAAATGACGTCATGGAAGGTCCTTTTACACCATCGCAAACCGCCGAAGACACCGGAAAAAGAGACCGGGGGCCATCGGAAGGTGAGTATAATGTTTTTTTTTATTTTTCACCATTTTTATTCTTTTTTTTTTTTTTACTATTGATGCTGCATTTGCAGCATTGTAACTTGGTTGCACTATATAAATCCATGCCGGTTGCATGGATTTATATAGTGTGACCAAGTTGACAAGCACTTTCCAAGTGATGCTAAAATCGCTTGGAAAAGCGCTTGACAACCCACATGCGAAATCGCATGTTCAAAATGCTTCCCTTACGCTTCTACCTGGCAGAAAAAACGCATGTAAATCCGCATGTACAATCCGCATGCGTTTTTTCTGCTAGGGAGCTGCAGAAACGCTCAGGAAAAATCCGCAGCATTTCTGCATCGTGGGCACTTAGCCTTACGTTACATATAATGTGGGCTGAGTTTTAAATAAACTAGATGGGAAAGGACTTTCACATGGGAAATAATTACCCGAATGATTATTTCCTAACGTTGCCCAGTGTAAACGTTCATCATTGTTTGGCAGAACTTCCAACCCATGTAAACAGGTGATGGGCTGCCAACAAAAATACGAAGAGTTTTTTCACATACCCTGAGGTTTTCATAGGAACAATTGTATGTTTGCATCATGTAATTGTAAGGCAAACTTTATGATGACAAATGATGCAAGACAACACATCCCATAAAACTCTATACTTTATTACGTTAAATACCATCTAAAAATACAGGATGAACAATGAAACCTGATTGAGATGCAGAGAGGCCACACAAACATTAACCACATGGTACAGGGCATATCAAAAAAAGTTACATAAAGCATAAATATATACAACATGAAACCTGGGCTTGGGCAGATATACACAGCTCAATAGACAGAGATCCAATTACCGAAGCTAGTTAAGTATAACAAATCAATATATAATTAATGTATAAAAAAGGAATTTTACCAAATTTTTCATGTTGAACTGGACACATAATGTCATAGTGGCTGAATAAAACATTTTTATTTTTTTGCTTGTTTTTAATTTAATTTGTCTCTCCATTGCTGAGATATTAGATTCCAACACGTTTGGCACCTAATGAGTTAACTGTCATTAAGTCCAAGTGAGTGTTATCAGATAGTTTACACTGGAGCTTGTACTTCTTCTCCCTCTATGATGCTGACCAATCATAAACGGGCAATAACACTCAGGAGAAAGAAGAACACACCCCCACAACAGCTTAAAGCAGGTGTCTCAGTGTGTGAGATGTAATGATACAGCCTTGGTCGCCTTGTCTAAACTGGTACAGGACTAGAAAGTGCTGGGCGTTGAGCACAGGTGACTAACACCTTTCAGACTAGGTCCCTGAAATCATTGTCACCTCTGCTGTACTGGCTCTCCCCACCCTCTGTCTGCAAGATCTCTAAAGTGTCAGTAATCACACGTGTGTCTGTTGTGCAGACCTGACTGAGCTGTAAGAGGAAGAGAGCTGATAGTAGGGTTTTATAATGTGACACAGCTACGCTCCCTCCACACTTACTGCCAGGACCTTACCTTGAAGGTGTTCGTCATCTGTGCTCTACTCCCAGCATTTTCTAATCATGCAGGAGGTTAGTCCAGTGCTGTATGTTATGCATATCACACACTGAGAAGTCTGCTCTAAGCTATGGGGGGACATGTTCTCTTTCTGCTTTGTTGCTGCCTGCTTATGATTGGTCAACATCATACAGGGAAAAAGAAGTACACACCATCAGTGAAAACTAGCAGATTACACCAACTTGAACTTAAAAAAAAAAACTCAAATAATAACTCATTGAGTACCAAATATTTAGATTTTTAATATCTCTGCAACAGAGGTAAAAACAAACAAACATTTTATTCCGCTCAGCAGTTACTATTACTTTGTGTGTCTAGATCAACATGAATATTTTGTTCCTTTTTAATGGTATAATTGCACCAGGAACTGAATACCAGTCAGAAACTGAAAACCAGCAGCCCAGGACACACAATGGAAGTTCCACACAACGTGTTTCACCTCTTGAATAGATTTAATAATTATATACCTGTGCAATGAATAAGAAAACCCCTCAGCTGCCATAGCACATATATGAACTTGTCCAATCCATTGATGCCAATATAAAATATCGACAGAATATGATAAGGGGTCTTGTGTTCTCCTCAGGGTATTACAGCCATTATTTTCTTCATTCAGATTCTATGCTGCTGAGCTTGTGTGTGGCATCCAGTATCTCCACTCCAAGGGCATCATCCACAGAGACCTTAAGCCCGAGAACATCCTGGTGGCTGAAACGGGCCATGTAAAAATCACAGATTTCGGTCTCTCACTTGAGAACATGTTTGGAGACCGAACAGCCACCGGATACGCTGGGACTGAAGGCTTCATGGCTCCTGAGGTGAGAGGAATTGCTGATGTGATTACATTATTGATATTTGGAAGACATTGGAAAAATAGGATTACAGATCTACAGAGTAGAATATTGCAGGAACATTAAGAATGTAAAACTTTTTCAGCAGTTTAATAACTGTTATTTGTTTTATGGCAGATGCTGGCTGATGAGGAGTATAATGCCGGAGTGGACTGGTATTCATTTGGGGTCATCTTGAATAAAATGATTACCGGTGAGTGTGAATACGATCCAACACTCTTTAATGAGACACGCTCCGGCGCAAAGAACATCATAGAACAACTACTCCAGAAAGATCCAGCCAAGCGCTTAGGAGTCAACGGGAACATCAGGAAGCACAAGTTGTTCCAGCGTATTGATTGGGTCTCTGTGGAAGCCCTTAGGATGCCCCCACCACACGTCCCTGTGGTAAGTATATGTAAAGAAATTGTAATATAGTAATCCTTATGTAAACATATGCTATTCGATCCCTAGTACAAGCAGCACGTTGTGACCTTTACCCCTGCAGGACTGGTCCATTTTTCATTTTTACACTTTTGTATTTTTCTTTCCCATCTTTGAAGAGCTACAACATATTAAATGACACCATCTATTTTACTGTATCTTGTACTGAAAAACTATAAAAGAAATTCCAAGTGGGATGAAATTATCAAAAACTGCAATTCCGCTATTGTGTTTTGGGTTTTCATTTTACAGAGTTTATTGTACAGTAAAAATAACTTAGCAACATAATTACCCAGGTTACTATGATTACAAAGAAAAAAAAAATAGTAAATTTGTAAAAAAAAATTTACCCTCCATTTTATTGAGACCTGTAACTTTTTTAGTTTTATGTCGATGGAGCTGTGTGATGACTTGTTTTTGCGTGCAAAGCTTTAGTTTTCATTGATACCATTTTGAGATACATAAAAAATACTGATCACTTTTTATTGCATTTTTGGTTCACAATGTGGTGGCTAAAAATCTGCAAATCTGGCTTTTAGATTTCTTTTTGTTTTTAGGATTTAACATATGTTTTAAAAAAAGTTATATTTTGAAAGACCAGACACTTAGGAACACGGTGATACGAATTATGTTCATAATTATTATTGATATTATTATTTTTGTGTGTGTGGTTTGCGTTTTATATTAAAACTGTGAAAAGGGGGGTGATTTACACATTTATAATTTTTTTATATATGTTACTGTAAAAGTCAGAAGGCCGGTAAAACCTAGGATTTACCGGTCAATCTGGACATTTACCGAGGCCATCGGTAAAAGCTCAAAATGAAAAGTAAAATTGGACTTTTACCGCTGAAGTCTTGGTAAAGCTTAACATTTCTCAACAGCGTTGGTAAAAGTCAGATGTATTCCATATAAACAAACGATTTTGGACTTTTACCTGGGCGAATTGGTAAATCTTTACATTTAACAGCATGTGTTGGTAAAAGTAACTACCAGCATGTGTTGGTAAAACTGCGCTTACAACCCTTCTCAGCTACATTTACCAAGAAGCTGTGGTAAATCTGCACATTAACCAACTGCGCTTGGTTAAACTCAGATGTTCCATCTTCACACCTGATATTTCTGACTTTTACCACGCTCGACGGTAAATGTTAACATTTACCAAGACTTCACAGGTAAAAGTCCAATTTTACTTTTCATTTTGAGCTTTTACCGACGGCCTCGGTAAATGTCCAGATTGACCGGTAAATCCTAGGTTTTACCGGCCTTCTGACTTTTACAGTAACATATATATATTTTTTTTTACCTTATTTCTTAGTCCTCCTTGAGGACTTTAACCTGCAATCTCTTGATCACTTGTTCTATAGACTTTAATACCATATTCTTGTAACATACAGTATAAAAGGACTTTTCCTTTGAAGCTTAGCATATACAGTAGCTGAGCTTTAGAGGAGTATCAAGATGGCAGCTGCCATACCTCCCATTGGTCCCTAATGATCGTGTTGCACTTAGCTGGTTTGCAACGTCAATCTGACTATTTAAATGCTGCTGTGAGTAATTAACAGCGCCATTTAAATAGTTAAACTGCAGTGATTATCAGTAAGGCTGATCTCTAATATTACGGGCTGCTGCTGGATATACAGTAAATTACAGCTGTCATCTGCTCTGTATGGAGCAGGAACAGCTCCTGTACCCGCTCCATACACTTTAACCCCATACATGTATGGCGGGGGTGCACGAAGGAGTTAATGATAAATACATAGACATTTAGATGTGGACAGTCCTAATATTTTCATCTGATGGATATGATGTTTTATCTTAGCGTTAACGCCACAGTCATTATATTGGCTGGTGGTGGAATCATGATTATACATATATTAATAGGAATATTTTGGTAAGTTTTGGGCAATCTTTGTAGAACGTATTAATAGACTTTGTAGGATGGAGAACTTTTTATCTCTCAGTCACTGATCCTTTTTAATGTGAAAACTTGAGATATTCCTATTATCCAGAGAGTTTGTATTAGGACGGTAACGATGGGACATGATCATCATTATAATACTCTACTCTATCTTTTCTTTATAGCCATCTAAGCCTCTTCAAAAACCCAGAAAATTCTATCTGAAAACAATGGAAGCAGCAGAGGCCAGAAAATGCCGTTTGTCATCTAACGACCAGGCCATATTCAGAGGGTTTTCATTTATCATCTCGAAAACCTTCCGTGACGCCCCCCCTCAATAGCCAGCTGAGCCCACTGCCCTCCTGAGTCCCTGGGAGGAGGGCAGAAGAATTACACAGGTAAAGCCTAATGACAGTAACATTTTCCTATCTGATGTAATCTTTGTTTTTAATGAAAGAAATTGCTAATTTTTATGAAATTAGGTCTTGGTTTTCCTAAAGGATGAGGAGCATTTACATTAGGAGCACATTAATGAAATGTATCATTTCTAGTGTGGTCAAACATGTGCAATTCTAATACTTATTAGATGTGTCTATGAAATCAGTAAGGACAGTTTCACACGTCAGATTTATTCTCATAATTAAAAATAGTCCGTGTTTTTTTTTGGTGCACTAGACCCATTTTTGGTCCATGTGTCAATTTGTGTAAACCTTGTTACATCCATTTTTCTTTTACATAGAAATGCATTTTTATCTTCTCCTACCCATTAAACACAATACAGATTAAAATAAAGACAGCACATGGATTTATCACAGGGCCAATGTCTTGCATTGGAGAGTTTCATTCACAACATGGATCAAAAGTAGGACACTGGCATCTTCTTTTTGTGGACTATTGGTCTGAAAAAAAGGACATGTGAAAAGTCACATTGATAATAATGGGTACCATAAAAATAGATAACACCTGTACCACAAGAATTTATATAAGGCCTGAGATTTTATATTTGTGGATTTATGAGTACATATAAAAGTGTAGGATAGTAGAAAATGTATTAACGTTCAGGGTTATTTACTCTTTTAGACAAGTCATCACATGAAGACCATGAAGTCCATGTGCATTGAAGAATTAACAGAGTGGATCACACTGTGCCATCAAGACGTCTTCAGTATTCACCAAGTACACCTGCAGGGATGAAGAAAGACGTAACAGAGACGCGCCATGTGGAGAAGACCGACATGGAATGACCACTACACAACAGAGAAGGTGTTAGGCGTGATCAACCGCTGTTGGCAAGTGGAAGAGCGAAAACATCTGCGCTGGATCGGTATTGTAGGCATGTGTGAGCCACTTCAAAATTTTTATACCGGTGATCACCATTCATCTCATCCATGACAGCACTAACACCCAGTGCTGTGTTGGGTGAGAGAGAAATAAATAGGTGAATTATGGCCAGCTATTAATGGCTGGAGGAGGCTGGACTTTTTTTCTTTTTTTTTCATCATCACATGTCTACAATATTTCCATCTTTATTGTACTATATATAGATTTACACTCTGTATATAATACCTACAAATACCGGTAATTGAATTTCCCCAAGACCATGAGAATGCATCATAGTTTTGGGGAAAAAGGTGAGTGTTGGCCGGCTATTTAGGGGTGGAGGAGGCCGGATTTTTTTTTTTTTTTTTTTTTTAAGTTCAGTTTATAGAACATCACATACAATTTGAGTGTAAGCAGCGCACATAGCAGGAAAATTCACCAGAAGTGGGCAAAAAGGGCCATAATACGGTGTATAGCTGGGCTATGGACTATTAAACTGTCTATAGAGGGGCTATTGTCTATCATAATTTATATAGGGGCTATGTTCTATCATACTGTGTATGGGAAGCTATAGGCTATAAATCTGTGTAAATAGGGGACATATTGCTTCATACTGTGTATGGGGGGGTTATAGCGGCATTATACTGTGTATAGAGGCTTGTGGGCCATCATACTCTAAAAAGGACTATGGGCAATCATATTGTGTATAGTTTCTTATGAGCCATCATACACTATAGAGGGGCTATGAGGCCATAATACTGTGTATAGCTGGGCTATGGGCTACCATACTGCGTATAGCTGGGCTATGGGTTACTATATTGGGTAGGGGGAGCTATGGGCTATCATGCTGTGAAAAGGGCTCTACATCTCAATTATAGACGTGTGAGACACTTCAAAATTTTTATACCGGTGAACACATTTCATCTCATCCATGACAGCACTAACACCCAGTGCTGTGTTGGGTAAGAGAGAAATAAATAGGTGAGTCATGGCCAGCTATTAATGGCTGGAGGAGGCTGGACTTTTTTTCTATTTTTTTCATCAGCACATGTCTACAATATTTCCATCTTTATTGTACTATATATAGATTTACACTCTGTATATAATACCTACAAATACCGGTAATTGAATTTCCCCAAGACCATGATAATGCATCATAGTTTTGGGGAAAAAGGTGAGTGTTGGCCGGCTATTTAGGGGTGGAGGAGGCCGGATTTTTTTTTTTTTTTTTTTTTTTTTTTTTAAGTTCAGTTTATAGAACATCACATACAATTTGAGTGTAAGCAGCGCACATAGCAGGAAAATTCACCAGAAGTGGGCAAAAAGGGCCATAATACGGTGTATAGCTGGGCTATGGACTATTAAACTGTCTATAGAGGGGCTATTGTCTATTATATTGTATATAGGGGGGCTATGCTCTATCATACTGTGTATGGGAAGCTATAGGCTATAAATCTGTGTAAATAGGGCACATATTGCTTCATACTGTGTATGGGGGGGTTATAGCGGCATTATACTGTGTATAGAGGCTTGTGGGCCATCATACTCTAAAAAGGACTATGGGCAATCATATTGTGTATAGTTTCTTATGAGCCATCATACACTATAGAGGGGCTATGAGGCCATAATACTGTGTATAGCTGGGCTATGGGCTACCATACTGCGTATAGCTGGGCTATGGGTTACTATATTGGGTAGGGGGAGCTATGGGCTATCATGCTGTGAAAAGGGCTCTACATCTCAATTATAGACATGTGTGAGACACTTCAAAATTTTTATACCGGTGAACACATTTCATCTCATCCATGACAGCACTAACACCCAGTGCTGTGTTGGGTAAGAGAGAAATAAATAGGTGAGTCATGGCCAGCTATTAATGGCTGGAGGAGGCTGGACTTTTTTTCTATTTTTTTCATCAGCACATGTCTACAATATTTCCATCTTTATTGTACTATATATAGATTTACACTCTGTATATAATACCTACAAATACCGGTAATTGAATTTCCCCAAGACCATGATAATGCATCATAGTTTTGGGGAAAAAGGTGAGTGTTGGCCGGCTATTTAGGGGTGGAGGAGGCCGGATTTTTTTATTTTTTTTTATTTCAGTTTATAGAACATCACATACAATTTGAGTGTAAGCAGCGCACATAGCAGGAAAATTCACCCAGAAGTGGGGAAAAAGGGCCATAATACGGTGTATAGCTGGGCTATGCACTATTAAACTGTCTATAGAGGGGCTATTGTCTATTATGTTGTATATAGGGGGGCTATGTTCTATCATACTGTGTATGGGAATCTATAGGTTATAAAACTGTGTAAATAGGGGATATGAGTCATAATACTGCGTATGGGGCGCTATAGAAGCATTATACTGTGTATAGGGGCTTATAAGCCAACATACTCTATAAAGGGCTATGGGCAATCATATTGTGTATAGGTTCTTATGAGCCATCATACACTGTAGAGGGGCTATGAGGCCATAATACTGTGTATAGCTGGGCTATGGGCTACCATACTGCGTATAGCTGGGCTAGGGGTTACTATATTGGGTAGGGGGAGCTATGGGCTATCATGCTGTGAATAGGGCTCAGCATCTCAATTATAGACATGTGTGAGACACTTTAAAATTTTTATACCGGTGATCACCATTCATCTCATCCATGACAGCACTAACACCCAGTGCTGTGTTGGGTAAGAGAGAAATAAATAGGTGAATTATGGCCAGCTATTAATGGCTGGAGGAGGCTGGACTTTTTTTCTATTTTTTTCATCATCACATGTCTACAATATTTCCATCTTTATTGTACTATATATAGATTTACACTCTGTATATAATACATACAAATACCGGTAATTGAATTTCCCCAAGACCATGAGAATGCATCATAGTTTTGGGGAAAAAGGTGAGTGTTGGCCGGCTATTTAGGGGTGGAGGAGGCCGGATTTTTTTTTTTTTTTAGTTCAGTTTATAGAACATCACATACAATTTGAGTGTAAGCAGTTCACATAGCAGGAAAATTCACCCAGAAGTGGGGAAAAAGGGCCATAATACGGTGTATAGCTGGGCTATGGACTATTAAACTGTCTATAGAGGGGCTATTGTCTATTATATTATATATAGGGGGCTATGTTCTATCATACTGTGTAAATAGGGGATGTATGGCATCATACTGTGTATGGGGGGGTTATAGAGGCATTATACTGTGCACAGAGGCTTTTTGGCCATGATACTCTATTAAGGGACTATGGGCCATAATACTGTGCATAGCTGGGCTGTGGACTATCAAAGTGTCTATAGAGGGGCTATTGTCTATCATAATTTATACAGGGGCTATGTTCTATCATACTGTGTATGGGAAGCTATAGGCTATATATCTGTGTAAATAGGGGACATATTGCTTCATACTGTGTATGGGGGGGTTATAGCGGCATTATACTGTGTATAGAGGCTTGTGGGCCATCATACTCTAAAAAGGGCTATGGGCAATCATATTGTGTATAGTTTCTTATGAGCCATCATACACTATAGAGGGGCTATGGGGCCAGAATACTGTGTATAGCTGGGCTAAGGGTTACCATACTGCGTATAGCTGGGCTATGGGTTACTATATTGGGTAGGGGGAGCTATGGGCTATCATGCTGTGAAAAGGGCTCTACATCTCAATTATAGACATGTGTGAGACACTTCAAAATTTTTATACCGGTGATCACCTTTCATCTCATCCATGACAGCACTAACACCCAGTGCTGTGTTGGGTAAGAGAGAAATAAATATGTGAATTATGGCCAGCTATTAATGGCTGGAGGAGGCTGGACTTTTTTTCTATTTTTTTCATCATCACATGTCTACAATAATTCCATCTTTATTGTACTATATATAGATTTACACTCTGTATATAATACATACAAATACCGGTAATTGAATTTCCCCAAGACCATGATAATGCATCATAGTTTTGGGGAAAAAGGTGAGTGTTGGCCGGCTATTTAGGGGTGGAGGAGGCCGGATTTTTTTTTTTTGTTCAGTTTATAGAACATCACATACAATTTGAGTGTAAGCAGCGCACATAGCAGGAAAATTCACCCAGAAGTGGGGAAAAAGGGCCATAATACGGTGTATAGCTGGGCTATGGACTATTAAACTGTCTATAGAGGGGCTATTGTCTATTATGTTGTATATAGGGGGGCTATGTTCTATCATACTGTGTATGGGAAGCTATAGGTTATAAAACTGTGTAAATAGGGGATATGAGTCATAATACTGCGTATGGGGTGCTATAGAAGCATTATACTGTGTATAGGGGCTTATAAGCCAACATACTCTATAAAGGGCTATGGGCAATCATATTGTGTATAGGTTCTTAAGTTCCATCATACACTATAGAGGGGCTATGAGGCCATAATACTGTGTATAGCTGGGCTATGTACTACCATACTGTGTATGGGGAGCTAGGGGCATTCATGCTGTGAATAGGGCTCAGCATCTCAATTATAGACATGTGTGAGACACTTTAAAATTTCTTATACCGGTGAACACATTTCATTTCATCCATGACAGCACTAACACCCAGTGCTGTGTTGGGTAAGAGAGAAATAAATAGGTGAGTCATGGCCAGCTATTAATGGGTGGAGGAGGCCGGATTTTTTTTTTTTTTTTTTTTTTTTTTTTAAGTTCAGTTTATAGAACATCACATACAATTTGAGTGTAAGCAGCGCACATAGCAGGAAAATTCACCAGAAGTGGGCAAAAAGGGCCATAATACGGTGTATAGCTGGGCTATGGACTATTAAACTGTCTATAGAGGGGCTATTGTCTATTATATTGTATATAGAGGGGCTATGTTCTATCATACTGTGTATGGGAAGCTATAGGTTATAAAACTGTGTAAATAGGGGATATGAGTCATAATACTGCGTATGGGGCGCTATAGAAGCATTATACTGTGTATAGGGGCTTATAAGCCAACATACTCTATAAAGGGCTATGGGCAATCATATTGTGTATAGGTTCTTAAGTTCCATCATACACTATAGAGGGGCTATGAGGCCATAATACTGTGTATAGCTGGGCTACCATACTGCGTATAGCTGCGCTATGTGCTACCATGCTGTGTATGGGGAGCTAGGGGCATTCATGCTGTGAATAGGGCTCAGCATCTCAATTATAGACATGTGTGAGACACTTTAAAATTTTTATACCGGTGATCACCATTCATCTCATCCATGACAGCACTAACACCCAGTGCTGTGTTGGGTAAGAGAGAAATAAATAGGTGAATTATGGCCAGCTATTAATGGCTGGAGGAGGCTGGACTTTTTTTCTATTTTTTTCATCATCACATGTCTACAATAATTCCATCTTTATTGTACTATATATAGATTTACACTCTGTATATAATACATACAAATACCGGTAATTGAATTTCCCCAAGACCATGATAATGCATCATAGTTTTGGGGAAAAAGGTGAGTGTTGGCCGGCTATTTAGGGGTGGAGGAGGCCGGATTTTTTTTTTTTTTTTTTTTTTTTTTTTTTAGTTCAGTTTATAGAACATCACATAAAATTTGAGTGTAAGCAGCACACATAGCAGGAAAATTCACCCAGAAGTGGGCAAAAAGGGCCATAATACGGTGTATAGCTGGGCTATGGACTATTAAACTGTCTATAGAGGGGCTATGGTCTATTATGTTGTATATAGGGGGGCTATGTTCTATCATACTGTGTATGGGAAGCTATAGGTTATAAAACTGTGTAAATAGGGGATATGAGTCATAATACTGCGTATGAGGGGCTATAGAAGCATTATACTGTGTATAGAGGCTTATAAGCCATCATACTCTATAAAGGGCTATGGGCAATCATATTGTGTATAGGTTCTTAAGTTCCATCATAGAGGGGCTATGAGGCCATAATACTGTGTATAGCTGGGCTATGTGCTACCATGCTGTGTATGGGGAGCTAGGGGCATTCATGCTGTGAATAGGGCTCAGCATCTCAATTATAGACATGTGTGAGACACTTTAAAATTTCTTATACCGGTGAACACATTTCATTTCATCCATGACAGCACTAACACCCAGTGCTGTGTTGGGTAAGAGAGAAATAAATAGGTGAATTATGGCCAGCTATTAATGGCTGGAGGAGGCTGGTTTTTTTTTTTACTTTCTTTTTCATCAGCACATGTCTACAATATTTCCATCTTTTTTGTACTATATATAGATTTACACTCTGTATATAATACATAAAAATACCGGTAATTGAATTTCCCCAAGACCATGATAATGCATCATAGTTTTGGGGAAAAAGGTGAGTGTTGGCCGGCTATTTAGGCGTGGAGGAGGCCGGATTTTTTTTTTTTTTTTTTTTAATAGTTTAATTTATAGAACATCACATACGTTTTGAGTGTAAGCAGTGCACATAGCAGGAAAATTCACCCAGAAGTGGGGAAAAAGGGCCATAATATGGTGTATGGCTGGGCTATGGAGTATTAAACTGTCTATAGAGGGGCTATTGTCTATTATATTATATATAGGGGGCTATGTTCTATCATACTGTGTAAATAGGGGATGTATGGCATCATACTGTGTATGGGGGGGTTATAGAAGCATTATACTGAGTATAGAGGTGTAGCGTCGGCGTCCCTGCCTCCTGCTAGGCAGGGACGCTGTTCCCCTCACCTCTCCGCTCCGTGCCCGGCGTCTTCCTCCCGCTCTGCTGGCAGCACACGCTGCTTCCCGGTCACGGTGCTTAGGGCGCGCGCGTGCTTCCCCTCTCTTAAAGGGGCCGCGCGCGCCGTCCTAAGGAGTCCCCGGCCAATGGCCGGAGGACTTCACCATATATAAGGCACCTCCTCCAAAATGGATGTGCCCGAGCAATGTTGTAGCACAGTTCATCACTCTGCTTCAGCCCTCAGGTCCGTTTCCAGTTACCTGCCAGTTACCTGCCAGTTTCCTGCCAGTTTCCTGTCTGATACCTGCCTGACTCTTGTCTACCTGCTGCTTATCCTGCGGTCCGACAGTCTGCCTACCAGCCTTGCCAGTCTGTCTATGGATCCGTCTGCCCGCTCACCTGGGAGCGCACATCTGCTACCTGCCTGCTAGCCTACCTGGAGGCTTCGCCGTCACGTGCTGTGACCACCTGCCTGTCCAGAGACTCTTGCCCGCTCATCTGGGAGCGCTCACCTGCTACCTGCCTGCTAGCCTACCTGGAGGCTTCGCCGTCACGTGCTGTGACCACCTGCCTGTCCAGAGACTCTTGCCCGCTCATCTGGGAGCGCTCACCTGCTACCTGTCTGCTAGCCTACCTGGAGGCTCCGCCGTCACGTGCTGTGACCACCTGCCTGTCCAGAGACTCTTGCCCGCTCACCTGGGAGCGCTCACCTGCTACCTGTCTGCTAGCCTACCTGGAGGCTCCGCTGTCACGTGCTGTGACCACCTGCCTGTCCAGAGACTCTTGCCCGCTCACCTGGGAGCGCTCACCTGCTATCTGCCTGCTTGCCTACCTGGAGGCTCCGCCGTCACGTGCTGTGACCACCTGCCTGTCCAGAGACTCTTGCTCGCTCACCTGGGAGCGTCCACCTGCTACCAGCCTGCTAGCCTACCTGGAGGCTCTGCCGTCACTTGCCGTGACCACCCGCCTGTCAAGAGACTGTCCCGGTCACTTGCTGTGATCCCCTGCCCGTTTACCCAGAGACTGTCCCGGTCACTTGCCGTGACCTCCTGCCCTATTACCCAGAGACTGTCCCGGTCCCTTGCTGTGACCACCTGCCCGTTTACCCAGAGACTGTCCCTGTCACTTGCTGTGACTACTTGCCCGTCTTCCCTGGGCGCCACCCGCTTCCTTACAAGGACCGCCCCCTTGTATAGTAGCTCAGAGGTTCCGCCTCCCAGACCCGTTACAAGAGGCTTGTAGGCCATCATACTCTATAAAGGGCTATGGTCAATCATATTGTGTATAGGTTCTTAAGTTTCATCATACACTATAGAGGGGCTATGAGGCCATAATACTGTGTATAGCTGGGCTATGCGCTACCATGCTGTGTATGGGGAGCTAGGGGCATTCATGCTGTGAATAGGGCTCAGCATCTCAATTACAGACATGTGTGAGACACTTTAAAATTTCTTATACCGGTGAACACATTTCATCTCATCCATGACAGCACTAACACCCAGTGCTGTGTTGGGTAAGAGAGAAATAAATAGGTGAGTCATGGCCAGCTATTAATGGGTGGAGGAGGCTGGACTTTTTTTACTTTTTTTTTCATCAGTACATGTCTGCAATATTTCCATCTTTTTTGTACTATATATAGTTTTACACTCTGTATATAATACATAAAAATACCGGTAATTGAATTTCCCCAAGACCATGAGAATGCATCATAGCTTTGGGGAAAAAGGTGAGTGTTGGCCGGCTATTTAGGGGTGGAGGACGCCGGATTTTTTTTTTTTCAGTTCAGTTTATAGAACATCACATACAATTTGAGTGTAAGCAGTTCACATAGCAAGAAAATTCACCCAGAAGTGAGCAAAAAGGGTCATAATATGGTGTATAGCTGGGCTATGGACTATTAAACTGTCTATAGAGGGGCTATTGTCTATTATATTGTATATAGGGGGGCTATGTTCTATCATACTGTGTATGGGAAGCTATAGGTTATAAAACTGTGTAAATAGGGGATATGAGTCATAATACTGCGTATGGGGGGCTATAGAAACATTATACTGTGTATAAGGGCTTATAAGCCATCATACTCTATAAACGGCTATGGGCAATCATATTGTGTATAGGTTCTTAACTAGTGTTGAGCCACCCCCGTAGTGTTCGGGTTCGGTTCGGTTCGTCGAACACCGGGATGTTCGAGGAACTGTTCGTCGAACTGTTCGTCGAACACCTTAGAACACCGTCGAACATCGTTAAAACCAATGGCAGGCAAACAAAAACACATAGAAACACATAGAAAACACCTTCAAAGGTGTCCAAAAGCTGACAAACTGCTCAGAAGACGCTTTCTTTAAAAAAGCCGGCCGGCAATTCAGCAGCGGCATACACCGGTACCCGACAATTTAGACAAGAAGGAATAGAGCCTCACACATAGATTAGATAGATAGAAACATGTCAGTCACATATATATGAAGTACAGTGACAGTGTTGCTTACTGTACTTGTCATTTAGTGTAAAGGATTTATTAAAAAATATAATAGTGTTTTCATGCACTGTCTCTTTAAAAAAGCCGGCCGGCAATTCAGCATCTGTACCCGACAATTTATAACAGACAGAATAGAGCTTCACACATAGATTAGATAGATAGAAACATGTCAGTAACATATATATGAAGTACAGTGACAATGTTGCTTACTGTACTTGTCATTTAGTGTAAAGGATTTATTAAAAAAAATAATAGTGTTTTCATGCACCGTCTCTTTAAAAAAGCCGGCCGGCAATTCAGCATCTGTACCCGACAATTTATAACAGACAGAATAGAGCTTCACACATAGATTAGATAGATAGAAACATGTCAGTCACATATATATGAAGTACAGTGACAGTGTTGGTTACTGTACTTGTCATTTAGTATTAAAATAAAGGATTTATTATTAAAAAAAATTGGCGTGGGGTTCCCCTTAATTTTATTCTCTAGCGGAGGTTAAGCAGACAGCTGGGGCAGATGTTTGAAGCCTGGGAAGGGGGTAATACCCACGGAGCTTCCCAGGCTACTAATATGAGCCCCCAGCTGAATACATAGCCTTTACTAGCTATTAAAATGGGGGACCCCCCCAAAAAAAATGACGTGGGGTCCCCCCTAATTTAATAACTAGCAAAGGCTAGGCAGACAGCTGGGGGCTGATATTAATAGCCCAGGAAGGGAGCCATGAATATTGGCCCCCTCCCAGGCTAGAAACACCAGCCGTCAGCCGCCCCAGAAATGGCGCATTCATAGGATGCGCCAATTCTGGCACTTAGCCTCGCTCTTCCCACTGCCCTGTAGCGGTGGCAGGGGGTAATAGGGCTGGGGTTGATGTCAGCTTATAATGCCAGCTGACATCAAGCCCAGGTTAGTAATGGAGAGGCGTCTATAAGACACCCCCATTACTAACCCCATAGTCAAAGTTAAAAGAAAACACAAACACCCAGAATAAAGTCCTTTAATTGAAATAAAGACACAATCCTTTATTGTTCTAAATTAAACCATACTTACCATCACGCCCATTCCAGCTGAAGCCAACGATCTCCTGCAATAAAAGAAAAATAATAAAGCAACATCATCCTTACCTTTCCATGGTTCCCACGACAGCTTCAGCTCTGCTACATCGAGATGACAGGCTGGACCGCAGCAGAACGCTGCCATCCAGCCTGTCATCCCGCAGACACTGAGAAGCGCAGGCATGCTTGCGCTCTGCAGTGTCTGGCTGTGACGGCATAAAGATGAGACGGCGCACCTCATGCACGTCACTGACAGCGTGGGAAAATTCTCACGCTGAAGCGCTGAGTGCAGGAGACTTCTCCCACGCTGTCAGTGACGTGCATAAGGTGAGCTCATGTCCAATGAACTCAGCTCACCTCCTGCACGTCACTGACAGCGTGGGAGAATTCTCCTGCACTCAGCGCTTCAGCGTGAGAATTCTCCCACGCTGAAGCGCTGAGTGCAGGAGAATTTTCCCACGCTGTCAGTGACGTGCATAAGGTGAGCTCATGTCCAATGAACTCAGCTCACCTCCTGCACGTCACTGACAGCGTGGGAGAATTCTCCTGCACTCAGCGCTTCAGTGTGAGAATTCTCCCACACTGAAGCGCTGAGTGCAGGAGAATTTTCCCACGCTGTCAGTGACGTGCATGAGGTGAGCCGAGTTCATTGGACATTAACTCGGCTCATCTGGATGCCCTCACAGAGAGACACTGTGGAGCGCAAGCAAGCCTGCGCTTCTCAGTGTCTGCGGGATGACAGGCTGGATGGCAGCGTTCTGCTGCGGTCCAGCCTGTCATCTCGATGTAGCAGAGCTGAAGCTGTCATGGGAACCATGGAAAGGTAAGGATGATGTTGCTTTATTATTTTTCTTTTATTTCAGGAGATCGTTGGCTTCAGCTGGAATGGGCGTGATGGTAAGTATGGTTTAATTTAGAACAATAAAGAATTGTGTGTTTATTTCAATTAAAGGACTTTTTTCTGGGTGTTGTGTTTTTTTTAAATACTTTACTAGAAATTCATGGTGGTCATGTCTAATATTGGCGTGACCCCATGAATTTTGGGCTTAGGGCCAGCTGATAATGCCAAGCTGGCCCTAACCCCTTTATTACCCAGTGAGCCACCGCATCAGTTCCCTGGATGAGTTGGGTACAGCGCCAGAAGATGGCGCTTCTATGAACGCGCCATTTTCCGGGGTGGCTGCGGACTGCAATTTGCAGCGGGGGTGGCCCAGAAAGCTTGGGCCTCCCTGCGCTGCGGATTCCAGCCCCCAGCTGCCTAGTTGTACCTGGCTGGACACAAAAACAGGGCGAAGCCCCACGTCAATTTTTTTTTAATTATTTCATGAATTTCCTGAAATAATTTAAAAAAATTGAAGTGGGGCTTCGCACTATATTTGTGTCCAGCCAGGTACAGCAGGCAGGAATGGGCTGCCCCCAACCACCAGCTGCCTATTTGTACCTGGCCGGACACAACAATATAGGGAAGGCCTTTTTTTCTTAATTATTTCATGAATTTCATGAAATAATTAAAAAAAATTGAAGTGGGGCTTCGCACTATATTTGTGTCCAGCCAGGTACAGCAGGCAGGAATGGGCTGCCCCCAACCACCAGCTGCCTATTTGTACCTGGCCGGACACAACAATATAGGGAAGGCCTTTTTTTCTTAATTATTTCATGAATTTCATGAAATAATTAAAAAAAATTGAAGTGGGGCTTCGCACTATATTTGTGTCCAGCCAGGTACAGCAGGCAGGAACGGGCTGCCCCCAACCACCAGCTGACTATTTGTACCTGGCCGGACACAACAATATAGGGAAGGCCTTTTTTTCTTAATTATTTCATGAATTTCATGAAATAATTTAAAAAAAAATACGTGGGGCTTCGCCCTATTTTTGTGTCCAGCCAGGTACAACTAGGCAGCTGGGGGCTGGAATCTGCAGCGCAGGGAGGCCCAAGCTTTTTGGGCCCCCCCCGCTGCAAATTGCAGTCCGCAGCCACCCCGGAAAATGGCGCATTCATAGAAGCGCCATCTTCTGGCGCTGTTCCCAACTCATCCAGGGCCCTGGTGCGGTGGCTCACTGGGTAATAAAGGGGTTAGGGCCAGCTTGGTATTATCAGCTGGCCCCAAGCCCAAAATTCATGGGGTCACGCCAGTATTAGACATGACCGCCATGAATTTCTAGTAAAGTATTTAAAAAAAACACAACACCCAGAATAAAGTCCTTTAATTGAAATAAACACACAATTCTTTATTGTTCTAAATTAAACCATACTTACCATCACGCCCATTCCAGCTGAAGCCAACGATCTCCTGCAATAAAAGAAAAATAATAAACCAACCTCATCCTTACCTTTCCATGGTTCCCACGACAGCTTCAGCTGTGCTACATCGAGATGACAGGCTGGACCGCAGCAGAACGCTGCCATTCAGCCTGTCATCCCGCAGACACTGAGAAGAGCAGGCATGCTTGCGCTCCTCAGTGTCTGGCTGTGACGGCATCCAGATGAGCCGAGGTCATGTCCAATGAACTCGGCTCACCTCATGCACGTCACTTACAGCGTGGGAAAATTCTCACGCTGAAGTGCTGAGTGCAGGAGAATTCTCCCACGCTGTCAGTGACGTGCATGAGGTGAGCTCATGTCCAATGAACTCAGCTCACCTCATGCACCTCACTGACAGCGTGGGAAAATTCTCCTGCACTCAGCGCTTCAGCGTGAGAATTCTCCCACGCTGTAAGTGACGTGCATGAGGTGAGCCGAGTTCATTGGACATGAACTCGTCTCATCTTTATGCCGTCACAGCCAGACACTGCAGAGCGCAAGCAAGCCTGCGCTTCTCAGTGTCTGCGGGATGACAGGCTGGATGGCGGCGTTCTGCTGCGGTCCAGCCTGTCATCTCGATGTAGCAGAGCTGAAGCTGTCGTGGGAACCATGGAAAGGTAAGGATGAGGTTGCTTTATTATTATTTTTTTATTACAGGAGATCGTTGGCTTCAGCTGGAATGGGCGTGACGGTAAGTATGGTTTAATTTAGAACAATAAAGAATTGTGTCTTTATTTCAATTAAAGGACTTTATTCTGGGTGTTTGTGTTTTTTTTAACTTTGACTATGGGGTTAGTAATGGGGGTGTCTTATAGACGCCTCTCCATTACTAACCTGGGCTTGATGTCAGCTGGCATTATAAGCTGACATCAACCCCAACCCTATTACCCCCTGACACCGCACCAGGGCAGCGTGGAAGAGCGAGGCTAAGTGCCAGAATTGGCGCATCCTATGGATGCGCCATTTCTGGGGCGGCTGACGGCTGGTGTTTCTAGCCTGGGAGGGGGCCAATATTCATGGCTCCCTTCCTGGGCTATTAATATCAGCCCCCAGCTGTCTGCCTAGCCTTTGCTAGCTATTAAATTAAGGGGGACCCCACGTCATTTTTTTGGGGGGGTCCCCCATTTTAATAGCTAGTAAAGGCTATGTATTCAGCTGGGGGCTGATATTAGTAGCCTGGGAAGCTCCATGGGTATTACCCCCTTCCCAGGCTTCAAACATCTGCCCCAGCTGTCTGCTTAACCTCCGCTAGAGCCTAAAATTAAGGGGAACCCCACGCCAATTTTTTTAATAATAAATCCTTTATTTTAATACTAAATGACAAGTACAGTAACCAACACTGTCACTGTACTTCATATATATGTGACTGACATGTTTCTATCTATCTAATCTATGTGTGAAGCTCTATTCTGTCTGTTATAAATTGTCGGGTACAGATGCTGAATTGCCGGCCGGCTTTCTTAAAGAGACGGTGCATGAAAACACTATTATTTTTTTTAATAAATCCTTTACACTAAATGACAAGTACAGTAAGCAACACTGTCACTGTACTTCATATATATGTGACTGACATGTTTCTATCTATCTAATCTATGTGTGATTCTCTATTCCTTCTATTCTAAATTGTTGGGTACAGATGCTGAATTGCCGGCCGGCTTTTTTAAAGAGACGGTGCATGAAAACACTATTATTTTTTTTGATAAATCCTTTACACTAAATGACAAGTACAGTAATCAACACTGTCACTGTACTTCATATATATGTGACTGACATATTTCTATCTATCTAATCTATGTGTGATTCTCTATTCCTTCTATTCTAAATTGTCGGGTACCGCTGCTGAATTGCCGGCCGGCTTTTTTAAAGAGACGGTGCATGAAAACACTATTATTTTTTTTGATAAATCCTTTACACTAAATGACAAGTACAGTAATCAACACTGTCACTGTACTTCATATATGTGACTGACATGTTTCTATCTATCTAATCTATGTGTGATTCTCTATTCCTTCTATTCTAAATTGTCGGGTACCGCTGCTGAATTGCCGGCCGGCTTTTTTAAAGAGACGGTGCATGAAAACACTATTATTTTTTTTGATAAATCCTTTACGCTAAATGACAAGTACAGTAAGCAGCACTTTCACTGTACTTCGTATATATGTGGTTGACATGTTTATATCTATCTAATCTATGTGTGAAGCTCTATTCTTTCGGTTCTAAATTGTCGGGTACCGGTGTATGCCGCTGCTGAATTGCCGGCTTTTCATGTTTCACTGTTGGCACTGTTCCCATCGATTTGGGCAATCACTGTAATGCCACAACCACCATGGCTGTGGCATTACAGTGAGTGGCAGACAATCCCTGCATGATTGGTGCTCTAAATAGCACCAGACATGCAGGACACGCTTTTGGTGCACGAACAGTTATCGAACATAACCTCGAACAGCCGAATTTTTTGCAAATCGTTCGGGTTCGTCGAACGACTCGAACACCGCCCAAAACAGCTCGAATTTGAGATTGGCGAACAGTTCTAGTCGAACACCGCTCATCTCTATTCTTAACTTCCATCATACACTATAGAGGGGCTATGAGGCCATAATACTGTGCATAGCTGGGCTATGTGTTACCATGCTGTGTATGGGGAGCTAGGGGCATTCATGCTGTGAATAGGGCTCAGCATCTCAATTATAGACATGTGTGAGACACTTCCAAATTTTTATACCGGTGAACACATTTCATCTCATCCATGACAGCACTAACACCCAGTGCTGTGTTGGGTAAGAGAGAAATAAATAGGTGAATTATGGCCAGCTATTAATGGCTGGAGGAGGCTGGGTTTTTTTTTACTTTTTTTTTCATCAGCACATGTCTACAATATTTCCATCTTTTTTGTACTATATATAGATTTACATTCTATATAATACATAAAAATGACGGTAATTGAATTTCCCCAAGACCATGAGAATGCATCATAGTTTTGGGGAAAAAGTTGAGTGTTGGCCGGCTATTTAGGGGTGGAGGAGGC
The DNA here is from genome assembly GCF_046119375.1 of Phyllobates terribilis. Taxonomy (NCBI): domain Eukaryota; kingdom Metazoa; phylum Chordata; class Amphibia; order Anura; family Dendrobatidae; genus Phyllobates; species Phyllobates terribilis. The sequence goes on along the minus strand of NW_027364061.1, from coordinate 40,672 downwards.
CGGATTTTTTTTTTTTTTTTTTTTTTTTAAGTTCACTTTATAGAACATCACATACAATTTGAGTGTAAGCAGTGCACATAGCAGGAAAATTCACCCAGAAGAGGGCAAAAAGGGCCATAACACGGTGCATAGCTGGGCTATGGACTATTAAACTGTCTACAGAGGGCTATTGTCTATTATATTGTATATAGGGGGCTATGTTCTATCATACTTTGTATGGTAAACTATAGGCTATAAAACTGTGTAAATAGGGGATATATGGCATCATTCTGTGTATTGGGCATTATAGATGCATTATACTGTGTATACGCAGATATGGGGTCATTATACTGTGTATAGGGGTTACTCGGGCATCATACTCTGTATAGGGGCTTATTGACCATAATACTGTGTATAGCTGGGCTATGGACTATTAAACTGTCTATAGAGGGGCTATTGTCTATTATGTTGTATATAGGGGGCTATGTTCTATCATACTGTGTATGGGAAGCTATAGGCTATAAAACTGTCTAAATAGGGGATATGAGTCAGAATACTGCGTATGGGGACAATAGAAGCATTATACTGTGTATAGGGGCTTTTAAGCCATCATACTCTATAAAAAGCTATGGGCAATTATATTGTATATAGGTTCTTATGAGCCATCATACCCTATAGAGGGGCTATGGGGCCATAATACTTTGTATAGCTGGGCTATGGGCTACCATACTGTGTATATCTGGGCTATGGGCTACTATATTGTGTATGGGGAGCTATGGGCTATCATGCTGTGAATAGGGCTCTACATCTCAATTATAGACATGTGTGAGACACTTCAAAATTTTTATACCGGTGATCACATTTCATCTCATCCATGACAGCACTAACACCCAGTGCTGTGTTGGGTAAGAGAGAAATAAATGTGAATTATGGCCAGCTATTAATGGGTGGAGGAGGCTGGACTTTTTTAACTTTTTTTAACATCATCACGTGTCTACAATATTTCCATCTTTATGGTACTATATATAGATTTACACTCTGTATATAATACATAAAATACCGGTAATTGAATTTCCCCAAGACCATGAGAATGCATCATAGTTTTGGGGAAAAAGGTGAGTGTTTTTTTTTGTTCAGTTTATAGAACATCACATACAATTTGAGCGCAAGCACTGCACATAGCAGGAAAATTCACCCAGATGTGGGCAAAAAAGGGCCATAATACGGTGTATAGCTGGGCTATGGACTATTAAAATGCCTATAGAGGATCTATTGTAGTGTTGAGCCACCCCCGTAGTGTTCGAGTTCGGTTCGGTTCGTCGAACACCCGTGTGTTCGCCGAACTATTCGTCGAACTGTTCGTCGAACACCTTCGAACACCGTTAAAACCAATGGCAGGCAAACAAAAACACATAGAAACACATAGAAAACACCTTCAAAGGTGTCCAAAAGCTGACAAACTGCTCAGAAGACACAACTAACACATGGAAAAGTGACAAGTACATATAGTCATGCGAAAAGAAAAGAGGTGGAGGAGTAAAAGGAGGGGGAGTCATGTCATGCCCTTCTAAAATCCAAAAAGTGAGAAGCCGAGACGGCCAGTCCGCTCCTGCCCGTGCCACCTCCGTGTCGCCGGGTTTGTGCCAGAGCCGCGGTGAACCCTGACGGCCAGCCCCCCTCTCCCAATACTGGTGCCTGTCCGCTGGTGGGTCGAGAGAGCCCCCCTGTGGTGGAGGCAGCTCTAAGCTTTTTAATTTAAATTGTCCCTCTAATTTGAATGAATACACTTTAAATCCATTTACAAGGATCTATTGGAGGGCAAGTCTCATGCCAGCAGCCGCGTAATTCCAGCTCCAGTAGCGTCCACTAAAGCTGCTGCAGTTAAAAAGATTTTATAAGGATCGAGCTCGGCTGTCCACCGCAAGGCATCCTAGTGCCAGTCCCAGCCCCTATGCCTTGGGGTGCCTCCTGATGCTCTTCACTAAGTATCCCGTGGTCCCGAAGCATTTCCTTTGAAAAAATTAAGTGTCCAAACTACAGGTGGTGTAGCTTGCTTAACAGCCGGGATAATCCGCTGACTAGCAGACACTGCTACTAGGCACAAAGTATTTCCTGGGCTAGATGCAGTTAAAAATTTGTAAGTAGATACTCTCGTTGGATGCTGAGAAAGCATTCCATAGAGTCTCCTGGCACGCCATATATGATTCTCTTAAAAAGCTTGGGGTAGGGGTCTAGGGGACCCTTTTATAGCCAAAATCACGGCCCTGTATCACAATACGTCACCTAGGCTGAAGATAAATGGAACTGTAGCACCGAGGGCTCGGTTGCTACAGACGTATTGCACCTCACCCAGAGGTGTGATATCTCACTCTCAGATAAGGATGGAGTGTGGATCAGGACCCGACACCTGCATGCATTACACCACATTGCCGTGGGGCAGGGTGACCAATATGCCCCTGAGATGGGCACGACAGTCCCTGTCCCTGGCTGGAGTGGGGGGAGGGAACACTGAGGAAGGGGAACCCTGCAGTGCAGGAGCAGGGAGGAAGCAGTTCCTGGGTGCATTGAGAAGGGAGTATAAAAGGTGGGCACCATCTTAGTTCAGTGCAGAGAAGTCTGAGCAGAAGTGGCAGGGAGCAGGGGCTCTGCATGAGCTCTGCTCCGGAGGCGGGCCTAGTAACAGAGGCCCAGGCCTGCAAGAGGGAGAAGGAAGGAAGAGGAGCGGAGAAGGCTCCAGGAACGAGGAATGAAGGGATCCCAGGGGTGCGGACGGGCGAGTCGCCACCGCACGCCCGAATCCACCTGCGTGGAGGGGTCAGGCCAAAGGGGGAGACCGGTCCCCGAACTAGTGGAGACAGGAAACGACCCTCAGCTAGAAACCGGAGGCTCTGACATTTTATGTGGCGCAGCCCCTTGCTCCACCCGCTAGGAAGGCACCACATAGGGTCAGGGAAACTGGCGCCAAGTTTACCAAGAGGAGGCCCGAGGCAGCCGGACAGAAGTGTTGGTAAGAAAGGCCAGACAAAGGACACACAAAGGGGGTCCTGTGAAGCGCTCCAAAGTTATCTGGGAGTTGTCTGAGCCCCTCACCTGGTGAGCACAGTACGATGTGGGCAGCCGTTACCTGCAGACGTGGTCTGGATAATAAGAACTGTGAGTAAAGGCCCTGAACTGCATCACTGACTCCGTGTCGTTACTGCTGCTGCCCTGCACCATCACCCCCATCCTCCGCATACACTGCCCTGAGGCTATACTCCTCCCGTGGGGAGTTATGCTACGCTCTGCTGCACCCACAACACCAGCCTTAGCGGTCTGCCCTGTAGCGGCGGTTCACTCTGACCGCAATCCACGGGTGGCGTAATCGGACATTTAAACATCAAAACCACATAAATAGTTCCGCCACTGGTTTGACCGCCCTGAGCCACGGAACCGGATCGCCGCCACGAAGACTACAACCACCAGCATCCACCAAAAAGGGTCCGGCTCCGGGTGTCCCAAGGCCCAGGGGGTGCGTCAGAACATTTTCATCACCTTTCACAATCACCAATGGGACAAGGCAGGGATGTCCTCTGTCCCCTCTCTTATACATCCTAGTGACGGAGCACCTGCTTTCATCAATTCGCCATAACCCCAATATTAGGTGGATTGAGGTGGGAGGCACCGAGTACAAGTGCTCTCTATTTGCTGATGATGTCCTAGTATATATCACTCAATCACATATATCCATCCCTGCTGTTATGGCTGAAATAGATCACTTTGTTACATGGTAAAATTTTAAAATCAATGCAGCGAAGTCTGAGGCCCTCGATGTCTCCCTCCCTAAATCCATATAGGATTCCATCCAGTCCAACTTTCCCTTTGCCTGGCCCTCACAGGGTATCAAATACTTAGGAATTCCTATTCATAGAGACCTCTCCCATCTATGTTATCTTAATTTTGGGCCCTTTATTGAACAATTCCATACAGACCACGGTTGGCAAGTTAGAACTGTAAGATTCACTACGTGAACCACTGGTGTTTTGTGGAAAAGCACATGTACACCGCGTTCCAAATTATTATGCAAAAAGTGTTTAGGAGTGATAAGGGAAGAATTTGTTTGTTTGTCAGTTAAACTCATTGATGGTGATGTGTGTCAGGGCTCTTTATATCACTGTAAGCAATTGCAGACACCTGTGCTAATTAGTTTGGCAGGTGTGTCCAATGAAAGGCAAGACTACTTAAGAAGGCTCTCTCACATTATTAAGCAGCCTACATTTTCTGCCAAAATGGGAAAGAAAAAGGATGTGTCGGCTGCTGAGAAGCAACAAATTGTGGAGTGTTTAGGTCAAGGCATGACTACAATCAACATTGTGCGATGATCAGGATGAAGTGTCTTGGCAATCAAGAAGTATGTAGCTGATTCACAGTACACACGTGTGCGTGCTGATAAGGGCAAATTGAGGACTCTTTCCTACAGGCAATTACGTCAGGTTGAAAGAGCAGCGGCAAAAAAGCCTTGTCATAGCAGCAGACAAGTTTTTGAAGCTGCTTGTGCCTCCAACGTCCCCCGAACAACAAGATGCAGGGTCCTTCAGAGGTTTGCAGCTGTGCATACGCCATCCTGTCGACCTCCTCTATCCACTTCACACAAGCAGAAACGGCTCCAGTGGGCCAAACATTACATGAAGACTGATTTCAAAACTGTTTTGTTCACGGATGAGTGCCGTGCAGCGCTCGATGGTCCAGATGAATGGAGTGGAGGATGGCTGGTTGATGGACACCCCACGCAAACACGGCTACAGCGCCAACAAGGAGGAGGTGGAGTAATGTTTTGGGCTGGAATCATGGGGAGAGAGATTGTCGGCCCCTTTAGGATCCCTGAAGGCGCTAAAGATGAACTCCATAATGTATGTGGATTTTCTCAAACAGCACTTCCTGCCATGGTTCAAGAAGAAGAACCGTGTATTTCACAGCAAGATCATTTTTCTGCATGATAATGCACCATCTCATACTGCACATAAAACATCTGCATCTCTGGCTGATATGGGCATAAAAGGGGACAAACTTATGGTGTGACCCCCATGCTCCCCTGACCTCTACCCCATTCAGAACCTTTGGAGCATCATTAAAAGGAGTGTCTATGATGGCGGGAGGCAGTTCACATCTAAGCAACAGCTCTGGGAGGGTATTCTGTCCTCATGCAAAACAATTGAAGCAGAAACCATCCAAAACCTGACAAAATCAATGGATGAGAGAGTTCAGAAGCTCCTTTCGAACAAGGGGTCCTATGTGAAAATGTAACATCACCTAGAATAAAGTTTTGAGTTGAAAACTGGTTGATTTCAGTTTCTAACAACCTGCTAATGCTTATAATTTCAAAAATGACCATTTTTTTGGTCTTTATTAAAATGAAAAGGTTGATCGAAAAGTTTGGGGGATCTAAGAGTGTGGCAACCCAGTAGTCATGATTACTTCGAATTCTGACAATATGAGGGTCATGCTGCAGGTAGTGCAGCAAGAAGGCACTTATGTGTCTTGCGCATCTCGGAGCCCCAAAATTATTTTCCGGGCTAGATGCAGCTAAAAATTATTTTTAATTTTAAATCTGGTGAAGCTTATTATAGATGGCCTAATAGGATCAGTGCTGCACACTGCTACAAAGCCCAAATTATTTTCCAGTCAAGATACAGATAAACATGATTAGTAATTTGAAAGCTTAAAACGGTTGGTAGGGTGATTTTAACCAATCATCAAGCTTTTACTCTCCCCAGGATGACACAGGGGTAGAAAAGTCGTTTCGGATCCATGATTTGTTCATCTTTATGAACGTGAGTCTGTCTACATTATCAGTGGAGAGCCGCGTGCGCTTATCTGTCAGCACACCACCAGCAGCGCTGAACACACGTTCAGACAGAACGCTGGCTGCGGGGCATGACAAGATCTCCAAGGCGTAAGTGGCTAGCTCCGGCCATTTATCCAGATTGGAAGCCCAAAAAGAGCAAGGGTCCAGTGACACAGTCGTGGCTTCAATGTTTACTTGGAGATACTCCTGTGCCATCGTCTCTAGGCGTTGACTATGTGTCAGACTTCTTGTCTCCTGTGGCCTTGCAAAGGATGGGCTAAAAAAGTGGTGAAATGATTCCGCAAAATTGATGTTACCAGCAGATACTGTGGTTCTGTTACGGTTTGAGTGCTGAACACTTGACGGTCCCACGGTTGGCAAGTTGGAACTGTGAGATTCACTACGTGCACCACTGGTATTTTGTGGAAAAGCACATGTAAGATTCTGCAACAGTCTCTGCTGATACTCCTGCATGCGTGCATCCCTTTCTATGGCAGGAATAATTTCTGCAAATTTACTTTTGTACCGGGGATCTAACAGTGTGGCAACCCAGTAGTCAGGATTATTTCTAATTCTCACAATTCGAGGGTCATGTTGCAGGTAGTGCAGCAAGAAGGCACTCATGTGTGTTGCGCATCCAGGAGCACCAAGTCCCTGTTGTGTTGGTGGCGAGGTAACAATCATGCTTCCTTCCTCTGTCCTCTCCCCCCAACCTCGCACAACAGAAATGTGATCAAGGTCTCCCTCATCTGATGAGTCTTCCATCAGTTCGTCCTCCACTTCTTCCTGGGCTCCTGCACCTTCCTCACTAGTTTGGCTGCTACCATGCGCCCTGGTAAAATCATCTCCCCCACCCTCACATGCCTGCCGCCCTGGTGCTGCCGACCGTCTGGACCTTGCAGATGTTAGCCCTTCCGCATACAACTCCTCCTCCTCTACTTCCTCCACCTCCTCTTGTGCCACCACCTGACTCCGAATTCTGTTTAACATGTGCTCCAGCATGTAAATCACCGGAATAGTCATGCTGATAATGGCATCGTCAGCACTAAACATCTTCGTCGCCATTTCAAAACTGTGCAGAAGGGTGCATAGGTCCCTGATCTGAGACCACTCCTCCAGCGTGATTTGCCCCACCTCTGAATCTCGTTGGCCCAGGCTATACGTCAGAACGTATTGCACCAGGGCTTGTCGGTGCTGCCACAGTCGCTGCAACATGTGCAGAGTTGAATTCCACCGGGTAGGCACATCGCATTTTAGCCGGTGAAGTGGCAGGCCCAACGACTTCTGTAGAGATGTAAGTCGCTGAGCTGCGGGATGCGAACGGCGGAAGTGAGCACACAGCGACCGTGCCCTCTGCAGAAGGCCATCTAGTCTGGGATAGTGGGCTAAAAATTGCTGGACAACCAGGTTCAACACGTGAGCCATACAAGGCACGTGTGTGACATTGCCCCGGCGAAGGGCCGCACCCAGGTTTGCAGCATTGTCGCACACGGCCTTCCCTGGTTTCAGGTCCAGTGGAGACAACCATTCATGAAATTGGTTCTCCAGAGCTGACCACAACTCCTCAGCTGTGTGACTCACATTTCCCAGACATTTCAATGTAAAAACCGCCTGATGACGTTGAGCCCTACTGCCAGCATAGTAAGGAGGTGTGCAGGATCCCTTCTGCGCAGTTAGAAAGCTTGTGGCATGACCAGACAGGCTTTGGGTGCAGGTGGAAGACCGAGAGGAGGTTGAGGAGGCAGAAGCAGTGGAGGAAAAATGACATAAAGAGGATTGACGCACAACTTGTGGGGACGGCAAGACTTGGACAGCAGCCCCTTGTCCTGCTGTCACCATAGTTACCCAGTGCCCAGTCAGCGACATGTAACGCCCCTGTCCATGCCTACTCGTCCAAGTGTCTGTGGTGAAATGCACCCTGTCACACACAGAGTTTCTCAAAGAAGCGGTGATGTTGTGTGCGACATGCTGGTGGAGCGCAGGCACACCTTTCTTTGAGAAGTAGTGCCGACTGGGCATCTGGTACTGGGGCACTGCGACGGACATAAGGTCTCGAAAATCCTCTGTGTCCACCAGGCGGAAAGGCAGCATTTCTGTAGCCAAGAGCTTGCAGATGGTGAAATTCAACCTCTTAGCTTTCTCATGGCTAGGAGGAAATGGTCTTTTACTTGTCCACATCTGAGGGACCGAGGGCTGGCTATTGTGCTTAGACGGGGTTGATAAGGGTGTCCCCGGCAAACTGCCGGTCTGTGAGGAAGATGCAGGCGGACATGTTAGGTTGCCTTGATCCAAAGGTGGTGCTATCGATGTCGGACAGCGCTCAAGACCAGCTGGTGTTACCACCTCCAAAGAAAATGATGACCTGCCAATCACGCTGGCTGTTGCGGGTAAAGAGGTGGCAGGTCTGCGCCCCAAAACAGGTGTGACTGCTGTCCCCCCAGTCACAGAGGATGAAGAGGCCGCGGATGCACAAGATATGGCAGACGGTAGTTGGCCCGGCCGGCTAGACCGCATTGTAGCACACTGAGCTTCCCACTGCAACTTATGCTTCATGTCCATGTGCCGGTTCATGCATGAAGTACTCAAACTATGTATTTTTTGGCCTCTACTTAGCTTTTGCTGACAAATGTTACAGATAACACGAGTTGGGTCATCTTTATCGATCTGAAAAAATGCCCAGGCTATGCAAGGCTTAGCACCCATGCCACCTGAAGAGCCACCACGACTTGTGGTGAGAGGCAGAGTTGTGTTTGAGGATGCAGTTGTTGACGTGCTTCCAGTACTACGTCTCTGTCCAGGAAGGCGCAACCTGACCTCGTCGTCACTAGCATCTTCCTCCACCTCCTCTGCTGACCTCATCTCTTGGCTGACTGTGGGTTGACAGTAAGTGGGATCTCCGACCTCATCATCATCACCCTGTGCGTTATCACACCCGTCGTCCTCAGAGCCAACCTGTTCCTGCCCTGACAAAAAACTAAAGTTGTCGCTCCAATCAGGTATTTGAGTCTTATCATCGTCTTCCTCATTGTCTCCACCAACAGGAGTTACAGTTTGGGAATGAGGGTCTACATTATGGTCAGAACCTTCTGCGTCTGGTCCTGGATCCGACTCATAAAGATTCTGGGCATCAGTGCAGATCATTTCCTCGTCTGGATTCACAGAAGCGCTGGAGTCGACCTCTGATTCCCAGGCTATAGTATGAGTAAACAGCTCTGCAGACTCAACCATCTGTTCTACCTCATACTCAGACGGGCAGCTGGAGATTTGGGAGCTGTGAGGAAGCAAGTGCGATTTGGGTGACACCTTTGAGGACTGGAGTATTTGTGATGTTGAAGTTGATGTGGAGGAGAGCCCACTTAAAGGAGCACTTGATATCCGTTGAAGCACCTGCTGTTTTTGTGCCTCATCTGGAATTTGTAGCGATTGGCGTGGCCGTAAGAAAGGGATCTTATCACATTGTCCGCTAAAAGAAGTAGACATTTTAGTTTGGCTGGAAGATGGTCTTTCTTCTGCACCTACCCCACGGACACAACCTTTTTTCCCCTTCCCAACACGCCTATTCCCCTTTCCACCAGCAGCAGGCCTTTTTCCACTCATTTTGGTGGTTAACTAATTCACAACTCTGGAGTTGTTTGCACAAAAAAACAATGGATGGTAACCGAGCAGAGCTGAGTGGCCAAACTGTGGTATTAGGCCAAAACTATTGGCTGGGTTAGATGCAGAAAAAAATTATTTTTAATTTGCAACCTGATGGAGGTCAGTATAGATGGACTAATAGACCAAGTCCCACACACCGCTAGAAGCCCAAATATTTTTTCAGAGCTAGATGCAGAAAATTTTTTTATTCAATTTGCAACCTGATGGAGGTCAGTATAGATGGACTAATAGACCAAGTCCCACACACTGCTAGAAGCCCAAATATTTTTTCAGAGCTAGATGCAGAAAAAAATTATTTTTAATTTGCAACCTGATGGAGGTCAGTATAGATGGACTAATAGACCAAGTCCCACACACTGCTAGAAGCCCAAATATTTTTTCAGAGCTAGATGCAGAAAAAAATTATTTTTAATTTGCAACCTGATGGAGGTCAGTATAGATGGACTAATAGACCAAGTCCCACACACCGCTAGAAGCCCAAATATTTTTTCAGAGCTAGATGCAGAAAAAAATTATTTTTAATTTGCAACCTGATGGAGGTCAGTATAGATGGACTAATAGAGCAAGTCCCACACACCGCTAGAAGCCCAAATATTTTTTCAGAGCTAGATGCAGAAAAAAATTATATTCAATTTGCAACCTGCTGGAGGTCAGTATAGAAGGACTAATAGAACAAGTCCCACACACTGCTAGAAGCCCAAATATTTTTTCAGAGCTAAATGAAGAAAAAAATTATTTTTAATTTGCAACCTGATGGAGGTCAGTATAGATAGACTAATAGACCAAGTCCCACACACTGCTAGAAGCCCAAATATTTTTTCAGAGCTAGATGCAGAAAAAAAATATTTTTAATTTGCAACCTGATGGATGTCAGTATAGATGGACTAATAGACCAAGTCCCACACACTGCTAGAAGCCCAAATATTTTTTCAGAGCTAGATGCAGAAAAAAATTATTTTTAATTTGCAACCTGATGGAGGTCAGTATAGATAGACTAATAGACCAAGTCCCACACACCGCTAGAAGCCCAAATATTTTTTCAGAGCTAGATGCAGAAAAAAATTATATTCAATTTGCAACCTGCTGGAGGTCAGTATAGAAGGACTAATAGAACAAGTCCCACACACTGCTAGAAGCCCAAATATTTTTTCAGAGCTAAATGAAGAAAAAAATTATTTTTAATTTGCAACCTGATGGAGGTCAGTATAGATGGACTAATAGACCAAGTCCCACACACTGCTAGAAGCCCAAATATTTTTTCAGAGCTAGATGCAGAAAAAAATTATATTCAGTTTGCAACCTGATGGAGGTCAGTATAGATGGACTAATAGAATGATGCTATGCCCAAAAGATTTTACTTCACTAGGTGCAGTAAAAAAATTGGTATTCTATACACAGGTGGTATATCTTGCAACACAGATAGGCTACTCCACTGACTAACACACTCTGCAATAGGCCAAAAAGGATTAGCTTTGCTAGATTCAGCCAAATGCTGTGAAAAAACTTGCACAGCACTGGCACAGACCTGCCTGGCAAAAACTGATAGGAACTGATGTAACCTAGTCCTGAAAAGGACTCCAATTACAATTAGTCTTTACTCCCACAATCTATCTATTTAAGAGCACAGACCTGCCTGATAAAAGTCGTAGGAAATGCTGTAACCTAGTCCTTAAAAGGACTGCAATCACAACTATTCCCTACTCCCAAGCTATCTGTATATTTGTGCGAAAATTGGCTTGAAATTAACAAGGTATAGCGCACACAGCAACAGCGGTGCCGTCTAACACGCAGCTGCAGCAGTGAGAAAATGGTGGCGACGGGGAAAATGGCTTGGTCTTATAGGGCAAGGACATGTGACATACACTGCCAATCACACATGCCCTTGCTTGTGTGAAAAAAAGCACTTCGCTCCGTGTGTGCGCTGCTGATAGGCTGACAGATTGCACCTCCCCACTGCAAATGCGGGAAAGAGAAAAAAAAATGGAGATCTTCATTGTTCCTGCAGAGATCCATCCCCTGCCCCTCCCCCCGCCCCGCTGTACACTCAAACTGCGTATTAACATTAATTTTCATCATTACTGAGAAAAAATCCAGTTATGATTTTGGTGCAAGAACAGTTATCGAACATAACCTCGAACAGCCGAATTTTTCTCAAATTGTTCGTGTTCGCCGACCGGCTCGAACACCGCCCAAAACAGCTCGAATTTGAGATTGGCGAACAGTTCGAGTAGAACAACGCTCATCTCTAATCTATTGTCTATCACTGTGTATGGTGCTATAGATGCATTATACTGTGTATAGTCAGATATGGCGACATTACACTGTGTTCCAAATTATTATGCAAATAATATTTTCTCAGATTTTCCCAAATTACCTATATGAATTGCAGTCATTGTAATTTTCCAGTCAACTAACTATTAGAGTACAATTGAAAGGTTTTTGTACAAACTGCCTATGATAACAGTATATTTTTAAAAAAATAAAACACTCAAACTGCACTCAAAATGCATGTTCCAAATTATTATGCACAGCAGTGTTTTCAACTTTTCATTTTAATAAAGAACAAAAAAATGGTCATTTTTGAAATTATAAGCATTAGCAGGTTATTACAAACTGAAATCAAATAGTTTTCAACTCAAAACTTTATTCTAGGTGATGTTACATTTGCACATAGGACCCCTTGTTCGAAAGGAGCTTCTGAACTCTCTCGTCCATAGAATTTGTCAGGTTTTGGATGGTTTCTGCTTCAATTGTTTTGCATGAGGACAGAATACCCTCCCAGAGCTGTTGCTTAGATGTGAACTGCCTCCCGCCATCATAGACACTCCTTTTGATGACGCTCCAGAAGTTCTCAATGGGGTTGAGGTCAGGGGAGCATGGGGGCCACACCATAAGTTTGTCCCCTTTTATGCCCATAGCAGCCAGAGATGCAGATGTGTTATTTGCAGCATGAGACGGTGCATTATCATGCATGAAAATGATGTTGCTGTGGAATGCACGGTTCTTCTTCTTGAACCATAGCAGGAAGTGCGGTTTGAGAAACTCCACATACATTATGGAGTTTATCTTTACCCCTTCAGGGATCCTAAAGGGGCCGACAATCTCTCTCCCCATGATTCCAGCCCAAAACATTACTCCACCTCCTCCTTGTTGGCGCTGTAGTCGTGTTTGCATGGGGTGTCCATCAACCAGCCATCCTCCACTCCATCCATCTGGACCATCGAGCGTTGCACGGCACTCATCGGTGAACAAAACAGTTTTGAAGTCAGTCTTCATGTATTTGTGGCACCCCAGGGGTCTGGTTTCCACAGTAATGTAATGTTATGTCTGAGAGCAGGTGGGAGGTCCTTTGGTCAGGGATCCTGTGCATGCCACACCTCCTGCCCAGTCTTGGGAGGGGAAGAATTTCCCCTGTATAAACCCTGGGCTGAGGCAGGGTTAGTCAGTCAAGGAGAGTAGAGACAAGAAACAGTCACAGGAAGAAACAGCAGAAGCTCAGTGGGAGCAATACTACCACGAGTCAGGGGCTGGCAGCTGCAGAGATCGCCTGACTGAGAAGCTTTCTCACCGGACCCGGCGTCCGAGGCTGTGGGGACTAACTCTTACCCAGCAGCAGAAGCCGACCGGCAGGGGATTGCAGGTCCTCAGGCCCAGAAACCCGAAGGCATGGTCACACGCGTGGGACAAGCACCGCCATCGTGAAGCGGAAGCCATTAGAAGGCCCCGAGTCACCGGCCATACGGGTGAGCACCACACGGTACACTCAGGGACGTGGGCAACTTATATCCGCTTCTAGCAAGGTAGCCAGAAGAGTACAGTCAGTTTGGGAGGCCTACAACTCCGCCTGGCCAGGGGAGATCCCATCTGCTCAAGGACTGACCAGGCCCCGTTCGCTAGCAAGTACTCCGGGAGGGTCCTGAATTACACCGCACCGTCTCTGAGTGGTTCCTGCTACCCCCATCTTCCACGTCGGCTGCCCTGAGGCCATACCCCTCCCGTTGGGGGTTATACTATCACGCTGCACAATTCTACACCGGCCTCAGCGGTCTGCCCTGCAGCGGCAGCTCCATAGCTGCAAATCAACGGGTGGCGTAGTCGACACTCAAATAACATCTATCAAGACTGCCACACACTGAGTTTGACTCCCTGGGCACGGACCGGGTCCCCGCCACTCGGAGCCTACAACCCACATCTGATCCGGTTCCGGGTAAGCCCCCGTGCGCGAGACGCTGCGCGACACAGCAGGCCCAGGGGCGCGTCAACTTTGGCGTAGTCGGCAGGATTTCGTGCCCGCAACCACCGGGTAGTGCGTGCCTGAAAAAGAGACTTTTAAAACTTACCATCCGTGAAGTTTTCCCGCCATCGGTGAAGATTCCCGCCATCCGGCACCATTTTCAGCCTTCTTCCCGCCATCTGTGAAGATTCCCGCCATCCGGCGCCATCTTCAGCCTTCTTCCCGCCATCCGTGGAGTTTTCCCGCCGTTGGACGCCATCTTGAGGACGCCGCGCGGGAAGAAGAGGGGCGTGGACTCCGAAAAGCCCGCGAGAACTGAAGCCCCGCCTCACGTCCGGACGTTGCGTAAGGTCCTGGAAGGAGCCCAGCAGACGCCGACGTCCCCGGAGCGCGACGGAAGGTCCTCAACCCTGACGATCCACTGCGGAGCCGCGGCCTACGGAAGAGGATCATCGCAAGATAGGCCACGGTCCACTAGGGGGGAGGAAGATGTCGGATACGGAGGAGAGCTTCACTGCCTCAACCCCCGCCAGCGCTACCGCTGCTGCAGTTATGCCCTTCACCATGCCCTATATCCCGGGAGCAGCTTGGCTACCCCAGTACTCAGGGGAGTCACATACCCTGCATGACTTTAGAGAAAAGCTGGATAGCCTCTTCCAGGTGTACCCCCTCACAGAAGAGCAAAAAGTGAGCATCCTGGTGGCCCAACTAACCGGGGCAGCCAAAAGGGAAGTAAAATCCTGGCCACCTGGGAGGAAGACTGTCGCAGGGATACTAACCCGGCTGAAGGACACCTTTGATACCCGCACCTCAGCCGAGATTAAGCTTAGATTCTACGGGTGCAAGCAGCGAGCGCATGAGAGTATAAGGGACTATGCACTAAACCTACAAGAGGCCCTGAGGGCCATTAAGCAGACCGACCCTGATGGAGTGGGAAACGAGGACAGGCTGTTGACCGAACAGTTTATAGAGGGACTATATTGTAATACCCACCGAACCCAGTTGCGGGCAATGGCCTTGCAGGATCCCCATCTGGGATTTGCACAGTTCAAGGACAGAGCCATCCGGGTGCTCCGAGAACCGGCACCAGGTGGTGTTGTGACCCACAGGCGCCCCACTACCACTTACCACCAGGAGGCGGCGCCCTTGTCGGCAGGGCCTGTGGGAGCTGATGCGCAGGCTTTGGACAATGACCCGGCTCCAGACCTACACCATCAGGTCCAAGAGCTAGCTAAGAGCGTTGCTGCGCTAACCCGAACTGTGCAGTCTTTACAGGTTTCCACTCCAGGGAAGATCCAGCTGGCATCCGGACCGGAGGACATCCCGTGGCGTCGACCAAGGAGGACCCCACCGGCCAGAGGAAGACCCAGTGACCGATATAGCGAGGACGGACGACCCATCTGCCGCCGCTGCAATCAACCCGGACATATGGCAAGGTACTGTTCTTTAAACGGGCACAACCTGGGGTAGAGGGCCAACCCCCAGGAAAAAGATCACCAGGCCCATCGAACTGGCGCGACAGATATGTGGGAGGACGTCCAGTCTTGCCTGTGGTACTGGATGGCATTCCCATGAGTGCCCTACTGGACACCGGGTCACAGGTCACCACCATCCCGTACGTGCTCTTTAAGCAATACTGGAATGACTCGAATATTACCCGCTACCCTGACGAGGACTTGAGTATCATCGCCAGCAATGGCCAGCCCGTGCCACAGATCGGATTTAAAGAAGTGACCATCAAAATCGGTAGAGTCGAGCTGGCAGCACAGGGACTGATCATTGTAGATATTGACAAACATGAGAGTCACCCAAAAATAACTCTAGGAACTAATGTAATTGAAAATTGTCTTGCAGAGGTGATTTTCCTTCTACAGCAGGTTGCCAAGAACGCCAGTTCCGGCGAGCAGCGGGTGCTCCAGAAAGAGATCCGGGCACTGATGCGACGGCAACAGGTGGAACTCTCCGGCGGTGAGATTGGTAGCGTAAGAATGTGTGACCCTTTTCCTATTGCCATGCCCCCAAAAAGTGAAATGATGATTTGGTGCCGGGCAGCTATTGGTCTGAGAGGTAGAGATTACCAGGCAATATTTATTTTTTATTTTTTGACATTCACACACTATATAAATCCATGCCGGTTGCATGGATTTATATAGTGTAAAGTTGACAAGCACTTTCCAAGTGATGCTAAAATCGCTTGGGAAGCGCTTGTCAACCCGCATGCGGAAATGAAAGTGAAGACTGCTTAATTTCCGCATGTCCCTGGCAGGAAACCGCATGTACAATCCGCATGCTTTTTTTTCCTGCCAGAGAGATGCAGAAACGCTCAGGAAAAAATCCTGAGCATTTCTGCATCGTGTGCACATACCCTTAATGTATAGCAAATGTCCGACTACGCCACCCGTGGATTGCGGTCAGTGGGGACCGCCGCTGCGCTGCCGACCGCTGAGGCTGATGTTGTTTGCGCAGCCGAGTATGGGATAACTCCCCACGGGAGAAGTATTGCCTCAGGGCAGCTAATGTGAGAGATGATGGGAGTGATGGTGTGAGGGTCCCAGTGCTAATGGTGCTGGTGCGGCAAGGAATCACAGAGACGTGAGGTGCAGTTCAGGGTCTTTACTGATGGTACAAGGCAGACCCTCCCGGGAGTACTGGCTAGTATAAGGGGCCTGGTCAGTCTGCGAGCAAGCAGGAGTTCCCCTGGCCAGGTGGAGTTGTAGGCCTCCCCGTTTATCTGCACTCTTCCTGGCTACCTTGCTGTCAGCGGTTACAAGTAGCCCACGTCCCTGAGTATACCGTGTGGTGCTCACCCGTATGGCTGGTGACTTGGGGCCTTCTGTTAGCCTCCGCTCCTGGATGGCGGCGCTGGTCCCTTCTTTGTGACTGAGCCTCCGGGCTTGAACAGAGGACCTGGAATCCCCTGCCGGCTGGTTTCTGCTGCTGGGTATATATATCAGTCCCCACAGCCTCGGACTCCTGTGTCCGGTTTTAGTAACTTCAGCCAGGGCGAGCTATATCTCTGCTCAGCTCCAGCCCCTGGTCTTCAGCTGCTGCTCCTACAGAGCTCCTGATGTATCTTTCCCTGTGTCTGGAACTTCACTGTCTAATCCCGCCCCAGACCCAGTTTATAAGGGCAGATTCCTCCCCTCCCAGGTCTGGGTGGGCCGTGTTGCATGTTTAGGGCTCCTGACCAGAGAAACCTCCCACTTGCTCTCAGACATAATATCTCTATTACTGTGGTAACCAGACCCCTGGGGTGCCACATTCCCCCCTAGTAAATTTTAGTACTCCGGGACTAAACACATTTTTAAAGAAACATAAATACAGGGTATAAACGATAATACAAAAACATATTTACAAGAAGCTTTAGTTCTTTAAAGGTCACGGCGTGTCCGTAACCGGGTGTCCATATCACCCAAGGTGAAGTTTGTGAAACAAGGGGGTGTCCATGTCACCCAAGGTGAAACTTTAAGCGAAGTAGGGGACCTGTCCAAAGCAAACCCCTTGCGTTGGCCTTGGGCGTGGCTGCAAGGCTGGAGCTAACTACTTTGAGCCGCAAGTAGGCCACGCCAGACAGGTTTTCTTTTCCGCGGCCGTCTTTGCAAGAGGCACCAAGGTGCAACTATCTACAAGCATTGTTCCGGTTATCCAGTGTCCATAACCTGTTAGTCCAAATAAATCTGCAGGGTAACTGAGAAACATAATTAGTAACAGGCAACAAACATAAACCATAAACAGTTAACAGATAAATTCACAGTGCATCACTTTAGATTTTCCAGCGAGCGAGCATCTGACCTCTAGTGACTCTAGTGGACCTACGGAGCTCACTAACTGATTCTGCACTACAGGGTGTAGGAGGTACAAAACCTACAAAAGACAAAAGACAAAAATATATCTCATACCCTACCATCATTATATATAAATGTAAAGCAAAGTTGCATAATAAATATAGGGTACTTAGTGAACTATTTTTGATCAAAAAAAGTATACAAGCCGTCCCACCAGCGGCAAGGTGACCCTAAATTGGGACGGTACCTATACTGCCTATATTAAAAACCTTACTGTATATCAAAGTTGAAGTAATGCATATAAAAGGGTAGACAAATAGGACCGGGTCCCAACTCCAGACCACCCAGGCCCGTGGTAAGCTACATATATACCAGTCAGCTCAACAAAGGGGATGCCACACCCTTAAATTGCACAGAATTTCATCTCATCCATGACAGCACTAACACCCAGTGCTGTGTTGGGTAAGAGAGAAATAAATAGGTGAGTCATGGCCAGCTATTAATGGCTGGAGGAGGCTGGGGTTTTTTTTACTTTTTTTTTCATCAGCACATGTCTGCAATATTTCCATCTTTTTTGTACTATATATAGATTTACACTCTGTATATAATACATAAAAATACCGGTAATTGAATTTCCCCAAGACCATGAGAATGAATCATAGTTTTGGGGAAAAAGGTGAGTGTTGGCCGGCTATTTAGGGGTGGAGGAAGCTGGATTTTTTTTTATTTTTTTTATTCAGTTTATAGAACATCACATACAATGTGAGTGTAAGCAGTGCACATAGCAGGAAAATTCACCCAGAAGTGGGCAGAAATGGGGCATAATACTGTGTATAGCTGGGCTGTGGACTATCAAACTGTCTATAGAGAGGCTATTGTCAATCATATTGTATATAGGGGGCCATGTTCTATCATACTGTGTAAATAGGGGATGTATTGCTTCATACTGTGTATGGGGGATTTAGGTGCATTATACTATGTATAGGCAGGTATGGGGACATTATATTGTGTATAGGGGCTATTCGGGCATCATACTGTGTATAGGGGCTTATAGGCCATAATGCTGTGTATCTGGGCTATGGACTATCAAACTGTCTATAGAGGGGCTATTGTCTATCATATTGTATATAGGGGGCTATGTTCTACCCTACTGTGTATGGGAAGATATAGCCTATAAAACTGTGTAAATAGGGGATGTATTGCTTCATACTGTGTATGGGGGGCTATAGGTGCATTATATTATGTATAGGCAAGTATGGGGACATTATACTGTGTATAGGGGCTATTCGGGCATCATACTGTGTATAGCTGGGCTATGCACTATCAAACTGTCTATAGAGGGGCTATGGTTTATCATATTGTACATAGGGGGCTATGTTCCAATATACTGTATATGGGAAGCTATGGGCTATAAAACTGTGTTAAAAGGGGATATATGGCATCATACTGTGTATGGGGGGCTATAGAGGCATTATACTGTGCATAGAGGCTTTTTGGCCATGATACTCTATTAAGGGACTATGGGCCATAATACTGTGCATAGCTGGGCTGTGGACTATCAAAGTGTCTATAGAGGGGCTATTGTCTATCATAATTTATATAGGGGCTATGTTCTATCATACTGTGTATGGGAAGCTATAGGCTATAAATCTGTGTAAATAGGGCACATATTGCTTCATACTGTGTATGGGGGGGTTATAGCGGCATTATACTGTGTATAGAGGCTTGTGGGCCATCATACTCTAAAAAGGGCTATGGGCAATCATATTGTGTATAGGTTCTTATGAGCCATCATACACTGTAGAGGGGCTATGAGGCCATAATACTGTGTATAGCTGGGCTATGGGCTACCATACTGCGTATAGCTGGGCTATGGGTTACTATATTGGGTAGGGGGAGCTATGGGCTATCATGCTGTGAAAAGGGCTCTACATCTCAATTATAGACATGTGTGAGACACTTCAAAATTTTTATACCGGTGATCACCTTTCATCTCATCCATGACAGCACTAACACCCAGTGCTGTGTTGGGTAAGAGAGAAATAAATATGTGAATTATGGCCAGCTATTAATGGCTGGAGGAGGCTGGACTTTTTTTCTATTTTTTTCATCATCACATGTCTACAATAATTCCATCTTTATTGTACTATATATAGATTTACACTCTGTATATAATACATACAAATACCGGTAATTGAATTTCCCTAAGACCATGATAATGCATCATAGTTTTGGGGAAAAAGGTGAGTGTTGGTCGGCTATTTAGGGGTGGAGGAAGCCGGATTTTTTTTTTTTTTTTTTTTTTTTTTTAGTTCAGTTTATAGAACTTCACATAAAATTTGAGTGTAAGCAGCGCACATAGCAGGAAAATTCACCCAGAAGTGGGGAAAAAGGGCCATAATACGGTGTATAGCTGGGCTATGGACTATTAAACTGTCTATAGAGGGGCTATTGTCTATTATGTTGTATATAGGGGGGCTATGTTCTATCATACTGTGTATGGGAAGCTATAGGTTATAAAACTGTGTAAATAGGTGATATGAGTCATAATACTGCGTATGGGGGGCTATAGAAGCATTAAAGTGTGTATAGAGGCTTATAAGCCATCATACTCTATAAAGGGCTATGGGCAATCATATTGTGTATAGGTTCTTAAGTTCCATCATAGAGGGGCTATGAGGCCATAATACTGTGTATAGCTGGGCTATGTGCTACCATGCTGTGTATGGGGAGCTAGGGGCATTCATGCTGTGAATAGGGCTCAGCATCTCAATTATAGACATGTGTGAGACACTTTAAAATTTCTTATACCGGTGAACACATTTCATTTCATCCATGACAGCACTAACACCCAGTGCTGTGTTGGGTAAGAGAGAAATAAATAGGTGAATTATGGCCAGCTATTAATGGCTGGAGGAGGCTGGTTTTTTTTTTTACTTTCTTTTTCATCAGCACATGTCTACAATATTTCCATCTTTTTTGTACTATATATAGATTTACACTCTGTATATAATACATAAAAATACCGGTAATTGAATTTCCCCAAGACCATGATAATGCATCATAGTTTTGGGGAAAAAGGTGAGTGTTGGCCGGCTATTTAGGCGTGGAGGAGGCCGGATTTTTTTTTTTTTTTTTTTAATAGTTTAATTTATAGAACATCACATACGTTTTGAGTGTAAGCAGTGCACATAGCAGGAAAATTCACCCAGAAGTGGGGAAAAAGGGCCATAATATGGTGTATGGCTGGGCTATGGAGTATTAAACTGTCTATAGAGGGGCTATTGTCTATTATATTATATATAGGGGGGCTATGTTCTATCATACTGTGTAAATAGGGGATGTATGGCATCATACTGTGTATGGGGGGGTTATAGAGGCATTATACTGTGTATAGAGGTGTAGCGTCGGTGCCCCTGCCTCCTGCTAGGCAGGGACGCTGTTCCCCTCACCTCTCCGCTCCGTGCCCGGCGTCTTCCTCCCGCTCTGGTGGCAGCACACGCTGCTTCCCGGTCACGGTGCTTAGGGCGCGCGCGTGCTTCCCCTCTCTTAAAGGGGCCGCGCGCGCCGTCCTAAGGAGTCCCCGGCCAATGGCCGGAGTACTTCACCATATATAAGGCACCTCCTCCAAAATGGATGTGCCCGAGCAATGTTGTAGCACAGTTCATCACTCTGCTTCAGCCCTCAGGTCCGTTTCCAGTTACCTGCCAGTTACCTGCCAGTTTCCTGCCAGTTTCCTGTCTGATACCTGCTTGACTCTTGTCTACCTGCTGCTTATCCTGCGGTCCGACAGTCTGCCTACCAGCCCTGCCAGTCTGTCTATGGATCCGTCTGCCCGCTCACCTGGGAGCGCACATCTGCTACCTGCCTGCTAGCCTACCTGGAGGCTTCGCCGTCACGTGCTGTGACCACCTGCCTGTCCAGAGACTCTTGCCCGCTCATCTGGGAGTGCTCACCTACTACCTGTCTGCTAGCCTACCTGGAGGCTCCGCCGTCACGTGCTGTGACCACCTGCCTGTCCAGAGACTCTTGCCCGCTCACCTGGGAGCGCTCACTTGCTACCTGTCTGCTAGCCTACCTGGAGGCTCCGCTGTCACGTGCTGTGACCACCTGCCTGTCCAGAGACTCTTGCCCGCTCACCTGGGAGCGCTCACCTGATATCTGCCTGCTTGCCTACCTGGAGGCTCCGCCGTCACGTGCTGTGACCACCTGCCTGTCCAGAGACTCTTGCTCGCTCACCTGGGAGCGTCCACCTGCTACCAGCCTGCTAGCCTACCTGGAGGCTCTGCCGTCACTTGCCGTGACCACCCGCCTGTCAAGAGACTGT
The DNA here is from genome assembly GCF_046119375.1 of Phyllobates terribilis. Classification (NCBI taxonomy): domain Eukaryota; kingdom Metazoa; phylum Chordata; class Amphibia; order Anura; family Dendrobatidae; genus Phyllobates; species Phyllobates terribilis. The sequence continues at coordinate 18,869 of NW_027364061.1, read as the reverse complement.
CCCGGTCACTTGCTCTGATCCCCTGCCCGTTTACCCAGAGACTGTCCCGGTCACTTGCCGTGACCTCCTGCCCGATTACTCAGAGACTGTCCCGGTCCCTTGCCGTGACCACCTGCCCGTTTACCCAGAGACTGTCCCTGTCACTTGCTGTGACTACTTGCCCGTCTTCCCTGGGCGCCACCCGCTTCCTTACAAGGACCGCCCCCTTGTATAGTAGCTCAGAGGTTCCGCCTCCCAGACCCGTTACAAGAGGCTTGTAGGCCATCATACTCTATAAAGGGCTATGGTCAATCATATTGTGTATAGGTTCTTAAGTTTCATCATACACTATAGAGGGGCTATGAGGCCATAATACTGTGTATAGCTGGGCTATGCGCTACCATGCTGTGTATGGGGACCTAGGGGCATTCATGCTGTGAATAGGGCTCAGCATCTCAATTACAGACATGTGTGAGACACTTTAAAATTTCTTATACCGGTGAACACATTTCATCTCATCCATGACAGCACTAACATCCAGTGCTGTGTTGGGTAAGAGAGAAATAAATAGGTGAGTCATGGCCAGCTATTAATGGGTGGAGGAGGCTGGACTTTTTTTACTTTTTTTTTCATCAGTACATGTCTGCAATATTTCCACCTTTTTTGTACTATATATAGTTTTACACTCTGTATATAATACATAAAAATACCGGTAATTGAATTTCCCCAAGACCATGAGAATGCATCATAGCTTTGGGGAAAAAGGTGAGTGTTGGCCGGCTATTTAGGGGTGGAGGACGCCGGATTTTTTTTTTTTCAGTTCAGTTTATAGAACATCACATACAATTTGAGTGTAAGCAGTTCACATAGCAAGAAAATTCACCCAGAAGTGGGCAAAAAGGGTCATAATATGGTGTATAGCTGGGCTATGGACTATTAAACTGTCTATAGAGGGGCTATTGTCTATTATATTGTATATAGGGGGGCTATGTTCTATCATACTGTGTATGGGAAGCTATAGGTTATAAAACTGTGTAAATAGGGGATATGAGTCATAATACTGCGTATGGGGGCTATAGAAGCATTATACTGTGTATAAGGGCTTATAAGCCATCATACTCTATAAAGGGCTATGGGCAATCATATTGTGTATAGGTTCTTAAGTTCCATCATACACTATAGAGGGGCTATGAGGCCATAATACTGTGTATAGCTGGGCTATGTGTTACCATGCTGTGTATGGGGAGCTAGGGGCATTCATGCTGTGAATAGGGCTCAGCATCTCAATTATAGACATGTGTGAGACACTTTAAAATTTCTTATACCGGTGAACACATTTCATCTCATCCATGACAGCACTAACACCCAGTGCTGTGTTGGGTAAGAGAGAAATAAATAGGTGAATTATGGCCAGCTATTAATGGGTGGAGGAGGCTGGGTTTTTTTTACTTTTTTTTTCATCATCACATGTCTGCAATATTTCCATCTTTTTTGTACTATATATAGATTTACACTCTGTATATAATACATAATAATACCGGTAATTGAATTTCCCCAACACCATGAGAATGCATCATAGTTTTGGGGAAAAAGGTGAGTGTTGGCCGGCTATTTAGGGGTGTAGGAAGCCGGATTTTTTTTATTTATTTTTTATTCAGTTTATAGAACATCACATAAAATGTGAGTGTAAGCAGTGCACATAGCAGGAAAATTCACCAGAAGTGGGCAGAAATGGGGCATAATACTGTGTATAGCTGGGCTGTGGACTATCAAACTGTCTACAGAGAGGCTATTGTCAATCATATTGTATATAGGGGGCTATGTTCTATCATTCTGTGTAAATAGGGGATGTATGGAATCATACTGTGTATGGGGGGCTTTAGGTGCATTATACTATGTATAGGCAGGTATGGGGACATTATACTGTGTATAGGGGCTAATCGGGCATCATACTGTGCCTTATGGCCTTATGGGCCATAATGTTGTGTATCTGGGCTATGGACTATCAAACTGTCTATAGAGGGGCTATTGTCTATCATATTGTATATAGGGGGCTATGTTCTACACTACTGTGTATGTGAAGATATAGGCTATAAAACTGTAAATAGGGGATGTATTGCTTCATACTGTGTATGGGGGGCTATAGGTGCATTATATTATGTATAGGCAAGTGTGGGGACATTATACTGTGTATAGGGGCTATTCGGGCATCATACTGTGTATAGTTGGGCTATGCACTATCAAACTGTCTATAGAGGGGCTATGGTTTATCATATTGTACGTAGGGGGTATGTTCTAATATACTGTATATGGGAAGCTATGGGCTATAAAACTGTGTTATCTGTCTATCATAATTTATATAGGGGCTATGTTCTATCATACTGTGTATGGGAAGCTATAGGCTATAAATCTGTGTAAATAGGGGACATATTGCTTCATACTGTGTATGGGGGTTTATAGAGGCATTATACTGTGCATAGAGGCTTGTGGGCCATCATACTCTAAAAAGGGCTATGGGCAATCATATTGTGTATAGGTTCTTATGAGCCATCATACACTATAGAGGGGCTATGGGGCCATAATACTGTGTATAGCTGGGCTATGGGCTACCATACTGCGTATAGCGGGGTGAGAGGATGATAGGAGTTATACTTCACCCAAGACTACGATGTAAGACACAGATGAAGTTATTCTTCCCTTATCTGGACATTTGGACTGACGCCCAGAAATTAGATTGTAACTTGTTTTTAGCTGTCTCAGCAACCTTCTACTGCTATGAATTATCACTTTTCTGCTTATGAAACTTTCTTATCAACATTCCACTGTTATGAATCATCACTTCACTGCTTGTGAAACAAAGGCATTTTACTGCGCATGTGTGACAAAAAACTATGATTATTAGTATAAATAAAGGGACAGCACCTATAGAGGCAGGCGCGCTCAGGGGCTTCCCAGTACTTGATTATACACTACGTGTCTGTGTATTTCTTGTTACGGGGATACCCCGACTCCAACAAGGACCCTCCATGGCTGAATGATCCTAACAATTCCTGGCGCCCGAACAGGGACCCGAGGTCTGCGTATTTGCGTATTCCTTCAAGTTCATCGACCGGCACGAGTAACCGCTGAGATTGGGACATCGGAACAGCAGATGACAAACCTGGCCAGGTAAGAGACACTGTTAGTTCTCTTACATCTGCTCTGCGATAGTCCGTAAATTTCATGCATATCTTGTGTTGGGATTGAGGAACTAGTAGAGAAGGATACCTATAGCTCAGGTCATTCATGTATATACTGTAGGATCTGTCGAAGGAGAGGTCAGAGAAGGTTATGAAACGGATGGTATGAAAGAGATGTGGATGTCGGGAATAGCCTCATAAGCCGCACTAAGGTAGATGACATAAGTATTACGGAGATTGCCTAACTGAGTCATAAGGTTGTGTCCTTTCGGGGAAACCTTCGCTCACGCTTAACTCCCGAACCTTTGTCCTCCTTTTTGACGGATAAGAGATTGACAGAATGAGCCCATGGAAGTAATGATAATACTCCAGGGACACGATATATAATGGAGACTGTATGGTTCATTTTATGTATTGTTGGTCTTGCCCTTGTTGCCATATATATATGTGTTAGAATTACTCTACACTTCAGACAAAACGGTCCAGAGAAACCGTTTCAGATACTGGCTCCTTAGGACAGAATAGGTAACGAGGAAAGGTAAAATATAGAATATATTTTATCTAACCCAAAAAGCCTCCTAAGGTAGGAATAGTCAGGAAAAATGGGCAACAAACAGACTAAGACCACAAATGATGAACAAGATGTCTATACAATCGTGAAAGAAAGGTGTGGTGTAGAAGCAACTAAGAATTTAGGGAAAGTTTGCAAAACTTTTCAGGTAGCAAGGCATGACAGGTTTAACAGGAAACTATGGGAGGACATTCGGGTTAGAAAAGCAGGAGTGATAAGAGACAAAGGATGGCAGGAACAAGTAGAGGCCATGGTCGAACTATCAAAAACAGCAGAGACAGACCATTGGACTTTTAATAAAGACAATGGATTATGGAGAACTCCAGTCAGACAGGGTCCCATTGTACAAACAGAAAACAGTAAACAAATGAACCCATTGGCACCACCATATCAGCCCAGGTCAGAACCCACACTGTATCCTGATTTTCGGGGTCCGGGTGGATGGACATGTACAAACTGTGGACTCCAGAATCCAGACTGGAGAGACACATGTGCAGGATGTGGAGCACCACGACCACATGATATGTTGGCACCAGTGCGTATCCTCAGTCGACCATACAGAGAAGAAGATGGTGGCAATCCACCGCGTAGAGTAACTAGATACCATCAGACTAGACAATATTTTCCATGGACCCCCGCTGAGGGAATGTCCCTACTTCAGAATGCACCAGATCCAATACAATGCCCACTAAGATTTGCTACGTACATACAGCAGATAATACACACCCATAATGGAACATGGTCAGATGGGACAGAATTATGTAGAATGAAAATGACACCAGGGTTGTATCAGGAATTGATGACAGTTATAGAACCTCATAGACCTCAACCAGTAGATGGTGAGGATCCAAATACCGCACTGTCAGGACAGAATTTTATGATCAGACTTATGGAGTTTATGAGAACTAAACAACGAATGAGAGGGACTTCAGGAACTGTCTCCCAGAAGTCAGGACAGCCTGTAGATGAATACTACTTAGCGGTAGAAAACAGTTACAGAGACGAGGGAATGGACCTTACCAATGAAGGAGTCATTCGACTGATGACAAAAACTTTTATAGAGAATCTTAACCCAAAACTTAGGGAAAAGTTCAAGGCTGCAACTCCTGATTGGAGAACCTTAGATGATCCCCAGATAGTCAGACAAAAACTATTAGGGATAGAAATGGATATGCGTGAGGCAGCATCCAAACCCGTCAGAGTAGCAGCAAATAATAGTCTGGTCAATAAAAACAACAGATCAAATCAGACCTATGACAAAGGGAACTTGGATAAGAAAACTAATCCATGTCACTACTGTAAGAAACCAGGACATTGGATTAGAGAATGCAGGAAAAAAGCCAGGGATATAGAAGATGGTACCTATGTCCCAAGAGAATCACAAGAAAAGACAGTACAGGCTTCTGCTCCTGCAGCAAGCGAGTGACTAGACGTGATGCAAACCACTTTGACTGGAAGGCGCCCAATAATTCAGGTAAAAGTAGCAGGAAAACAATGCCCTTTTCTAATAGATACCGGAGCAACTTCCTCCGTCCTCAATGAAGACGCCTTACCAAATGCTGATTGTTTATCAGATGATGTAACCTATACCGAAGGGTATGATGGAGGAATCAGGCCACTCCCATATAGTATTCCCCTTGAAACAAAGAAAGGATCTAAAATATTTTTATCTAAATTTCTTTTTGTCAAAGGGGCACCTACTTGTCTTCTAGGTACAGACCTATTAAAGCAGACAGAAATGAATATCCAATTTTTGGAGGATGGTAGAGTCCAAATTTTGGTGCCTGATGACCAAGAGTCTCTAGAAAACATTGTAAAAGTCCAAGCCTTAGAGGATGAGAAAGATCCTGCCCCTACCCAAATTATTTTAGATCTTTCTGAGGTATCAGAAAAATTATGGGCACAACATGACACCGATGTAGGACTAATGCCAATAGCTCCAGTAAAAGTCACTCCTGTTCCAGGTGTGACACTACCCCAATTGAGACAGTATCCTATTAGTGCCCAACAAGAACACGCCATAGGAGAACAGATAAAAGATTATCTAAAAACTGGAGTACTGATAGAAGTAAAGTCACCAGCCAATACACCGTTGTACCCCGTAAAAAAGAAATCTACTGAGGGGTCAGCTGCTAGATACCGGATGGTACATGATTTAAGAGAGATAAATAAAATTTTGGAACCTATTACTCCTGTTGTGCCAAATCCACACACGTTGCTATCACAGATCCCAGCAACAGCACGAGTATTTTCTGTCATAGACTTATCAAATGCATTTTTTTCAGTACCATTACACCCAGACTGTTACAAACTGTTTGCATTTACATTTAAGAATAGACAATTAGCATGGACAAGATTACCACAGGGTATGATACATTCACCTACCTTGTACTCAGAAGCTATGAGATCAGTTCTTCAAAATTTCAAACCTACGGATGAGGTTGTAATTCTTCAATATGTTGATGACCTATTATTATGTGCCCCTGCTCAAGAGTCCGCAAACAGCAACACAATAAGATTGTTAAAATTTCTAGCAGACATGGGCTGTAAAGTTAACAAGAAAAAAGTACAACTTTGTATGACTACGGTAGTATTTCTAGGACACTGCATTTCACAAGGTATTCGGCACCTCACCGCCGACAGACTAAAAATCATTAGAGATCTTGTTCCTCCCAAGAACTACAAAACATTAAGAGCATTTTTGGGAATAGTATCACACTGCAGACAATGGGTTATACATGCTAGTCAGCTTATGCAACCTCTATATGATTGTTTAAAAATCGAGCCTTTTCAGTTAACTGAATCAGCGCTCATAGCCTTTCAAGACCTCAAGAAAGGTCTCATGTCAGCCCCGGCCTTGGGAATCCCAGACTACGCCAAACCATTCCAATTAATGGCTGCGGAAATGTCTAATCATGCTACAGGAGTACTAACACAGAAACATGAAAATAAACAAAGACCTGTCGCATACTATTCTGCTCAATTAGATAATGTTACCAAAGCTGCACCATCATGTGTCAGAGTAGTAGCAGCTGTCTCTCTTTTGGTAGAAAAAGCCTCAGAAATAGTACTAGACCATGCCTTAATAGTACAAACTACACATGATGTACATGGCATACTGAATCAGGTATTGCCAAAACACATTTCAATGATTAGACAAATCCTAGAATCAGCTGCTTCAACCAAACAAGTAGCAGTAATAAAAGTACCTGCACATGTAAGACTCGACACCGAGATAGCTAGGGGTAATGACCGAGCCGACAAGGCTGCTAAGCGAGCTGCAGTAAAACCTCTGACAACTGACCACACTATTAGTGCAGTATCAGAATTTGACTTAATTACACGGCTCAAAGAAGCCCACCAGCAGGTGAGTAGAGAAGAAAAAGAAGAGTGGCAGAAACAGGGGGCAGAAGAAAAAGAAGGACTATGGAGAAAAGGAGATGAGCTTTGTCTCCCCCGAGCGTGGTACCCTGTTGTGGTCAGTGAAGCCCACGGACCTACACATGTGTCTGCAAACGGTATGATACAGAGGGTCAGACAGAAGTGGTTAGCCCCAGGGTTCGGCCAGGTAGCTCGAGCAAAATGTGGTTCTTGTGAAATCTGTTTAGCCCACAATCCAGGACAGACTGTTAAGACCCCCCAGAAGCACCATGTAAGACCACTATATCCGTTCCAGAGACTTCAGATCGATTACATCCAGATGCCTAAGCATGGACACTATGAGTATGTACTGGTATGTGTGGACATGTTTTCGGGGTGGCCAGAGGCTTATCCAGTTCAAAAAGCCACGGCTAAAGTCACTGCAGTAAAAATAGCACATGAACTGGTACCCCGTTATGGTATCCCAGAAGTGATCGAGTCAGATAGAGGTACACATTTTACTGGAGAGATCTTTCAGAATGTAATGAAAATGTTGTGTATAAAAAGTGAACTACACACCCCTTACCACCCACAGAGTTCTGGTAAGGTAGAGAGAATGAATGGAACACTTAAGTTAAAAATACAGAAAGCCATGGCAGAAACACAGAAACCATGGACTGAGTGTCTCCCAATAGCATTGTATTCAGTCAGAAACACCCCCCAGGGAAAGAGCAAACTCACCCCCCATGAAATATTGTTTGGTAGAGTTGCCAATACAGGATTGTATTTCCCACAGACTTTAATGTTAGAAACTGAAAGCTTAACTGCTTATGTACAAAATTTATGTAAGCATGTGTCTAAAATACACTCTTTAGTGTTCTCTTCCATTCCAGATCCTGATTCCATTGAGGGAACGCACAAGCTGCAACCAGGAGACGAAGTTTACGTAAAAAGACATAACAGAAGAACGCTAGAACCCAGATTTGAGGGTCCATATCAGGTGTTATTGACAACTCCAACTGCAGTAAAATTGGAAGGAAAATCAGCATGGGTACATGCAAGCCATTGCAAAAAGAAATAGTGGTGATTGTACTTGTGTTAGCTATAACGATAGATCAGGGAGACCTGTGGGATAAACTAAGTTCCCCAAAACCTGCAGATAATAAATTTATAAAACATCATGAGACATTGGTAAACGGGCTGCTCGATGGCGGACAGAAAATAGCAGACTGTTGGATTTGTACGCATTCTCCAATATCAGCCACGAGCATACCCTTCCTGGCCGTACCCATGACCCCTGAGGAAGTGTTTACATGGACTAATTGCTCAGACAAATTAGCAAATAACCAAACCGTTAATTCTAGATTATGGAACACCACTGTTGCCATCCCAGTTGTGGGGTGGGTGGGATTTCCCTGGTGGCAAGGTAATATGACCGGAAAAATAAACAACTTACAATATTTAGCGTTTAAAGGGGGTGTATGGGTTCCTAGAAATAAGACGGGACTAACAGACTTAGGGTTAATTCCTACAGAAAATATACAACTCAGTTTTAGTAGCACAGTATCTTCTTCTCAACCTTTTAAACCTGATATAGTAGAAAAATACATACACAATAATGGTTGGAAATATTCACAATTATTCCCCGATGGAAACAATGATACATGTTCAAAGATACCAGGTAATATATTATGTAATGAGTCAAGTGCATATGACCCAGGTACACCGACTTGTGAAAATCCAGATGCAGGATACTGTAGTCCATTAGGTCAAAAACCCCCTTGGTGTATACTTCAGAATGTATCTAAATTTTTAGATTTGGTACATAGGTTGGTGTTCCAACACTCTGCAATATGGGATCTGCCTGAAGGAACCTTCTGGATTTGTGGAAATGGAGCATACAAATGGCTCCCAGTAGGAATAAAAGGTGCATGTACTCTAGGACGCTTAACACCGGCCACATTTATAGTTCAGAATCAGCAGGTAGATATGCAAGCAGTACCTAAACACACACTATACAAAAGAGCAGCCGACAACTCGCCTAGACCTTCAGGTAGGCCACATGTGGTCCAAATGGGAATTCCTAATAAAATATTCAGCACTTTCTTTGTGTATCCAATGTTGATGCAGATGTGGGATAAATTAGTTCAGGCCACCGACTATCTAGATGATCAGATATGGGATATTATGGATATACTTAATACTAGTATAGCTGTCCAAAATCAACTTATAATTGTTACTAATCAACATACTGTAGTGTTAGACTACCTAACTGCGGCCCAGGGAGGAATGTGTCAAATTATTGGTCCAACCTGTTGTCATTACATAGATCCAAACAGTACAATGAGTATGAGGTTCAAGCTGGCAGATATACAACGATTACGGGATGAATATGACAGACACAATGACCAAAATAAAGATAGCTGGTGGTCAGACACCTTCTCCTTTCTCAACCCAAAGAACTGGTTTAAGGGTATTGGAGGTTGGGTGGCTGGAATTCTGCAAGGTATATTACAGATTGTGCTAATTATAGTAGTCATATATGTAGTGTTTAAAATAGGATTAAAAATTATTTTAATATGCATAAATAAGCTTTGTAACACGGACTCAAGAATATGAAAGAAAAGAACTCCCGGACCAGGTCTTCTACCAAAAGTCCATAAGGAAGAATCAAAGGGGGGACTGAGAGGATGATAGGAGTTATACTTCACCCAAGACTACGATGTAAGACACAGATGAAGTTATTCTTCCCTTATCTGGACATTTGGACTGACGCCCAGAAATTAGATTGTAACTTGTTTTTAGCTGTCTCAGCAACCTTCTACTGCTATGAATTATCACTTTTCTGCTTATGAAACTTTCTTATCAACATTCCACTGTTATGAATCATCACTTCACTGCTTGTGAAACAAAGGCATTTTACTGCGCATGTGTGACAAAAAACTATGATTATTAGTATAAATAAAGGGACAGCACCTATAGAGGCAGGCGCGCTCAGGGGCTTCCCAGTACTTGATTATACACTACGTGTCTGTGTATTTCTTGTTACGGGGATACCCCGACTCCAACAAGGACCCTCCATGGCTGAATGATCCTAACAGGGGCTATGGGTTACTATATTGTGTAGGGGGAGCTATGGGCTATCATGCTGTGAAAAGGGCTCTACATCTCAATTATAGACATTTGTGAGACACTTCCAAATTTTTATACCGGTGATCACCTTTCATCTCATCCATGACAGCACTAACACCCAGTGCTGTGTTGGGTAAGAGAGAAATAAATAGGTGAGTCATGGCCAGCTATTAATGGCTGGAGGAGGCTGGGTTTTTTTTTACTTTTTTTTTCATCAGCACATGTCTACAATATTTCCATCTTTTTTGTACTATATATAGATTTACATTCTATATAATACATAAAAATGACGGTAATTGAATTTCCCCAAGACCATGAGAATGCATCATAGTTTTGGGGAAAAAGTTGAGTGTTGGCCGGCTATTTAGGGGTGGAGGAGACCGGATTTTTTTTTTTTTTTTAAGTTCACTTTATAGAAAATCACATACAATTTGAGTGTAAGCAGCGCACATAGCAGGAAAATTCACCCAGAAGAGGGCAAAAAGGGCCATAACACGGTGCATAGCTGGGCTATGGACTATTAAACTGTCTACAGAGGGCTATTGTCTATTATATTGTATATAGGGGGCTATGTTCTATCATACTTTGTATGGTAAACTATAGTCTATAAAACTGTGTAAATAGGGGATATATGGCATCATTCTGTGTATTGGGCATTTTAGATGCATTATATTGTGTATACGCAGATATGGGGTCATTATACTGTGTATAGGGGTTACTCGGGCATCATACTCTGTATAGGGGCTTATTGACCATAATACTGTGTATAGCTGGGCTATGGACTATTAAACTGTCTATAGAGGGGCTATTGTCTATTATGTTGTATATAGGGGGCTATGTTCTATCATACTGTGTATGGGAAGCTATAGGCTATAAAACTGTCTAAATAGGGGATATGAGTCAGAATACTGCGTATGGGGGCAATAGAAGCATTATACTGTGTATAGGGTCTTTTAAGCCATCATACTCTATAAAAAGCTATGGGCAATTATATTGTATATAGGTTCTTATGAGCCATCATACCCTATAGAGGGGCTATGGGGCCATAATACTTTGTATAGCTGGGCTATGGGCTACCATACTGTGTATATCTGGGCTATGGGCTACTATATTGTGTATGGGGAGCTATGGGCTATCATGCTGTGAATAGGGCTCTACATCTCAATTATAGACATGTGTGAGACACTTCAAAATTTTTATACCGGTGATCACATTTCATCTCATCCATGACAGCACTAACACCCAGTGCTGTGTTGGGTAAGAGAGAAATAAATGTGAATTATGGCCAGCTATTAATGGGTGGAGGAGGCTGGACTTTTTTAACTTTTTTTAACATCATCACATGTCTACAATATTTCCATCTTTATGGTACTATATATAGATTTACACTCTGTATATAATACATAAAATACCGGTAATTGAATTTCCCCAAGACCATGAGAAAGCATCATAGTTTTGGGGAAAAAGGTGAGTGTTTTTTTTTGTTCAGTTTATAGAACATCACATACAATTTGAGCGCAAGCACTGCACATAGCAGGAAAATTCACCCAGATGTGGGCAAAAAAGGGCCATAATACGGTGTATAGCTGGGCTATGGACTATTAAAATGCCTATAGAGGATCTATTGTCTATCACTGTGTATGGGGCTATAGATGCATTATACTGTGTATAGTCAGATATGGCGACATTACACTGTGTTCCAAATTATTATGCAAATAATATTTTCTCAGATTTTCCCAAATTACCTATATGAATTGCAGTCATTGTAATTTTCCAGTCAACTAACTATTAGAGTACAATTGAAAGGTTTTTGTACAAACTGCCTATGATAACAGTATATTTTTACAAAAATAAAACACTCAAACTGCACTCAAAATGCATGTTCCAAATTATTATGCACAGCAGTGTTTTCAACCTTTTCATTTTAATAAAGAACAAAAAAATGGTCATTTTTGAAATTATAAGCATTAGCAGGTTATTACAAACTGAAATCAAACAGTTTTCAACTCAAAACTTTATTCTAGGTGATGTTACATTTGCACATAGGACCCCTTGTTCGAAAGGAGCTTCTGAACTCTCTCGTCCATAGAATTTGTCAGGTTTTGGATGGTTTCTGCTTCAATTGTTTTGCATGAGGACAGAATACCCTCCCAGAGCTGTTGCTTAGATGTGAACTGCCTCCCGCCATCATAGACACTCCTTTTGATGACGCTCCAGAAGTTCTCAATGGGGTTGAGGTCAGGGGAGCATGGGGGCCACACCATAAGTTTGTCCCCTTTTATGCCCATAGCAGCCAGAGATGCAGATGTGTTATTTGCAGCATGAGACGGTGCATTATCTTGCATGAAAATGATGTTGCTGTGGAATGCACGGTTCTTCTTCTTGAACCATAGCAGGAAGTGCGGTTTGAGAAACTCCACATACATTATGGAGTTTATCTTTACCCCTTCAGGGATCCTAAAGGGGCCGACAATCTCTCTCCCCATGATTCCAGCCCAAAACATTACTCCACCTCCTCCTTGTTGGCGCTGTAGTCGTGTTTGCATGGGGTGTCCATCAACCAGCCATCCTCCACTCCATCCATCTGGACCATCGAGCGTTGCACGGCACTCATCGGTGAACAAAACAGTTTTGAAGTCAGTCTTCATGTATTGTTTGGCCCACTGGAGCCGTTCCTGCTTGTGTGCAGTGGATAGAGGAGGTCGACAGGATGGCTTACGCACAGCTGCAAACCTCTGAAGGACCCTGCATCTTGTTGTTCGGGGGACGTTGGAGGCACCAGCAGCTTCAAAAACTTGTCTGCTGCTATGACAAGGCTTTTTTGCCGCTGCTCTTTTAACCTGATGTAATTGGCTATAGGAAAGAGTCCTCAATTTTCCCTTATCAGCACGCACACGTGTGTACTGTGAATCATCTACATACTTCTTGATTGTGCGGTGATCACGATGAAGTGTCTTGGCAATGTTGATTGTAGTCATGCCTTGACTTAAACACTCCACAATTTGTTGCTTCTCAACAGCCGACACATCCTTTTTCTTTCCCATTTTGGCAGAAAATGTAGGCTGCTTAATAATGTGGGACAGCCTTCTTAAGTAGTCTTGCCTTTCATTGGACACACCTGCCAAGCTAATTAGCACAGGTGTCTGCAATTGCTTACAGTGATATAAAGAGCCCTGACACACATCACCATCAATGAGTTTAACTGACAAACAAAAAAATTCTTACCTTATCACTCCTAAACACTTTTTGCATAATAATTTGGAATACACTGTAATTCATGGTTTATTGGAGGATGATCCAGACAGGCGGATGCAATTTAGTGAGATTATGCTTAACAAAATTGAAGAAAATCCAGTAATTTTAGATAACATTATGTGGAGTGATGACGCTTCTTTCAAATTATCCGGCCATATTAACAGACATAATTGTATTTACTGGTATAATGAGAACATGCATTTAACATTAGAGCAACAACTAAATGAACCTGGTGTCAATGTTTGGGGTGGTATTTCAAGTTTTAGTGTTTTAGGACCAATATTTTTTGATGGGACACTCACAGGAGATAAGTATCTCGAAATTCTAATGAATCGAGTTGTTCCCCAGGTACAGAAACATCCTAATTCAAATGACCTTTATTTCCAACAAGATGGGGCCCCTCCACATTATTCAAGAGTAGTCCGCGAGTATCTTGATGATACATTTCCTAATAAATGGATTGGCCGAAGTGGCCCACTTGATTGGCCAGCACGTTCACCAGACTTGACCCCAATGGATTTTTTCTTTTGGGGAGTACTCAAGGACAAAGTTTATAGTCAAAAACCAAAAAGTGTCAGTGATATGAAAAATTACATAAGGGATGCTTTTCAAGAAATTAATATCCAAAGAGACTTGTGCAAAAACGTTTGACAAAGCGTAAGAGGCAGACTTCAAAGCTGTGCAAATTGTAATGGAAAACAGTTTGAGCACCTGCGTTGATAAAATTTAAGGGCTTTTATATTATTGTTCAGAATAAAATTTAATTGTCAATGTTATGCTTGTGTTAGTAAATATAATTTTATATATAAATCAAAATAAATGTTATTATTTTCTGTCCACCTACTTTAGGACCACCCAAAATATACGGGGCTATGTTCTACCCTACTGTGTATGGGAAGATATAAGCTATAAAACTGTGTAAATAGGGGATATATTGCTTCATACTGTGTATGGGGGGCTATTGGTGCTTTATACTGTGTATAGGGGCTATTCGGGAATCATACTGTGTATAGCGGCTTATGGGCCATAATACTGTGTATAGCTGGGCTATGCACTATCAAACTGTATATAGAGGGGCTATGTTTTATCATATTATACATAGGGGTGCTATGTACTAATATACTGTGTATGGGAAGCTATAGACTATAAAACTGTGTAAAAGGGGGATATATGGCATCATACTGTGTATGGGGGCTATAGAGGCATTATACTGTACAGAGATGCTTTTTGGCCTTCATTCTCTATAAAGGGACTATGGGCCATAATACTGTGCATAGCTGGGCTGTGGACTATCAAAGTGTCTATAGGGGGGCTATTGTCTATCATATTGTATATACGGGCTATGTTCTATCATACTGTGTATGGGAAGCTATAGGCTATAAATCTGTGTAAATAGGGGATGTGGGTCATAGTACTGCGTATGGGGGGTTATAGAGGCATTATACTGTGTATAGAGGCTTGTGGGCCATCATGCTCTATAAAGGGCTATGGGCAATCATATTATGTATAGGTTCTTATGAGCCATCATACACTATAGAGGGGATATGGGGCCATAATATTGCGTATAGCTGGGCTATGGGCTACCATACTGCGTATAGCTGGGTTATGGGCCAAAATACTGTGTATAGCTGGGCTATGGGCTATAATGCTGTGTAAAGCTGGGCTATGTGCTACCATATTGTGTTTGGGGAGTTATGGGCTATAATACTGTGAATAGGCCTCTACATCTCAATTATAATGTTGTATCATACTGTGTATGGGAAGCTATAGGCTATAAATCTGTGTAAATAGGGGATATGGGTCATAATACTGCATATGGGGGGTTATAGAGGCATTATACTGTGTATAGAGGCTTGTGGGCCATCAAGTTGACGCGCCCCCTGGGCCTGTGTTGTGCAGAGGAACCCGGAACCGGGCCTGTTGTAGGATGCTGGGGGTTGTAGTCTCCGTGTGGCGGTGACCCGGTCCGTGCCCAGGGTGGTCAAACCAGTGGCAGTCTTAGGCTGAGTTCACACGATGCGTTTTTCGTGCGTTTCCGCGGCGTTTTTGAAGTTGCGGAAACGCTGCGGAAACGCATTAAAAACGCATGGTAGAAGGGCAGCAATGTTCCCCAATTGAAATCCGCATGTGCTGTGCCCACGATGCGGATTTTTCCGCAGCGTAAACGCTGCGGTCAAAAATCCGCAGCATGTCAATTAATTTTGCGGAAACGCTGCTCTTTTGCCGCCATTGACTTGCATTAGACCGCATGGAATCCGCATCACTGTATATGTTGATGCGCTTTTCATGCGGTCTAATGTGCGGATGGTACCCGGGTGTGGATGAGAGGACTCGCATCCAGACCCAGATACCATTAAAAAAAAAGAATAAAATAAAAAATATATATATTCTCACCTTCTGACAGCCCGCGCTGCGTCCTGCTGGCTTCCCGGGCACTTCGTGGTTGAATGAAGGACCTTCGCTGACGTCAGAGTCATGTGACGGGTCACGTGACGCTGACGTCGGAAGGTCCTAAAGTCTTCACTGCCGGCAGCCGGGACCGAGCGAAGCCGGACACCGGGGGCCATCAGAGGGTAAAGTATATATTTATTTTTTATTTTTTGACATTCACACACTATATAAATCCATGCCGGTTGCATGGATTTATATAGTGTAAAGTTGACAAGCACTTTCCAAGTGATGCTAAAATCGCTTGGGAAGCGCTTGTCAACCCGCATGCGGAAATGAAAGTGAAGACTGCTTAATTTCCGCATGTCCCTGGCAGGAAACCGCATGTACAATCCACATGCTTTTTTTCCTGCCAGAGAGATGCAGAAACGCTCAGGAAAAAATCCTGAGCATTTCTGCATCGTGTGCACATACCCTTAATGTATAGCAAATGTCCGACTACGCCACCCGTGGATTGTGGTCAGTGGGGACCGCCGCTGCGCTGCCGACCGCTGAGGCTGATGTTGTTTGCGCAGCCGAGTATGGGATAACTCCCCACGGGAGAAGTAATGCCTCAGGGCAGCTAATGTGAGAGATGATGGGAGTGATGGTGTGAGGGTCCCAGTGCTAATGGTGCTGGTGCGGCAAGGAATCACAGAGACGTGAGGTGCAGTTCAGGGTCTTTACTGATGGTACAAGGCAGACCCTCCCTTGAGTACTGGCTAGTATAAGGGGCCTGGTCAGTCTGCGAGCAAGCAGGAGTTCCCCTGGCCAGGTGGAGTTGTAGGCCTCCCCGTTTATCTGCACTCTTCCTGGCTACCTTGCTGTCAGCGGTTACAAGTAGCCCACTTCCCTGAGTATACCGTGTGGTGCTCACCCGTATGGCTGGTGACTTGGGGCCTTCTGTTAGCCTCCGCTCCTGGATGGCGGCGCTGGTCCCTTCTTTGTGACTGAGCCTCCGGGCTTCTATGGCCAGAGGACCTGGAATCCCCTGCCGGCTGGTTTCTGCTGCTGGGTATATATATCAGTCCCCACAGCCTCGGACTCCTGTGTCCGGTTTTAGTAACTTCAGCCAGGGCGAGCTATATCTCTGCTCAGCTCCAGCCCCTGGTCTTCAGCTGCTGCTCCTACAGAGCTCCTAATGTATCTTTCCCTGTGTCTGGAACTTCACTGTCTAATCCCGCCCCAGACCCAGTTTATAAGGGCAGATTCCTCCCCTCCCAGGTCTGGGTGGGCCATGTTGCATGTTTAGGGCTCCTGACCAGAGAAACCTCCCACTTGCTCTCAGACATAATATCTTTATTACTGTGGTAACCAGACCCCTGGGGTGCCACAATACTCTATAAAGGGCTATGGGCAATCATATTGTGTATAGGTTCTTATGAGCCATCATACACTATAGAGGGGATATGGGGCCATAATATTGCATATAGCTGGGCTATGGGCTAACATACTGCGTATAGCTGGGCTGTGGGCTATAATGCTGTGTATAGCTGGGCTATGTGCTACCATATTGTGTGTGGGGAGTTATGGGCTATAATACTGTGAATAGGCCTCTACATCTTAATTATAGACATGTATGAGACACTTTAAAATTTCTTATACCAGTGAACACATTTCATCTCATCCATGAGAGCACTAACAGCCAGTGCTGTGTTGGGTAAGAGAAAAATAAATAGGTGAGTCATGGCCAGCTGTTAATGGGTGGAGGAGGCCGGATTTTTTTTTTTTATTCAGTTTATAGAACATCACATAAAATGTGAGCGTAAGCAGCGTACATAGCAGCAGAATTCACCAGAAGTGGGCAGAAATGGGGCATAATACTGTGTATAGCTGGGCTGTGGACTATCAAACTGTCTATAGAAGGGCTATTGTATATCATATTGTATATATGGGGGCTATGTTCTATCATACTGTGTAAATAAGTGATGTATGGCATCATACTGTGTATTGGGGCTATAGATGCATTATACTGTGTCTAGGCAGGTATGGGGCCATTATACTGTGCATCGGGGCTATTCGGGCATCATAATGTGTATACGGGCCTATAGGCCATAATACTGTGTATCTGGGCTATGGACTATCAAACTGTCTATAGAGGGGCTATTGTCTATCATATTGTATATAGGGGGCTATGTTCTACCCTACTGTGTATGGGAAGATATAGGCTATAAAACTGTGTAAATATGTGATGTATTGCTTCATACTCTGTATGGGGGGCTATAGGTGCATTATACTGTATATAGGTAAGTATTGGGACATTATACTGTGTATAGGGGCTATTCGGGAATCATACTGTGTATAGCAGCTTATGGGCAATAATACTGTGTATAGCTGCACTATGGACTATCAAACTGTCTATGGAGGGGCTATAGTTTATCATATTGTACATAGGGGGGCTATGTTCTAATATATTGTGTTTGGGAAGCTATAGGTTATAAAACTGTATAAAAGGGGGATATATGACATCATACTGTGTATGGGGGCTATAGAGGCATTATACTGTGTATAGAGGCTTATTGGCCATCATACTCTATAAAGGGGCTATGGGCCATAATACTGTGCATAGGTGGGCGGTGGACTATCAAACTGTTTATAGAGGGGCTATTGTCTATCATATTATATATAGGGGGCTATGTTGTATCATACTGTGTTTGGGAAGCTATAGGCTATAAATCTGTGTAAATAGGGGATATGGGTCATCATACTGCGTATGGGGGGCTATAGAGGCATTATACTGTGTATAGAGGCTCATGGGCCATTATACTCTATAAAGAGCTATGGGAAATCATATTGTGTATAGGTTCTTATGAGCCTTCATACACTATAGAGGGACTGTGGGACCATAATACTATGTATAGCTGGGCTATGGACCATAATTCTCTGTATAGCTGGACTATGGGCTACCATACTGTGTAAGGGGAGCTATGGGCTATCATGCTGTGAATAGGGATCTACATCTCAAT